>NC_053114.1:10957789-11322789 GCF_010015445.1 Perca fluviatilis
GCCGTCTTCAGGATGTAACAAGTATTGCAATCCTAATTCACTTAAATTAAATGTTTTGGGATTTATCAACACATTCATATTTTTTACAGGTAACAATAGACACAATTACATTGACTTTATTTGAAATTAACATTTTAACCTAACAAATACATTTATTTTAAGTAAACTGAACATTAAACAACTATTTAAAGTGCACAACCCCCCTGATTCAGTTTTTTGAGTGCACGTCTTTAATGTTAATCTCTGGGTGATGGTGTACCATGTGAGTTCTCAAGTTTGTGGTGTTTCCAAAATACTTAACTTTCGCTTTGCATGGCATAGCATGATTCCTATCAAGTTCCGTCTTCCCCTCGAGGTTATAAAAGACGAAATGTGCCCAAACTCTCGCTTTCAATGAGGCTGGAGCAGGTTCAATAAGTCTTTCTGTGAGGTTTGCCATTGTTTGCGCCGACTAAACTACTTCTGCTGCACTCGTTCTTCTTTTGATTATAACAAGTGCCCAGGCGTCAGTGTGAATTAGACGCAGCGCCATCTATAGGAATGGTGAGCAGCTAAACTCATTTCAGGACAATAGAATACACGCCAAAAGAAAAAGAAAAATATGAATTGATTTTTGGAATTCTATGAATCGATTTTGAACCGGTAGAGCTTGAATCGCGATACGAATGTGAATTGATTTTTTTTTGCACACCCCTAGTGTTAACAGTGGTGGCTGTGAGAGGCAGGGGCTTGTGCTGTCTTGCAGAATTATAACTGAAAATGCAGTTGTTGGGTATTACAATACACTTTTAATTTTATAATGGATGCCATTGGCCACATTTAAAAGGGTAGGTGCTTGACCACCACCTGGGGTCTTTTTGTGTAAGGTCTTGACTATGTGTAATAAAATCAGCAAACTATGTATCATTTTGGATTTGACTTTGTAAGTGAGCATCTCTGATTTTGTAATGTTTTATTTGTCTACTGTTGGGGCAAAATAACGCAACCCAGGCATTGAATAAACATTTAGATGTGTGATTTCCAGGTGCCAAGCTTCTCCCAAGGTAGGACCTCTTCTGTATGCCTGTTCCTGCCTCCCAGCAGCCATGGAACCCCTCCCTGAGTACTCTATGTTCATGGTCCGCATCCTGGATGAGCTGGACGCCAAGCACAACATTATTTCCTACCAGGACCTGTGCAAGTCCTTGTGCACTCGCTTCGACCTAGTGCAACTGGCCAAGCTCCGCAGCCTGCTCTTTTACACGGCATGCCTGGATCCAGCCTTTCCAGCCACCCTCTTCAAGGACAAGATACGCTGCTCCACGGAGGACCCGCAATCCAAGAAGCTCATGGTGGCAGCAGACATTGTCACCATGTTCAACTTGATCCAGATGAATGGAGGCATATCCAAAGACAAGCTCCCGATAGTGCATAGAGCCAAGTTCCACAAGAACCAGTCGGTGGAGCTGTGCAGGTCCGACAGTAATGACCATACATTTCAGGACTGTGAAAGAGGGCTTAGTTATGAGCACATGGATCACCCCAGGGATGAACATCATCATCACCACCACCACCACCATCATCACCGCCCCAAGCAGCACCCTGTAGCTCAGAGCACCCCTCCCTGTCCTAAAACATCTGAGTGCAACAACTGCCAGAAGTTTATTCCAACCTCTGACCCTAACTTTCTTCTGGGCGTCAGCAAGGACCTGAAATGTACAGCAGGCTTTCTGGACAAGCTGCACCATCTGCCCCAGTACTCCAGCGGTAGTCCACACTCTCCACCCTGTGAAATGCAGAGCACCTACTTTCCCATGGACATTGACAGCGGGTCCCACACCGACCAGGAGTCCCTGCAGTCCATCAGCCATCCAGAGACCTTCTCTGTTCACTCTTGCATCCAAAAGAGGAACATATTTAAGGAGGACTTCCACAACTTTGTGTCCTTCTCACCACAGGTTTGTGTTTTTATTTTTATTTTTACTAGTACAGTGCCTGTTAAAAACATTTGAAACAGGTGAACTGGTTACGTTGAAGATTCAGAGTTTACTCACAAAATATCACAATTAAAATGTGAAGTAATCACAAACATTTGCCTCATGGACTCATGACATCACCCATCAGGTCCGTTGAGAGCCTGTCAGCAAAAATATGCGTTAATCAACCACTAGAACCGGACTGAGTACAGAGACGAACTCAGCCAGCGCAGGCAATATGAGTGTGTGTGGGTGTGTGTGCTTGAGAGTGAGAGGAGAGGGGAAGAAAAGTTGGAAAGCAATAAAATTAAATAGTTTTTGTTTTTACTACATTTTTGTGACATTTTCGTCAACGATATTGCATGTTGATATCACCAGAGTCAGCATTTAATGATGACGGTGCTGTCTCGTCATTAGGGCCCGAGCTCAAGTGCAAGGAACTCGTGTTTTTGTAAGTCTCTTTTTTTTTTTTTCTGCTGCGCAATCACATTTTTGAAGGGCTTGAGATGCTCAAACTTTGCACACGTCAGACCTGGCGAAATTTGCAAAGTTCTGCAGTGACTAGGCTCGGGTGTGGCCAGTGGACTCCATAGCACCCAGTGTGTGGCAAATTTTACAGAGGAAGCCAGTGATCTTAGTATGGAGATCATATTGCTTATGGTTACATAATGACTGTTGAAATGAATTCCGGAAGTCGAATGTAATTTGAAGAGTATCACATAACAATTGACACTAATCAAATGCTGAAATTACTATTCAAATATGTATTTTTTATAAATGTGTTGGCCAGTGTTTGCAAATCTCACCCTTCTCGTGCCTGTGCGCATGTAAAAATGAAATGCTTTTCTCACATCACTTCTGATGATCAGTAAAGTTAGCGGGAGTAACACAAGATTCAATATTCCTTTATTTGTCATTTTTATGCACCAGCACCAGAAGTCGACCCCAAGGCATTGTCATATCTTAGGGCATGGAGTTAACTTTGTTATTATTATTATTATTTATTTAAACGTTAGTAGTACAGTTTTAACATGAATTTACAATTGACTTCCACCAAGTCAAAATGCTGCTGTTTATTAGCTTGTTCTTGTTTCCTAACTGCGTCACGACTTACCGTTAACGTAATAGGACTTCAGCTGAGAGGTTCATGTAGACAGCTAATGTTAATCCAGCTGTCAGAATCCGCATTGACTTAATATATTAACATCTGTATTCTTATGTACGGGACATGTGCAAGAAACAAGTAGCTTATAAACCACTAAAAAAGTAGTGATACTAGTTGTAGTAATTAGAGATGCACCAATTACAATTTTCTATTTTCTATTTTTCATTGAGTTTGACCTTGCTGATACAGATTTTAGCCGATTCCGATTTCATTTTTTCTAACCTTTACAGCACACACAAATATGTACTTTCTATCTTTTCTTTAATAGAACATTTTACATTTTGCATAGAACATTGAAACGTTTTTGAATAGATAATCGATCACTATAAAATAGAACTATATAAATTACTCCTGGTGTGGGAAATTCACACACATCTAAAGTGCAATGTTATGCAAGAACCATTTCCTTCTTTTCACATCCAATATTTAACTAAAAAAATTTGATATATTTAGCAAACTAAACTTCTGTATGTATGAAAACAGCGGAAACAGGTCATTACAGAAACAATAACAATAATAATAATAAATAACAAATAAAAATAAATATAGCCTTGCAATATAAAGATATTTCTCAAAACACACATACAGGCCTGTTTGAATGTCAACAGTAACACTACCTGAAAACAGCATGTAGTTCCTTTTTTTTTTTTTTAGCAAATTTGCTTTATTTGTCATTGTGCATAAATATGAACATTGCTGTCAACAGGCTTATCTGCTAGTGTTAGCTACCGACGGTTACCTCGGAACAATCCAGCAATTAGACGATACCCTAGGTGAAACGGATGATTTAACGTCACCGCTCATTTTACACACAGTTTAGCAACAAAACCAAATGCTTAGGGAAGATTACTATGTTTTTAATGTTGGTTATGAGCGGTGTGCATCCCCACTAACCTGGAAAGCGTTTAAACAGTAACGTTAATACAGCATGTCAGAGGAATACAGCATCGCCTGCAGCGGGGCATCAGAGGCAGAGGGACTGCAGCGTTCGCTAACGTTAGCTTATTGTCTCATCTGGGGTCTGATAAACAGTAAATTCATCAAAGTCAGTGTGCCTAACGCTATTTTCCAATAAACGGTAGTTTTTTTTATTTAAAATGAATTGACCATTCAATGTCGAGCTCGGTCAAACCTGGCCTCAATATGATTGGCTGAAAATTTTAACTTTTTCTCATAGGGATGCAAGGAAAAGCTGGCCTCCTTTGAGCGTTTGTAGCATTTTACTAACCACTACAGGGCACAGACAGGCTGCACCACACACACAGTGGCAGATGGGCGCTGTTTCACTTCACAAGCTAAAGAAGTAAATCATAATGGAATATTTTGGTAAGGGAAATGGCAAAATCAGTAAAACACACAACTGTGGGAATCATAAATTAAGTTTTTATATTTTAAATAATGTTTTATATTTTTATAGGGAGGCCAGGTATGGGATTAGTTTTGTGACTTTAATTCCAAGCAAAACTTCTCAAGTATCAAACAAAAAACACTAACTCAAGCAAAAATAGTGTCACCTCAAAGGTAAAACTTAAAACTTGCAAACAAAACATTTGTGTAGTTGTAAACTATTGGTCTTATATTTGTTTTATATTATGTCCTTTTGTTTACAGTTCCCTCTGCTTCTTTCTCAATGATCAGTCTTTTGCTCTCTCCATCACATTTGATGTTTTGCTCCCAGCTTTTGCGCTTTCTGACACAAAACTTACAGGGGTGCGTCCCCATTGGCTAATGAGTGTTAAGGGAAAGTTTGAGTGACAGCTCAGCCTCAGTGCAGGTAAACTAACGTTAGAGACTCAGAGTCTGGTCTGGAGGACACACAAACCACTCCACAGCGGATTCCTACATGATTAATAAAGTGTAAGTATTGATCATATATATTATCTGTGATCTACGTTGCAAGCATGGTTACTAGAAGTTTGTTGTTTCGTTGTGTTAAGTTACTAGTTAGCTAGTAAAGCTGTTTAAGTTAGCAATTAACGTTAGCTAACTGCTAACGTTATCTAAAACTTGTAGCCTGAGCTAATTTGCCATGGGAATCATGTATTCTTCGTGAGGCCTTACTCAATGGAGCTGTATTAATTATTGTCTTCTCTCTGTAGAGACCTGCAGGACCTGAGCAGAGCTACGATGCTCTCCTAAGTAACGTTAGCTAGGTCAGTAACGTAGCTATATGGTCTATTATTAGGAAAAATTATTATCCAGCTAACTACAAACATTGTGGTTGCTATTGGCCTGATAATACACAATACTAATATTGGTTAAGTTGTACAATGTAGAAGCTGTGAATGTAATATATTATATATAGAGTTCGACACATACATTAGATAATGTTCCATCTGTACACACTGTTTCTTCTTTCTTTCCACTACTTCAAGATGGCAGATAACGGATTTTTTGTATATTTTAGCGCTGTAAATGTCAACGATATTTAGAATTAATGCATATTGTTACTACTGGTCCAAAATGTACTTTAACTAACACACCAAACCCTTGACAAATACTTTGCTTAGTGATCCTTATGGTTTGATGTGATGTGCATGTGTCCTGGTGGCTGGCTAAATTCAACATGAAGCCATATCTTACTTTACACATGTAGTCAACGTGGAGGTAGGGATCTAGAAAGTGTGATCAATAATATTCCAGAAATAAGTGTTCCAGTAGTGTTCAGTAAAGCTAGAAAAATGTTTCTAGAGTGCCGGCTTTATTACAATTATTTATTATTGAGCTAATTTCAAACACTTTTTTATCATCCAATAAGGTACTTTAAGCTTTACAATAAGAAGTCAAGGAAGTGAAGGACTGTCCTGCAGCAAAGGCTGTCGTCCAGACTGGAGCAGTGGGCCATCGGTAAGCTCAGGAGACCAGATGATCCCAGGCGTCCAGGAGTTGTGTGTAATATCACAACCCTCAGAAGTGTTTTGCAGACACAAGTCAGCAGAGAAATACAGCTTGCCTTAGGTAAAACTGAATATGTGAAATATATACATAACCCAATTACTCAGGATGAAAAACAGTTCCAGCTTCTTCTACCACCGGGGCCCCAGCAAAATATGTTCAAATATATATTATCTATGTGAAGTTTTATATTGGACTAAACATAAAGCATTATAATAGTCTCAACCTTATTTCCTGTATTATATAATGAACCAAACAGACAAGGGTGAATGTAAAAAAGTGTTTTAATATATTATGTGCATTTTAAAATATAATTACAGTAAGACAATGTAAACACAAATTAAATTATAGGACAGTATACTATAGTAGGATATATTGACATACAATGGACTTAGAAACTACAAGTACACCAATGAAAACTTAAAAGGAAAAAGGTTATTGTAAGTGTTCATTGAGTATCTCAGCAAAATATGATCAATACATACACTATTGGTCTATACCCTGGCTGTTTGAAGCCTTAGCACACATAGTGTTTCCTAGGCTCCGAAGGCTCCTCTCCATCTGCTGCTCCCACGTCCTCCTGGTTGGTCTGCCTGCTGCCTGATGTGAGCTGTGATAGAAAATTATAACAAAGTTCCTTGCACAAATCAAATGGTAACAAAGTTCATATTGATAACTGCGGCTTCTAAGCTTGGGTGATTTACAATTAAAATAACTTGCTTTTAAGTAGCCATTAGCAAATGTGTAGGCTTTAAAAACACTATGAACATTTTCCTTAGGCCTGCTTGCAAATGCAGCAGAAGACATGTAATTAGAGTTAGGATAGCCAGTCTTTGTCATAACTAGGAAAGTACAGATGAGCACAAAACTATAAAGATGAACCAGTTAAGCAGTGCTAACACTGCATTTGTACTGTATGTGTCAACCTCTAGATATAATATATTACATTAATAGCTTCTACATTGTACAACTTAACCAATATTAGTATTGTGTATTATCAGGCCAATAGCAACCACAACAATTTGTAGTAAGGTGGATAATAATTTTTCCTAATAGACCATATAGCTACGTTACTGACCTAGCTAACGTTACCTGGGAGAGCATCGTAGCTCTGCTCAGGTCCTGCAGGTCTCTACAGAGAGAAGACAATAATTAATACAGCTCCATTGAGTAAGGCCTCACGAAGAATACATGATTCCCATGGCAAATTAGCTCAGTAATGTAGCCGCTGGCTACAAGTTTTAGATAAGGTTAGCAGTTAGCTAACGTTAAATGCTAACTTAAACAGCTTTACTAGCTAGCTAGTAACTTAACCCTTGTGTGGTCCTTCGGGTCCCAGTGACCCGAAGGACCACACAAGGATTATGTACTTCCCTTTACTTTGTTGAGAATTGCTCTCTAAACCCTGTTTCTTGTAAAGTAAGTAAGTAAAGTTTATTTCTAGAACACATTTAAACACAGTTTAAGCTGACCAAAATGCTGTACAAACAAGAACTAAGGTGCTGTATTAACCCTTGTTTAGAGAGCAATTCTCAACAAAGTAAACGGAAGTACATAATCCTTGTGTTGTCCTTCGGGTCACTGGGACCCGAAGGACAACACAAGGGTTAACACAACGAAACAGCAAACGTCTAGTAACCATGCTTGCAACGTAGATCTAGATCGTATATATATATATATATACACACACACACACACACACACACACACACATATGTATATATATATACACGTATGTATGTATGTGTATGTGTGTATATATATATATATATATATATATATATATATATATATATATATATATATAAATCATGTGTGTGGATGCACAAGCTGTTGATGAAAAAATGTTTTGCCTGTGTGGGGGTGGGAAAAATGATAAATTTGTATAGTGTTATTGCACTGTGCGCAACTGCCACAGCGGTAGTTGCCCTTTGGAAGAGGGTGCAGGCGTTTCTGTGTTAATTGAGTGGACTTGTTATTGTGCTCAGAGTTTTTTTAGGTGTCCAAGCCCGAGTCTGGAAGAACCAGCAGGGCTGTGGAACCCTATTGTTTTTGTAAGGATTCATCATCATCATCATTATCATCATCATCATCATATTCATTAGGGGTCCAAGCTCGAGTCTGCAAGAACCGGCGGTAGCAAGAGCTACGCCATTCGCACAGCAGGGCTGTGGAAACCTATTGTTTTTAAGGATTATTTTCCTCCTCATCCTCCATCATTATTATTCTTCTCCGCCTACAACTCCGACTACAGCCTAAACCGTACATGGTGGGGGGTTGCCATTTTCAGGACTGGTCCAAAACTCCGCAAGGACGTCAGGCGCAACAATTGATCCACTTCCACCACTAGGTGGCACTATAGCAGAAAAAAACGCGTTTGGCCCTATAACTACCGACATTCAAAAACAATATATCCACGCGTTCCCTGGATCCAACTGAATCACGTGATATAGTCCATGCCCATTTCCGCCTAGACTTTAATGCGTGAAAAATCGCGATTTATCAAAAACCTACTTTTTCGATCTCCTCCTAGACCGTGTGACTGATTGGCACGAAATTTGGCAGGCAGCATCTCCAGATGGGCCTAACAAAAAGTTAATGAACAGAATTTTTATAGGATACAAATTGCGTATATTATGCACAAATTAATTTGTGTAGCTAACTATGAAAACACCAACTTTGCCATATCTCGGCCAAAATAAATGCTATCAACGCCAACCTTTAGATTTTTGTTTGCGATGACCCTCTGAAGGTCCCCCACGCGTTTTACGAAAATTGGTCACTAGGGGGCGCTACAAGTACAAAAAGTTTATATCTCATGAACGGCTCATCCAATTTTTTACAAAATTTGATGGGTACCATCTAGGGCCACTCCTGAGGCCAACCCTTGAGTGGGGTACTGAAGGGTCAATGTGGGCGTGGCCTATGGGACCCAAGTCTAGATTCACCACTTACACTAATGTGAACAACTTTAAATTTACAGGGTAGATGGTCAATGCGCCCTGGACAACACCTACCAAAATTTACACATGTAGAACACTAGGTAGCGCTATAATGGTTTTTTTGCCTTTAACTCCCACATTATACATCGCACATAAAAAAAAAACCTTACATCCACGTGTTCCTTGAATCAAGCTGAATCACATGATATAGACCACACCCACTTCAGCTGAAGTCTAAAGCTGATGTCTAAAACCAACTTTTTGTGCGACCGATCTGCACGAAACCTAGTACATAGCATATGCAGATGGCCCTGACCAAAAGTTACTCAAAGAATTTTGCTACGTTAAAGTATGCGCATTTGACGACCAAATATATTTTCCTAGCTAGCTAAACACACATATCATAACTCAGCCAAATTAAATGTTATCAGCAAAGAACTTAAGATATTTGTTCAACATCCCACTACGATGCTCTGTACCAAATTTGGCGAAGATCGGCCATAAGGGGGCGCTATAATCAATGTTTATTTGTTTTGGCCAATAACTCAAGGCATTTAAATGGGAAATTTGCAGTTGCAATATCTCTGCCACACTAAATGCTATCAACACGAAACCTGTGATGCTTGTTTGGCATGTCGCTCCGAGGCTCTGTACCAAATTTGGTAAAGATCGGTCATTAGGGGGCGATAGCGCCCCCCTAATGACCGGTCTATGTTGACTATAGAGTCAACATAGACCAGTTTGGGCCTTTTAACCCCTTCTGAGGTCGAGCATGTTGTATACAACGCCAAACGGCACTTCTGATTCATAACTTTATAACTTTATAATTATAAATAGTAGAAACTTAGGGTCTTTTGGAGCTAAAAGCTAACAGTTGACCCTTTCTGCTGATGTTTTTGTTGTCTTCCTAGCCCTTACAGAAGGTTTTGCATCCAGCCTAGAAGTCCAGACTTTTTCGGGTCTTTGTGCAATTAATCCATACTGTTACATCCAAGATTGATAAACTGTGTGTAAGAAATGTTAATAGCTTGTCCTTTATGAGTTATAATGTTCAATATGTTTATTTTTTACACTGGATGACTCCAATATATAGAACTGTAGATGTGATGCTCGTTCGGCATGCCGCTCTGAAGCTCTGTACCAAATTTGGCGAAGATCAGCCATTAGGGGGCGCTGTATCTAACGTAGACCAGTCTTGGCCCTTCTCAATCAATGTTAATGGGATATTTGCAACGGCAGAGTACCTAGCCTGGCTCCGCCCTCCTACATACTTTCTCTCAATTTTCATTTCGCTTCAGTACTCCGTCTGGGTTTGCGGTATAGTCTTGGGTTTTCTCGACCAAAGTTTTTGGCGGTCCAATCAGCAAACAGAGGGAGTGGCTGAGAATGATGACGTTGAGGCCGTGCGCTAGAGTTGCAGTGGAGAAAGATGCGAGCGAAGCCATTCGGTCCGTTGTGTCAACGCTGCTGAATATTCAGAAGTTAAAGCCCGAGGAAGAACAATCTTTTTTGAGTTTTGTTGGTGGCCATGATGTTGTGGCCCTCCTCCACACGGGCTTCGGGAAAAGTTAGATTTTCCAGCTCGGTCTGTTAGTGGTGAAGGAGTTGGCTAAGGCTAACGCTAGGTGCTATTGCTAATAGCCTTGCATGATAGCCTTGACAGTCTCCCCTCTTGTTGCACATGCGCATGACATACGTCATGACCAAACGTTAGCGATTGGTTATGGCAGATCCAGAGTGGCTCTGGGCAGATCCAATAGTTTTAAACTTCAACAGAGTACCCATCTTCAAGGAAGTTAACGCTTGTCAATGGAGAGAGGCCAGACTCTCTGTACAAATGAAATGTACGAGAGTCTGGTAGGACCAGGCTACCGCAGACCTTGTGGATCACACCTCTCGATATTCACCAATGTTTGCCTCCCCACGTAACGCTTTAGGTCCCGCTTTGGCGCGCTCCCCAGGTCATTGGGGGCGAGTGGCATCTGAGGCTTGGGCCCCGTCATAAATGCTTGCAGTTCTAGTTTTCCATT
Source organism: Perca fluviatilis (assembly GCF_010015445.1). Classification (NCBI taxonomy): domain Eukaryota; kingdom Metazoa; phylum Chordata; class Actinopteri; order Perciformes; family Percidae; genus Perca; species Perca fluviatilis. The sequence goes on from NC_053114.1 coordinate 10,968,777, forward strand.
ATTCTTCTCCGTGTAAAACTCCCGCTACAGCCTAAACCGTACATGTTGGGGGGTGCCATTTTCAGGACTGGTCCGAAACTCTGCAAAGACCTCCGGTGCCACAATTGACCCAGAAAAAACGCGTTTGGCCCTATAACTCCCACACCGTACACCGCACATTCAAAAACCATATATCTACGCGTTCCCTGGATCCAACTGAATCACGTGATATAGGCCACGCCCATTTCCGCCTAGACTTTTATGTGTGTTCGATCTCCTCCTAGACCGTGTGACCAATCTGCACGAAACTTGGCAGGTAGTTTCTCCAGACCGACCTGACAAAAAGTTATTCAAAGAATTTTTATAGGATAAAAATTGCGCATATGACGCATGAACAAATTTCTGTAGCTAACTATGAAAAAAACTACTTTGCCATATCTCGGCCAAAATAAATGCTATAAACGCCAAACTTTAGATTATTTTTCGCCATGACTGTTTGAGGCTTCCCAACCAATTTTACGGAAATCGGCCACTAGGTGGCGCCACAAGATTGATTCTTAATTTCCCACGAAGCTGATCGCGGTTACGCGTCAGTTAAACTTTTCATCTCCAATCCTATCTGTATTTGTGAGAAGTGGCGCTGTCCTGAGTTGAAAGCCTACTTTACGGCTTTATTATCGAGTTAATAGGCGTGTGTGTTTGCGTCGGCCGCTGTCCATTTCCTAAGGTTCTGAAATGCAAACAATTTTTGACTACTTTCGTTTTTTTTAAAGGGCGTGCACCTGTGAGCACCCACGGAGGAAAACTAATCGGAGCCTATGACACCATTTACAAAAACTTGACCACCTTCCCTGCTCCTTCAACCACCAGACCCCCCCCTCCACCCTCTCAGTCACTCTCTCGTTTCTCTCTGCTGTCCCCTGCGGGCAGGGGGATTAAGAAGTTTGTTTATTGTAGAGAATTGTTAAAGGTAGTCTGTATATGCATGGAGATGAACTGTTAACCACTACGTTTGCAATGCCAATGTACCACAGACCTCGCGGCTCACACCTCTCGATATTTACTGACGTTTTCCTCCCCACCGCCAGGCTTTGGGTTCCACTTTCGCGGGCTCACCGGGGCGTCCGGGGCGACTGGCATCGGTGGCTTGGACCCCGTCATAACTGCTTGCAGTTCTAGTTCCGACAGTGGCGAAGGCCCTATTGAAACTGAGGGAATTATTAGGGCCCGATTGCCGACAGTGGCAAAGGCCATTTTGGAACTGAAGGAATTATTATTATTATTACGGCAAATTAATTGCCTTTTTGAGGGGCTTAACATATTCAAAAACTCACCAAAATTAAGGGCTTCGTTTAACGGAGACTCAGGAAACTTGGTAGACATATGTAGCATGTCAAGACGTACAAAAAAGCTCATTGGAGCAATACCCTAAACCCAACAGGAAGTCCGCCATTCTGAAGTTCGAAATTAGTGCGATTTTGGCCATTTCCACATGTCGTACTTTAACTCCTCCTCCTAGAGATTTCATCTGACACACTTTCCTCACTCCTTGTCCGCAATTGCATTTCACTACAGACTTTGGGCCTCGCACTTGGTCAAATTTCCTGACTGTTGCCTCGCCGCCATCGTGCTTTGGGTTTTCCTTTCGCAGGCTCTGCTTCCGTGGGCTCTTAGCGTCGTCAGGGGCGACTCGGGGAGGCTTGGACCCCGTTCATAACGGCTTGCAGTTCTAGTTATTTGCCGTCTTCTGCTGCGACTCAATTTCCCGTGAGATGGAAAGAGCTTTCGTGCAACCATGCCTTTGGTTCCCAAGAAATATGAGCCCAATCGGCCACGTAGTGACACTATAATTAACGACCAAAAAAGCGATTTTGGAAAGGAAACGTCCCTCACACCATAAGTCCAATTGACTTGATTGGTGCATTTGGGCGTGGCCTATTTATAACAAATAAAAATATATTAGGGCTGAAAAGATTCCTCGAATAACTCTAATAATTCGATTACAAAAAATCCTCAATGCAAAATGACTTGCCTTGAAGCTTCGTTAAATCAATGTTACCAATGTTGTATGCTGACGGACGGTGTTTCCACACGGATCATTATTACTGACGCTGCTCAGTCTGCTGCTGGCGACACATGCTAGAGCGTAAATGGCGAGAGAAGAGACAGGCTGGAGAAAACGACAGAAAGTGTCCAAAGTTTGGAATCGGTTCAAACGTAATTGAAACGAAAACTCTGTACAGTGTGTCTACTGCAAAATCTAACTAGCTTACCACAATAATAGTACGACGTCAGTGCTTTAGTATCTCAACAGAAAACATTGGGTCTAACTTAATCCTCCATTCCACGAAGCAGACCCGACAAAAGTAAATCACAGAGTCGTATGGACGATGAAAGTACACTAAACACAACTACCAAAAATACGTAGTGGTGACCACAATTGGATCTGAAGAGCTCACGCGTTGACTATCCCTTCGGAAAAACGGCTGATTGTTGCGCACCACTTTCTCTCTCTCTCTCCCCACGGAGAAACAGCTGATCAACATCTACTAGCATAAGTGTAACAGAGCTGTTTAGCATTGTAATCAAATATATAAATGAAAATAGGTTTAGTATAACTAATATTTATATATAGATCAGTCTCAGGTTGAAACTGAAAGTTAAGTTGCACAACTTAATGTAATGTTTATGTATGTTTATTGTATGCCTTAGTTTGAGGTTGATATCATTTGAAAAAATGTTTTCTTTTAAAAAACAATGTAATATGGCACTTGAATGCACTTAATGTTTGGTTTTTTTAGATATGATATTGTAAGCAATGTAGGCAATAAAAATGTAACCAAACTATTGTTAATTATTGCTGTTCAATAAAACAAAAGTATTTCTTATCCGATTAATTGATGGAATAATCGGTAGAATACTCAATTACTAAAATAATCGATAGCTGCAGCCCTAAAAAATATATTAATAAGTTATGCCTTTTCTCAAGTTACTGGGGGCTGGAACGAGCTAGAGACATGAAAATTGTTAGCACAATTGATGGTGATGTGCTAATACTTCCCATAAAATGTCATTTGGCCCAATGGTGGCGCTATAACTTAGGCCAAAATTTCAAAAGGCCACGCCTGTTTATCGGTGTTTTAAGCCCCCAACGTCTCCTTCCAGGCAGCGCTGCCTGAAATTGATGGAGACATCTGACACCACGACCTGAACATACTAACCAAGTTCATTAACATCCAATAAAGGAGGGTGAAATTGCGGGACTGCTGATCTATTGTATTGATGAAACAGGTGTGTGCATGGTTTCACCATTTTTTCTATACAGCATTAAACCATCTGAATTGGTTTTGCTCAGCTTTGTGAAGCTAGAAATCCATTCAAAGCTTCTGACTTTGGTGATTGGGCATCTGTTAAATGCTGCTTGCTGCTTTGACTTTTGGCAATTGGGCTGCTTCCTAGGCTGTGGCTCAGATGTGTATGTTTATGTGATAAGCAGAGGCCTGTACTACGAATCAAGATCAACAAGCCCTGGCTTTCTTTCAGTTATCCGGCTTCACTAAACCTAACAACCGTCTGCGGTCACGGTAAGCTGTGTCACGACGGTGGTTAACAACTAGTTCAGTCAACCCAGCGTTTCCCAATCCAGCGGTGCACGCGTTCACATAAAGACGCGGTGTTTGCGCACCACGACCAATTGCAAACATCTACCAGAGACGCATATTTTACATAAGAAGAGCAAACTATAATTCTACATAACATGAAGAACACAGACACGGTTTTACAGGCAAAATGCAGGAAGGAAAGCTGACAAAAAAAGCAGACGCTGTTTTGCTTTAATCACAACGCCTATCAATATCACTTCCAGTGGTGTAATCTACGTGATAGTAAGCTCCAGGATTTCAATATACCCTATTATAAATGCCCAATGACACGTTACAACGTATTTTCCATTATATTTTTGATACATTTTGAATTGTCATTCGTGCTTTGTTCTTAACATCTATAGGCTGACTAAAGGTATTTTTTTACTGTAATTTGGTGCATAAGTGTATCGGAATGCAGGAAATGAAGTTGTTGATGCTTAAAACTTCCCTGGGGGAGGACACCCAGGCCCCCACACTATGATATGCCCCCTCATCCCCCAAAGGCAGATTCTGGCCAATATACAGTACAGTACACCCACTATAATAGCCTACAGTAGACTACACTGGTCACTTCCCCATCAGTCAGGCACAAGATCTGACCATAATTACACTTTTGCTTTCCATGAACTGTCGTTACTTTAGCCTTTTATTTCAGTTGCAACCCCAGCATTGGTAAGCTGTGAGAGAAAATAAAAAAAAATATCAAAACATAATTCTAACCCATATGTGTATTGGCATCACACGGCTGAAGAAGCCGACAAATAGCCTATATTTAATTCCCTCCGCTTAAAATCTATATCTTTCATAAAAATACCCATCAGTGAATGTTAACGGGGTTGTCTGTCTCTAAATGTTTTAACTTTTATGAGCGCACCCCTCTCTCTCCGCGCACCGAGCTCCACCTGGTCTTGTGACGCCGTTATCAATCAAGTATTGATTGGTAAGTAGGCGGTGCTTTAACACCAGTTGATCTCTAATCTCCAACTTAACCTGCTCCCGACCAGGTTAGGCGTTCAGTATAAGTTACCACGGCGATGGAACAACAACAAGTGATCCACCTTGGTGATACAGAAAACCCTGGGTTGAACCTGAAGTTAGCTTGTTAATGTCAAATCTTGCTTTGTAGTACAGGCCTCTGGTGGCACCTTATATGGCAGCCTAGGCCACAGTGTATGAATGTGTGTGAATGGTGCCTGTAATATGTAAAAGCGCTTGGAACTTGTAACTGCTAGAACTACAACCTTCTGTTGGCCGAGAAATGGTTCAAACCCGCGAATCGCAGCTTGTGGATATATTTTGTAATTCCTTTTTTTATGATTCCTTAGTTACTATTAGTGCACTGTCTCTGTCTTTTCGCTGTGTTTGTTTTTTGAAGATGAACAGTTCTTGTCTGGGTTACTTTGTAGGTGATCACCACTGAGGAAAAACAGGGTAGGAAGGCTGCTGACGGCTACCACCGGAGGGAACTGCACAAGCCTGCTACATTCTTTAACCGCAGCTTTGAATTACCCTACAGTAACCCCTACTTTGAGCCAACATTTAACTCCCCTCTTCAAGACAGACGAAGGGTGAAGCACGAGAGCCTGGATGACTTACAGGCATCCACATACTTTGGACCGACCACAGTCTCTGAGTGCGTTAGCAGCAGGAAGTCCAGTAACAAAGCAAGGAAGCAGCCAGCGTTGCCGGTAAAGAGCCTTAGTCTCAACACAGAAGATGGGCCTTCAGACTTTGAGAAGTCATTTCTGAACAGCAAACCACTTAAAGAAAACCACCACCGCAATGTCAACATCATAAGCACTGACAACGAGCAGCATTTTCAAAGCTCAAAGGAAAAGGTAGTAGCTTCTCCATGTGGCTTTGCAAAGAAAACTAATGGAATAAGAAATAAGGATTTAGCACTGATAGTAAGTGGTTCTGTGGGTTTGGAGAAAAGAGACACAGCCAAAAGATTTAAGGACAAAAATATGAACAGTCTATCCTTTCAGGAAGTGGACAGCCCCTCTAGTGTTGGGACTCAAACAGAGCAGCCTGAGCGGAAAATGGTAAAGGAATACCCAGCTAAGTACAGTGAAAGAGAAAGTCACACCTTCAAACACTGCGATGAGGACTCTGAGGTCATTAGTGATGACATAAGTGACATTTTTCGTTTTCTGGATGATATGAGTGTTTGTGACTCTCTGGGCCTTGTCCAATCGTCATGCTACAACAGTAATGGGTCTCTCTCTCAGGTAACGCTAAAATCTGAAGGCGACAGCTCCCCTGAACGCAACACGGTCAAACTAGCCAAGTCGAAGCTGGATCGCCTCTTCCATTCGCTAGAAAACACGGACGATGAGCTCAAATCAAGTGTGTGCAAGCTGGTAATGAGGATTGGTGAGATCGAAAAGAAGCTAGAATCTCTGTCAGGGGTTCGCAGTGAGATCTCCCAGGTGCTTTCCAAACTCAATAAGCTGGACGAGAAGATCCAGGAGCCCGAGGCCAATAGGAGAGACGGGAAGACAGCATCTGGATCTGGATCCACTGCCACCACCGACAAGCCACAGCCCCACCTTCATCCACATCCCGACACTACCGTCTCACCACGTGTTTTCCAGTGCCACACCACCGGTCACAATGTCAAAATGGACAATGGCACTTCAGGGGAGTGGTGCTGCTCCGATGGGAGTACCAGCGATAGCCTCACGGTAAAAGCTCTAAAGAAGACCATTTTCACCAGGAGGTCGTCCTGCTCACTCAACGAGGAGAACAGTGTCATTGATTCAAAGGTCGCCAGCATCACCAACTCCCCACGGGACTGGAGGACAGTCTCCTACTCTTGCCACTCAGGAGACGAGGACAAGGACCGAGATGGCAAGGGCAGACACCGGAAGGCTAAAGAGGTAAATACACTTTTAAATTCACTTTTAAATCAGACAGTATTTCACATATGTTGAAACTAAAGCATGGATTTAGTAAATGGAATAATTAAAAAGAACAGATGCAGTACATTACAGAATAGAGGTGTTAAATATAGACAATTACTTATACTGTATAGAAACACAAAGACAAAGAATCAAAGTGCAAAAAACTCAATGGGAAAGGAGTACATTGTTGTTTTCTGCACATGTGCCGCATGATGGTTCGCATACATAGTGGCATAAACAGTGGCACAACCACACAAACACACCATGCATGTTGCGCACACAGAAGCCGCTGCAGCCCACAAGTGTGCGGTAGAGAGAGAGAGGGAAAAAAAGAGAAAGTGCTGAGTTTGTTGGTGAGTATGAAGTTAGCCGTAACTGCTTTAGCAGCTTTGAAGCATAAATTATTCTCAAAAGGTCGTTAGCAAATGAAGCAAAAGCCTTACTGTTTGCATTTTATTTTGTGAAGTGGGGGAGAAATTATATATATGTTGATGGACAGTAGGAGTGAGGCATATAGATACAATCTTTTATCACTAAATATGGAATTTTATGTCATGGTATCGATGCATATTGTGACATATATGAAAAAAATTGTTGAGAAACTGACCTACAGGACTGTCTGTTTTTGTTGCCATTAATTGCCATTAAACGGTCCTGCACATTGATTTGTGTCATTGTATTAAATCCCTGACTGCTTCAAAATGTGTATAATCACACAGTAAATAGTATTATGTCCATTAAATTGTCATGTGGGCTCATCGTGGACCTAAACTCTAATGAATGGACCACCTGAATAGATATATATATATATATATATATATATATATATATATATATATATATATATATATATATATATATATATATATATAATCTCGTCATAACTCTCTTTCTTCATATAGTCAAATAGTTCAGTCACTGATTTCTGTTCATGAAATATTGGTGAATAGCTACAGTGACAGACTGGTTGTTTGTGAATGGAATCTGTTAGTGTGTGGTGCGCTGTTCTGTTTTATTATAAGTTTTATTTTCCATATCTGTTAAGATTTGAAAAACCTTGTTGGCCAGCCATGAGAAAGCACAAGTCATTAATCAAAAATAAATGCCAAACATTCCATCTTTTTATTCCTTTCTATGTGAGTATGTTCTGCTTTTCTGTCTTTTAGATTATTGTAAACTAAATATTTTCGGGTTTTGGATGGTCAGACAAAACAAGACATTTGAACACAACACGATTTTTCACAATTTTTGCCATTTATTAATCAAAGAATTATCAGATTAATCAGCAAAACAGTAATCATTCGCAAGGTTACCACACATTCTGCACGCCCCTGCTTTTAATTAAACCAACCGACACATGTAGCAGCAGTGTTTCCATTTCCGCTCAGCGTGAGTCTTTACTGCAGTTTGTCATTTACAGTCATGCTACTTTCTTTTTTGATCTATTTCACAGGTTTAGAAAGCTCTTTTGTAAATAAACATTTAAAAAAAGTGTTTTGCCTGTAGACTGTAAAAATAATGGACGTAGCATCAGTGACGTCACCCATTGGTTTGTGGACTTCTGTTTTGAAGCCATGAGTTTGCATTTTGGCCGTTGCCATCTTGGTATTTTGGAACCAAAAGCCAGTGTTTATGGTCTTAATGGCACCAAGCTAAATGCTAAAGAGGGATAGTCGCTGATTTAGAGACCTCACTGGCCCTGGCGCTGTTAATCAGCATGTACGGCAGCACACAGAGCTGGTTGAACATTTGCAGACTTTTCCTTAAAGGAGAAATCCGGTGCAAAATGAACCTAGGGGTTAATAACACGTGTACCGAGTCAACCGTTCTCTGGGATATGTTTTCCTGCTATTTGAATGTGACCAGTTTTAGCGCAAACCGCTAATTAGCTTATAAAGTTAGTTGTCGGGGCACGGGTAAAGTAAAAAGAAATCGCTATTTCTATACCATTAACAAGGCTCAAAATAGCACCACACTTCCACGGTAGCATAATGAGGGTCCCTACATGTAAACCGAAGCATTGAGAACTTTGTAAGTGTACAGACAGTTTATTAAAAAGATAGTTTATAAAGACCGTACCGTTCATGTATACATGCAGGCGCCATCTTGGGAAAACCGTCATGACCAGTTGAACGACGAACACTGTGCAACCAGTAACATAGCTCAAGCACGCCGTTTGTCCTTGGACTGGTCATGACTGTTTTCCCAAGATGGCGCTAACTAGACCATTAGCATTAAAGGAGTTTATGAATATGGAGCGATAGTTAAATGTTTAATCTTTAAATAACATTGGTTCCAGTGCAACAGGGACTTATTAAGGCTTCCACCCTGCAAATGATTTATGAGTAGGAGAACAAAGACCCTTCTGCCTACGAAAGACTGTTGGACTGTAGACCTTTAGACTTTATTGTCCCCAAGGAGAAATTCTTTGTCAAAAACCGTACTTTATGGACACAGCACGCTTACAGAGAAACAAAAAGTACAAACATAACATAACAGTGTTTCCCACACATAGACTAATTTGTGGCGGTGCGCCACACAATCAACACCGGCCGCCACATATTGCGTTTCGTTTTTAACGCTATTTAAAACATGCAGCATATTCGTTCAGCTGCATTTCCTTTCCCTGCTCTCCTTCTTACTCACGCGTCTCTCTCACATATGCCACACATACACACACACACACACACACACACACACACACACACACACACACACACACACACACACACACACACACACAGCCCCTCCCCTCCGTGCACACAGCGTCTGTCTCCATGAAAACGAGAGAAGACGGCTGGCGAAATTCACAAGAGGTTGGTATCTTGTGAACACCTTTACACTATCACACATTAAAAAGTGCTATTCTGAATACAATGTTGTCAGTGTGTTAATGTTGGAGTCCCGACTCGACCCTTAGCAAACAAGCGATTGCGCCTGCTTTAGAAAGTTAACTAGTCGCAAGTTTGCGGTAAAATGCAGTTGGGTTATCGAGGTCAAAACACAATGGGCCCTATCTTGCACTCAGCGCAATTGCCTCTGTACACCGATGCATGTATCATTCCTTTTTTTCACCCGACGCACAGCGGACTTTTCCCTCCACAGACGCACGTCGGTAAATTAGTAAATGTATTTGTGCTCCCGGGGGGCGGTTCAGCGAAAAGAGGAGGTGTGTTCAGGCGCAAACGTTCCCTGGTGCTATTTTGCAGTTTCAGAAAACAATTCCGCTACGGACCAGGAAAAACCTGGTCTAAAGTCAGTGGTGCTAGTCTAAAGTCATTGGCGCGTTATTCAGATGCTATTTTAGGGGTGCATGCTTGGCCATAATGTAGCGTGTGCACAATGCGCATACACTTTGCTTCTCTCAGCTACACGGATGCAGCAGTTCCCATTTTTGCAAACCATTCATAATGACAAGGAAAAATATTACTGAAAATGTGCTTCAGGTGTTTGGATAGGTCAGGAGGCACTTTACAGTACAGTCCTCAAAAAGTTGCAGCATTCTTTGTGGCTTATTGTGTTTAACACAACATTTCCATGAATCATAGATGTGTTGATGACATAAATGAGGAAATATTAAAGGACTTAAGGAGATGTGATGTTGAACTACGTTGATTGGACACTCCGGCGGGATCTGGTCCGGGAGTGGCAATGCGTGATGCGCTCCTGGTGGAGCGGGTGGACGGAGATGGAGTGGGGGGAGGAGGAAGGGGCACAACAGGAGCAGGTGGTGCGTTTGGAGGCCCACGCTCCATGGCTGCAGCAATCCTCTCCAGACTTGAGAAGATGCGCCTGAGCAGCAACATCGCCACCTGGTTAAGACGGGCATTTATTACTTTGCCGCATCCCGGACAGCTCCCGCTGGCGTGCGCCAGGCAAATGCACCGTCGTAAGCGCGCCTGCTCTCAAAGGGAATGTGAGATGACGCTCTGATTGGTTTATTGCACGTTACGCCCAAACCACACCTAGCTACTTCAGACCAACCCATTTTAGATTTGCGTTGGGCACAAGAGTCATTTATCCCGCCGGTATAATAGCAACAGCGCCCGAGATCCACCCACAAAGCTACTTGCGTTTCACGTTTGATACTTGCGTTTCAGATCGTTACAATAGGGCCCTATATGTAGCAGTGAAAATATATATATAAATAATGTTATGTCATTTTTTTACTCTTACACTGATGCTGTATTGAGTATTGAAAAGTATTTTCCGCGACTGAAAAAGGCACATGTTGAGAATATATCAGTCTGAAACAGAGCTGATCCGACCAGTGTAATTAGTTATGTTATTAATTTGTTTACAGTATTTTCAGGCTTCAACCAGTGCTGCTCAAGCAGAATGACAGGGAGCACTGGGAGAATTCCCGGTGGGCCGGTCTGGTTGTTTGGTTGTGAGGGCCGGTGTTCAGGTATGGCACTGGGTTGAAATCATAGTTGAATATTATGGATGCTGTCCCTATGCTGCCTGCACTCGCAGCCCACTTTTTGTATTTACAGTATCTATTTTTTCTTGCAGCCCACCGTTCTCTTCATTCATGCAGCCCACTCGCAGAGTGCAGCCGGGTTAATGATAACCTATTTATGTTCGGAGTCCTCCGACGGCAGCACCTTGCTAAAAAAACAACAACAAACCGTCATTGTACACAAGTCACTGGTGCTTGTTGGAGGATGCCACTGCGAGCAAAAATAAGCTGTTTTAAACGGGTAATAGCGCAAAACGGCACTGAAAAAGCTTCAATTTAAAAAGTAGAGCTCTAGAAAGTGACGTGGCCAGATGAACTTTTTCTATTTTTAGCAAAACGCCAAATGAAGACGTTGAGACGGGTAAGCTAAGTTAGTTAGGAGAAGTGCCTGCAAACTAGCGTTTATATATATGAATCAAACTTGTTCGCAGCAGCAGCTAGTAGGCCTACTAGTCCAGTTTGCTGCTAACAGTGACAATGAAGAGCCAGTAAGGTTACCAAGCAGCAGCTAAATGAGCCCAGAACTCCAGTTTGGGCAGGTAGGGTTGATCATTGACTGAGTATTATAAGAATTAATAAGAGTGTGGTGTTGACCTGCTCTGTATGAAAAATGCCCTTGGATAATTAATGATGCCAGATGATTCGGCACTACCATAATGACACTGACTTGACTTGATCAGAAAGCTTTGTAAAAAGGAGAGATTTGTGCTGAGAATTATGACAATTTATAAAATGTGATTTAGTGTCAGAAGCAGAGCCAGTAGTGTCAGTGTGGATGGCACATCTACTGTAAGCTGTTGTATCACAGTGTGTGAACAAGCAAACATGATCAGATTAGCTACAATTGTAACGTCACAGGGAAGGAATGGAGAGGAGGTCCAAGCGAAGATGCAAAAACTCAAAAGGTTTATTCAAAAAGGCAAGATCCAAACTCAAAACAATGAGTGCAATACTCAAACATTGACCGACAACTGAGGAGTTGTAAACAGGAACTTAAATACACAGATGGTGACGAGAACAGAACAGGTGAAGATAATTAACGAAACTAGACACAGGTGAAGACACTGAACTAATTAACCCCACAGGTGAAGACACTGACCTAATTAACTAAACAGGTGAAGACAGAGATGATGAAAACAAACTGAAAGTCCATGAAAACCTGACATAAAGTCCATGAAACCCTGACAACAATATAATCACTTTTTATGACCAAATATTACTTGTGACCCATTATGAAAGTTGTATGAAATATTCAAAGGAAAAAATAGATTATGGTGTCATTAGAAAGTGCAATACAATGTATCATGTTCTTTATTTAATCTGTGATTACTTATTTGCACAGAAACTGATTCTGATATTGTTCAACATCATTGGGTTGTTGTTAAGATGTTAACTTTTCTAATAAATCTACATTGTTAGGCAACACTTGGAAATAGTAAAATTTTACAAAATACACCGAATTACAAGGATGTAGAGGACAGGGCGCTATTGCAGACTTATATACTAAGGTTTTGTTTACATTTTTTTAACATAGTCATTCGTGAAGTAAAGTGGGCCAGTCTAAGGCATGAAAATCCAGGGCTGAAAATGAGTCCCAATCCGGCCCTGGTCAAGGAGAGAAGAGATGGATTCGTTAGGCATTGAAGACCCCCCCGCGCGCCACAAATTGCTTTCTAATCTGTGGGAAACACTGCATAATGACATGCAAGAGAATAATACAGACAGGCAACACAGACATAGTGGCAGTGATTTATCAGTGTGGGAGTGGGGAGACTGATTAATTTGGCGGCAATATTGGTTACACCTATGAGTTTGGCACGGTTTGTGACAGAAAGCATGTTAAAGAAACATGGACAATACTCTGGTGCAACAGTAGGAAGAGATGGGGGGAAACAGAGTCATTTAAGTTTATGTATGGCTGACTTTGATGGCTCCTTTTTTGAATGTCCTTTGTGTGCTGGTAGAAAGTGAGTTTGTTGTCTAGTATGAGTCCAAGGTATTTAAAGCTGTCAACCATTTCAACGTATTCATTGTTGATGAGAATGGGGTGCTGGGGATAGTATCAGTAAATTATGTGCTTTTTTAAAAGCTGCGACTGGTAAGAGTAAATGTTATGATTATGCAATGAAAAAGTGAGGCAGACATAGTACAAAATGGCAACATTTATTATATCCCTATTTAATCAACATTCACAAAAGCAATTGTGAACACAAATGTGCATGTTTTTGCCATTTTTAAAGACCAACTTCATACAAAGTGCTATTACTATTTTGTTTGTAGTCTAAATACCATATTTGTTGTTTTTCAGTTATTTTTTTGTTGTTCAGTGAGAGAAATCTAGTCTGTGTTAGGCTTGAACAAGTGCACTGAAGTCAGGTTGAATGCCTGAGGTTGATATGTGAAGAACAGCTGACAGGTGATTGTCACTGAGAGAGGATCTGTATCTGGATTTGTTAAACTTCATCACTGAGAATCTTTTTTTACATACTGTATGTAGGTAGATCCAAAGAGAACCAACATCTTCTGAACATGAAAATGAAAATTCTCCTCTGAGAGAAGAATCCAGCAGTGACACTGACTTAAAGTGCTCTGCCAGCACTGTATCATACTGCAGGTCAATGAGTTCAAGTTGAACATCACTAGGTGCATTTACCACACTGCAAATGAAGGGAGAAGAAAACGTGCATTTCACCCTCTGTTTTGAAGTCTTGAAATCGCCTTGAAAACTCACCACGCAGTGCCCCTAACATGGACGAGTACCTGCGGAGGTGACCGGCTGATGGTGTGGCTTCTTTCAGGGTTTGCATGGGGATGAGAATGTTACCCTCCAGCTGGCTTGAGAGAAACTGCAACTTCCCCATGAAAGCTTTCACCAGGCTGTTAATTTCATGTGCAAATAGGCCCTTGCCTTGCAGCTTGGTGTTTAGTTCATTCATTAGTGCAGTCACATCAACAGCATATGCAAGATCTGCCATCCAGTTTACATCTGAGAGCTCTGTGATGTCCTGACCTTTCAGCTCACAAAACTCACGAATCTCTGCCCCATACTCTTTTAAGTACTTTGCCCAGGCAGAGCCATCTGACAGCTGTGTGGTAGCCTATGTCACCATGTTCATTCTCATGCTCCTCCAAAAGTGAGACAAACTATCTGTGATTTAAGGCTCTTGCCCTGATAAAGTTAACAGCTTTAGTTACAACATCAACAACATGGTTACGTTTTAGCACTGACTTACACAACACATTCTAATGTATACTACAATGCAATTGCAAAGTACCAATTTCAGTTATGGGTTATTTTAAGTCACTTATCTTGCATCTTCTTCAAAAGTCCGACAATTTTCCCTGTGAGATTCGGACAACCATTGGTTGTTATGCCAGTTTGTCCCATTGAAGTCCCAGCTTGTCAAAGCATGCATTTACCTCAGTGAACAAATCACTCTCCGTTGTCGTCCCTTTCATTGACCACATTGCTGCCAGCTCTTCCGTTATCGCAAAAGTCTTTCGTTATTCCACATATGAAGATGAGTAACTGGGCTGGACATCACACGTGATTTTGTGGGATATCACAAAGCTGGTCTTGGCTGCTGCATCATGGATGTGCAAAGCTTCATCCTTTTGCAGCTTAGCTAGCAAAGTTTCAGATGTATGTTCCCGCCCTGCATCAGTAAAATTTCTCTGCGTATTTTGTCTTGTAATGGTGACTCAAATTATAATCCTTAAACACAGCGATTTTTCTCCGCACACTAAGCACACGGCTTTACCTTTTATTTCAGTGAATATATACTTATTAGTCCATGTTTTTTTAAAAGCTTTGCACTCTGTATCAACCTTGCTTTTTTAACATGAGCTGACATTTTGGAGAGCTAGCTAACGTTACTCACATGTCTCATGAGCTCAGTTTGCAGTGCGCATACATTCACTTACGTACGTATGTAGAAAACAAAACGGTCACCTTCAAAATAAAAGCAATGCAGTTGTATTCCATGCATGATGGAAACTTATTTATGTTTAATTACTAGTTTCCATTGACCTCACGTCAGGGACAGACAAAGGGCCGGATGTGGCCCGCGGGCCGTGCAAGGTGGTTGTGGTTGTGCCAACAGCTTGCCGTATGTCACTAAGGAAGTTTTGCAGAAGATGAATCGGAAGTTTCTAGATCAGATTTGGATGGTGTTAAAGGCAGAGGTGGGTAGAGTAGCCAAAAATTGTACTCAAGTAAAAGTACTGTTACTTCAGAATAATATGACTCAACTAAAAGTAAAAAGTAGTCATCCAGATAATTACTTGAGTAAGAGTAAAAAAGTACTTGGTGAAAAAATTACTCAAGTACTGAATAACTGTTGAGTAACGTCTGATTTATTTTTTAACACAAGCATTCAATCAGACGGACAAAAATATAGTTCATCCAATCAATAAAATAAATTAAATTAATTAATTACAAAATAGCTTAAATTAAAATAATATAGGTAAATTCAAGTACTTAAAAAATAAAATAATACATAAAAAATAAATAAGCACAAAGTAAGTAAGCAAGTAACACAAATTTCCAAACCTTTATACTTTTTTTACCAGGCTTTGCAGGCAGAACTAGAACAAGGTAATGTAGCTGCTGTTTCGCACTTTTACTAAGCTAAACATGCTTTCAATATGAGGCCAGAGGCCTGTACTACAAAGCAAGATTTGGCGTTAATGAGTTTACTTCAGGTTCAACCTAGGGTTTTGTGTATCACGACGGTGGATTAGTTGTTACCGGGTTCAATCGCCGTGGTAACTTATGCTGAACACCTAACCTGGTCGGGAGCAGGTTATGTTGGAGATCAGAGATCAACCGGTGTAAAAGCACCGCCTACTGACCAATCAATACTCGATTGATAAAGGCATCACCGTTCTTAGAAGATCAGGCGGAGCTCGGTGCGCGGAGAGAGAGAGAGAGGGGGGTGGGGGAGAGGGATGTGCTCATACAAAAAACATTTAGAGACCGACAACCCTGTTAACATTCCCTGATGGGTATATTTATGAATATATAGATTTTAATGGGAGGGAATTACATATCGGCTATTTCTCGGCTTCTTGAGCAGTGTCGCCAATGCGCACAGCGGTTTGAATTATGTTTTTATATTTTTTATTTGCTCTCACGATCGCTTCCACTGCCAGGGTTGCAACTGATATCATAGGCTAAAGCAACAAAAGTTTATGGAAAAGACGAAGTAAGAGTATATTTTCTTCTTCACAAATCTACTCAAGTAAAAGTTAAAAAGTATAGTGATTTAAAACTAACTTTTAAATCACTCCTAGAAGTATATTTTTTTCAAAAACTTAAAAAACTCAAGTAAATGTAAAGGAGTGAATGTAACTCGTTACTACCTCTGGTTAAAGGTCCCATGACATGGTGCATTTTGGATGCTTTTATATAGACCTTAGTGGTCCCCTAATACTGTATCTGAAGTCTCTTCCCCGAAATTCAGCCTTTGTGCAGAATTACACAAAGGAGTCAGTCCCACAATGAGCTACAATGCATGGTGTTGATTACAGATTACAGCAGACGGTTTCAGATCATCAGCCGCGCCTGTTTGAATGCTCCAATAAGACGGCCGTTTCATTGTGACCGAGGCGACTCAGTTCACGCAGGATGACCTCAACGAGGATGATGTCATGCTGCTGGACACATGGGACCAGGTATGAGGTGACGCTGTTTGTAACGAAGAAAACTGACCTTTTTAATGAAAACTATAAATTTCAAAGCTGAATGCAATCACGTCTAGCCTGGTTTCACCCTCCTACATACTTCTGCTCAATTTTAATTTCGCTTCAGTACGCCGTCTGGGTTCGCGGTATATTCTTTGGTTTTCTCCGGACAAATATTTGGCGGTCCAATCAGCGAACAGAGGGAGTGGCTGAGAATGATGATGTTAGGACGTGCGCAAGAAAGATGCAAGCGAAGCCATTCGATCCGTTGTGGCAACGCTGCTGAATATCTAGAGGTTAAAGCCCGAGCAAGAACAATATTTGCTGAGTTGTGTTGGTGGCCATGATGTTGTGGCCCTCCTCCCCACGGGGTGTGGGAAAAGTTAGATTTTCCAGCTCGCTCCGTTAGTGGTGCGGGAGTTGGCTAAGGCTAAAACTAGCGATGCTAATGCTAAATATAAGCCGATACACTCTCCTCCTTGGCCTCCCTTTGATTTGGTTCAATGTATGGTATTTTTATTTATTTATTCATTTTTTATTTTTTATTTGCTTTTTTTATTAATAAGGGAAAAAATTCCACTAATTAACCCTGACAAAGCACACCTGTGAAGTGAAAACCATTTCATGAAGCTAATTGAGAGAACACCAAGGGTTTGTAGAGTTATCAAAAAGCAAAGGGTGGCTACTTTGAAGAATCTAAATTATAAGACATGTTTTCAGTTATTTCACACTTTTTACATAATTCCATATGTGTTCATTCATAGTTTTGATGCCTTCAGTGATAATCTACAATGTAAATTGTCATGAAAATAAAGAAACACATCTCATATAATTTTACATATATATTTACATATATACAATGCCTCTTCCAATATATAATCTCATAATGTGGGACATATTTCAATATACAATATATTACATAATATAACAATATGTATTAATTCAATATATGAAAACAGCAATAATTGCAGTATTTTCCCATATATTGCAATACATTGCAATTATTGCTGTTGCTTACATATATATTATTATATAATACATCATATAATATATTACTATGTAAATTTCACAATATATGAAGACCCATGAAATATACTGTCACATCATATATTGAGAAATATATTTTTGTTGCGTAAGGGTGACTATACTGCCAGAGGGTAAAAATGCAGTGGGGGGCAGGTGGGTCTATGCAATCAAAAACAATTCAGATGAGACTGAGACATACAAGGCCAGATATTTGCAAAGGGGTATAGTCAAGTGGCAGGAATAGACTATAAGGAGACTTTTTCTCCAAATGCAAATATGACATCAGTACGCTGTGTGATGCAGCTAGCAGCACAGTATGACTTAGATTTACATCAGATGGATGTTAAAACAGCATATCTACATGCTCCTCTTGACTGTGAAGTGTACAAGGAGCAACCAGAAGGTTTTGAAGTCAGGTCAGACACAGGTCTATAGTCTGCAAACTGAACAAGTAACTGTACAGTCTGAAACAGTCAGGAAGGAACTGGAACAAAATGTTGCATGATCACCTTAGTGAAAATGGTTTTACACAGAACCCAACAGATCACTGTGTTTATAACAAACAAATTGCAACAGAAAGGATACTTTGATAATTTGGGTCGATGATCTAATTATCGTTGCTAGTGATAGTGACTCACTCAAAAGTGTAAAAGAAATGTTAAGTGAAAAATTTAAGATGAAAGATCTTGAGAGGCTTAAACATTTCCTAGACATTGATTTTACACAAAGTGAAGGGAAAAATAAAGATGAACCAAACAAGGTACATAACCAAGATACTGGAGAGGTTTGGTATGTCAGACTGTAAAACAAGGTGTGAACACCATGTGAATAAAAACTATGGGATTAGTTTTGTGACTTTAATTCCAAGCAAAACTTCTCAAGTATCAAACAAAAAACACTAACTCAAGCAAAAGAATTGTCACCTCAAAGGTAAAACTTAAAACTTGCAAACAAAACATTTGTGTAGTCGTAAACTATTGGTATTTTATTTGTTTGATATTATGTCCTTTTGTTTACAGTTCCCTCTGCTTCTTTTTCAGTGATCAGTCTTTTGCTCTCTCCATCACGTTTGCAGTTTTGCTCCCAGCTTTCTTGTTTGCGCTTCCAGAGTCTTTGTTTGCAATTCTGACACAGAAATCTCGCGTGGGGACTTCCGGTTTGGCGAGATGGCATAGACACGCGTTAAGTCTCGCTCCCACTCTTTTTTTCTGTCTATAATAGTTTTAAAACCCTACTATCTCTTTTATTACACTATCAAGTGGGCAATATCTTTGTTGCATACATTTCGGCATCAAACTATGGCAGCTAAAACTACAAAACAAAGCAAGAAGGATCAGAAAGCCAAGACGAGCGGAGACGACGGCAAAGAGGTTAACATGGCAGCCATTGCTAGCCTTCTTGAGGAACACCTCGTCGCTCTTTCTGCAGACTTTAACACTGTCGTTTCAGCACTCGAGGTAAAGCTAGACCAAATTCCCGTGACGGACCAAACCTCGAAGATTGCCTCGCTTGAGACACACGTAAACGCACAGGATGAGCGCGTGCAAGCCTTGGAAACGACTTGTGCTAGCCTCACAGAGAGCAACGCTAAATTGCTAGCCAAAGTCGTGGATCTCGAGTCCCGTAGCCGGCGCAATAACATAAGAATTATTGGACTACCTGAATCCATTGAAGGGCCCCGACCATCCATCTTCTTCTCTGAACTACTTGCGGAGGTATTTGGGGATGGAGTACTGCAATCTCCGCCGGAATGTGATAGAGCCCACCGGTCGCTGTCTGATAAACCGAGGCCGGGGCAGAGACCCAGACCTGTTATCGTCCGGCTACATAAATTCCAACTAAAGGAATTGATCATCCGTGAAGCCAGAGCGAGGAGGGGAAAGCTTCACTACCGAGGCACACCTATCTCTATTTACGATGACTACGCGCCGGAGGTGATGGAACAACGCTCCAAATACAGAGAGGTGCTATCTGAACTGTTCAATCTTGGCCTGAAACCTGTGCTGTTGTTCCCGGCCAGGCTTACTATCGTAACGAAGGATGGTGAGAGGAGAAGATTTGCGTCGGTCACTGAAGCCAAGGACTACATTGCATCCATTCGTCCTGCTGGGGTCTAAACTCAAAGTGAGTTGTGGAGTAACTCATGACTGGTCCGACTGACTCATGAACCGGTATTCCTTAAAGGCTTGGATTTCCATTTTGACTTAGATGTGCGTGTTATACATAACGGTTGGTTGTTACATATGATAGCGGTTACACTAGATCTATAATGTTACCGTTAGATGGCTTTTATTTGGCATTATAGAGGTATAGTTCTGTAATACACCCCTGTGTCCACTTAGTTCAGTGATTTAGTTCTAAGTTTAGATCAGTGTACACTTGCAGGTGTGCCAATTTATTATTATTATTATTACTTTTTTAAATTAAATTTTTATTTACTCATTTACTTATTTACTAGTATCTCTCTCTCCTCCCTCTCATCTCTTCGTTAGGCCTGGTGCTTGTGGTCAATATGCACATTCTGTTTCAACAGATTTATTTATTCATTTTTGGTCGGTCCACTAGCCACAGGCTAAGCTATCTGCAAGGTTTTTAATTTTATTTATTACTATTATTATTGATATTTTATATTTTTTTTATATATATATATATTTTTTTAAGCCACTACACACCCACTGAGGGACTAGTTTTACAGCTGTAGTGCCTATAGTATGTGTGTGATGCACATTGTATGATAGGTAGTACTTGGCTATTGCACTTGTTTTCTTTTTATTCGGTGCGTTTTGTTCTTAAGTCACGGGCGGGACTAATTACAAGTGTTATCCTAAATGGATTTGTGTTCTGCGTCCTCTACATTACGCCCATTTTCCGCTCGTAAAAATTTGCAGTGGCACCTACACTACGTGCCTATTCGAACATACTTGAAAATGGTTATGAAGAGTTTACAATATATTTATTTTTCCTCTCTTGGCGAATTTACATGGTATATAATCATAACTTTTAAATTTTTGTTGTTTACTTATATTATGTGCCCGCACATTTGTTAATCACTTGAAATTTTCTTTACAATAGGGTATGTTGACGTTTAAATGTGGTGGGAAAGAGACGTTGGAAGTCTTGCGTTGCTGTAAAGCGTTGAGCAGTGTTGCTCGGACAATGTTCGTATTTTGGGGGAATATTTATATTTCACAAATAATTTTTTATTTTTATTTATTTATTTTATTTTATTTTTTTTGTCTTTTGTCTCCTTTTTCCTCTCCCTCTCCCGTTGCAGAAGCCCATACAGTTCCATTTACAACCTTATGCATCGTTCTAGATGGCGGTCGATATGGCAAGGATGAGTAAAGGTGTGAATGAATAAGGCCATTAAGATTGGTAAGGTAATGACGCAGCTGCAATATTTGAAAGGGGATATTATATTCTTACAAGAAACACATCTTAAAACAACAGATATCCAACGAATCAAAAAGCCTTGGATGAGTCATGTGTTTCACTCGAAATTCTCGGCCAAAGCTAGAGGGGCTGCTATTATTATTACCAAGAATATATTGTTTGAACCAACGCATATTATTGAGGATGTCAGTGGCCGTTATGTCATTGTATCAGGCTTACTACAGAGCCTCTCAGTAGTCCTAGTCTCTATTATGCTCCCAACTGGGACGACGAGCAATTCTTCATCGACCTTTTTGCTAAAATCCCGAACAGTGACAATCATCATATACTGATAGGAGGCGACTTTAACCTAGTGCAAGACACAGTTCTCGACAGGTCGTCCTCCAAGCAAATTAATCTATCCAATTCTGCTAAAGTAGTTTTTAACTGCTCATCTCATTTAGAATTTCGGACCCCTGGAGGTTTAAAAACCCCCAGAGTAAAGTTTTCTCTTTTTTCTCTCCGCCTCACCGAACCTTTTCCCGGATTGACTTTTTCCTGATTGATAATAAATTGTTGCATCTGGTTACCGCTAGTGGCTATCACCCCATAGTTGTCTCGGACCATGCCCCCACCTCGCTTGATATTAATCTTCCTCTTAGTGTTATCTCCCCATCACTTTGGAAACTTAGTTCTCACTTATTAGCACATCATGAGTTTAAGAACTTTGTGGCCGCTCAAATTAGCGAGTACATTGAATTTAATGATTCCCCTGAGGCCAACAGTGGATTCTTATGGGAAGCCCTTAAAGCCTTTGTTCGAGGTCAGATTATTTCCTTCACTTCGTACATGAGCAAGGCTGAAAGGACTAAAAGGCAGGACATACTAGACAAACTCCTCAAACTTGATGAAACTTACGCTGTCTCCCTCACCTGCCCTTTACAAAAAACGACTTCTACTTCAATCAGAATATGATTGCCTGATGACTCATATTGTTGAGAGACAACTGCAGCAATCCAAGCAACGTTATTTTGAACACGGCGATAAGGTGGGTAGACTTCTAGCCCAGCAGGCCCGCGCGGCCAGCGCCTCTAGATTAATTCCAAGAGTTATGTCCCCCAGTGGTAATCTTACCACAGACCCATCTGAAATCAACAGAGTTTTTTTAGACTTTTACATTAACCTCTATACTACGGAGCAGTCTTCAGCTCCGATAATGTTCCCCAATCCCTTAGATTCTTTAATATTTCCTAGAATTGATGAAGAGTTGGCTAAGGAATTGGGCAGCCTCATTTCCCCCCAAGAAGTCAAAGAAGCAATTAACTCAATGCAAAATAAGTAATCCCCAGGCCCCGACGGGTTTACAGTTGAGTTCTCTACTTTATTAGTCCCAATCTTAGTGAAGATGTACAATAATTCATTCCAAGAAGGTCAACTCCCATCGACGCTGTATATGGCTTCTATATCCTTGCTTTTGAAAAAGGACAGGGATCCCACTTCCTGTGGTAACTACAGACCGATTTCTCTGCTAAATGTGGACTGCAAGATACTAGCCAAAATTCTGTCTACCCGCCTCCAAAAGGTAATGCCATCCATAATTTCTTCAGATCAAACAGGCTTTACATCGGATAGGCATTCTTTCTTCAATACTCGGAGATTTCTTGACATTATTTTTTCTCCTTCATCTAATACCCCAGAAGTCGTAGTTTCATTAGATTTCAAAGCCTTCGATAGGGTCGAGTGGGAATACCTCTTCTTTGAGTTAGGAAAATTTGGGTTTGACCCCAAACTCATTTCTTGGATACGGCTTTTGTACGCTTTCCCGTCTGCATCGGTATATACCAACGGTGTTCGATCGCCACCCTTTTTACTCCAGCGGGGGACACGTCAAGGTTGTCCGCTCTCGCCTTTGTTATTCAATATAGCTATTGAGCCCTTGGCCATCTGGCTCCGAAGTCACGATGCATTTAAAGGCATCACACGTCATGGCATGGTCCATAAACTTTCCCTTTATGCAGACGACTTATTATTATACGTCTCTGACCCCATAGCTTCTATCCCCCCTATACTATCTGTTCTAGAACAGTTTGGCTATCGGGGTACAGGTTAAACTTTCAAAAAAGCAAGTTATTTTTTGTTAATCAACTGGCTACATCTCTTCCTCATTCTTTATTCCCCTTTAAGTTAGCCGTGGATGGGTTTAAATATCTGGGGATATTTATCACCGGTTCGCTTAAAGACTTGTTTTTTAAGAACTTTACACCACTTTTGGAAAAATGTAAGTCAGATATTGCTAGGTGGAGTTCCCTTTCCCTTTCTGAAATAGGTCGTGCGAACCTTATTAAAATGGTTGTTCTGCCAAAGTTTTTGTACCTTTTCCAGCATCTTCCAGTCTGCATTAATAAATCCTTTTTCGCTAATTTAGATCAGCAATTGAATGGATTCCTTTGGAATAACAAACCAGCTCGCATCAGGAAGTCAGTTCTTCAGCTTCCCAAATCTGAAGGGGGTTTAGCACTGCCAAATTTTCGATACTACTATTGGGCATGCAACATCCATAAATTACTTTATTGGGTTGGCTTCAAAAGCTATGCCTCTTGTCCGCCCTGGGTGCATGTAGAGATATCTTCCTCTCGTTGCTTACTTTCTAATATCTGCTCCCAGCTTCCCCTTGGAGTACACAAAATCTCGAGCAATCCTATAGTTACCAATACTATTAAGATTTGGCATCAATTCAGAAAACAATTTGGTCTACATAGAGCTTCGATTCATATGCCAATTTCAAATAATCTATTTTCCCCGTCCCTTTCAGACAGCTTCTTTGATATTTGGGCAGCTAAGGGCCTCTCTACTCTAAACGACCTGTATGAAAACGAAGTGTTCTCCTCTTTCTCTTCTTTATCAGCTAAATTTAACCTTCCTAATAGTCATCTCTTTCGTTTTTTTCAAGTGAGGCACTTTATTCAAAAGCTATTTCCCCATTTTCCCAATCGTCCCCCCGAATCAGAAATTGATTCAATTCTCACCTTCGACTCTGGTCAAAGACGACTGATTTCAACCATTTACGGTAAAATTATCTCCTTAACCCCTTCCCCAATTGACTCCCTTAAGCTAACCTGGAAGCATGATTTGGGCATTGACATTTCCGACGACCAGTGGAAAAACATTCTCAGTTTAGTTCACTCTTCATCGATTTGTGCTAGACATGCCCTAATTCAATGTAAAGTGCATCACAGAGCTCATTTCACTAATGCCAGACTGGCAAAACTGTTTCCTAACAGAAGTGATGCCTGTAACAGATGCAAACAATCCCCAGCCGATCATCTTCACATGTTCTAGTCATGCCCAGTGCTATCAGATTATTGGTCAGACATTTTCAGAACTCTCTCACAGGCCCTCAATTACACTATTGTCCCAAATTCCTTGAGTGTCCTGTTCGGCCTTTCCCCAACCACATGTATACCAGCCACAGCGCACTGCGTCATTGCTTTTACCACTTTGCTGGCCAGGCGCGCCATCCTCCTTAAATGTAAGCATGCTTCTCCTCCATCACAGGTATTGCAATGCATCCACCTTGAAAAAAATTAGACACTCTCTTAAAGGTTCACTGAGATCATTTCATAAAACTTGGAGCCCTATACTGACTACTATTGAAGGCCTTATAGTGATGTCAAGACCTCCTGACTAAACTTCTGTGGGGAGGGAGGAGACTTTTCTTCTTTTGTTTACTGTCTTATTATTATTATTATATATATATATATCTTTTTTATTATTTTATTTTTATTTCTTTATTTCTTTATTTTTTTACTTGTGAGTGCTACAGGTGGCCTTGGGGGGGGGGGGGTTGATGGGTGTGGGTCTATATTTCTGTGTGCAACTGTTCTATTGATTTCTCTTTTCTTTCAGACACCTTTTTGCATTACAATTGTAACACATTTTATGTCTGCAGAAAACTTAATAAAAATAAATATACAAAAAAAAAAGAAATCTCGCGTGGGCGGGTTTTACAGGGGTGCGTCCCCATTGGCTAATGAGTTTTCGGAGTGAGTTTGAGTGACAGCTCAGTGCCTGCCTGCTCCTAACGTTAAACTTTGTAGGACACACAAACCACTCCACACAGCGGACTCCTACAAGATTAAGTGTAAGTATTGATCATATATATTGTCTGTGATCTACGTTAAAAGCATGGTTACTAGATATTTGTAGTTTTTTCGTTGTGTTAAGTTACTAGCTAGCTAGTAAAGCTGTTTAAGTTAGCATTTAACGTTAGCTAGCTAACTGCTAATGTTATCTAAAACTTGTAGCTATGTTACTGAGCTAATTTGCCATGGTAATCATGTAGCTAGGCTCAGTGAGGCCTTATTCAATGGAGCAGTCACAAAACTAATCCCATAAAAAACAAAACTTTGATGGTGAACCTATTGATTCAAAAAGATATTGTGAAGTGATAGGCAGCTTGATATATTCAATTCAATTTTATTTATAGTATCAAATCATAACAGAGTTATCTCGAGACACTTTACAGATAGAGTAGGTCTAGACCACACTATAAATTCCAAAACCCCAACAATTACAGTAATTCCCTCAAGAGCAGACAGTGGCAAGGAAAAATTCCCTTTTAGGAAGAAACCTCGGCAGACCCAGACTCTTGGTAGGCGGTGTCTGACGGGGCTGGTTGGGGGTGTGATGAACAGTTGCAAATAATAGTCACATTAAAGATAATGGAACAATGACTTCGAAGGTCATCGTGGAAGTTCATGTCATAGCAGGGCACATCGTGTCATACTGAGTAGTGCAGTCTACTATACAGGGTCCTGACTACTCTGTGCATATGAACATCAGAGCAGGGCGTTGCGGGATGTAACGTGGCGCTGCAGAGCATGGGTGGATGCGGCGGACGCAGCAGGACGCAGCAGGACGCAGCAGGACGCGGCCGGGAATTGCAGAGAATCGCAAGAAGAAGAGAAGAAACATAAGGACTCCGGGGAGTAAACTCCCCAGAGCTAGGTTAGTAACAAGCATTTCTGGGACAAGATGCATACAAAAGGAAACAAGTAGAGATGAGAGAGCAGCTCAGTGTGTCATAGGAAGGAAGGAACTTCCCCGGCAGTCTAGTATTATAATAGCATAACTAAGAGAGGCAGGTTAAAGAGAGGTGCCTGGTCGGGCTAGAACTCTCCCCAACTGGATCGGGCTGTACTGGCCTGCCTCCCTCTACTCGCTATATTATTGATTATATAATAAATAAAACTGATGACTACGAAGAGGAGCAGATGGGCCGGGTTAGGTGGACGCTGCAACTCCTCACTCCCTAACTATAAGCTTTATCAAAGAGGAGGGATTTCAGTTTACTCTTAAATGTGGTGACGGTGTCTGTCCCTCGAACCCAAAGTGGGAGCTGGTTCCACAGGAGCGGAGCCTGATAGCTGAAGGCTCTGGCCCCCAGTCTACTTTTAGAGACTCTAGGAACCACAAGTAGCTCTGCATTCTGGGAGCGTAGTGCTGTACTAGGACAATAAGGTACTAAGAGCTCTTCTAGGTATGATGGTGCTTGACCATTTAGAGCTTTGTAGATCAGGAGGAGGATTTTAAATTCGATCCTAGATTTCACAGGAAGCCAGTTCAGAGAAGTCAATACAGGAGAAATATGATCTCTTCTCTTAGTTCTCGTCAGAAGACGAGCTGCAGCATTCTGGATCAGTCTTAAGGGACTTATTTGAGCAACCTGATAGTAAGGAATTGCAGTAGTCTAGTCTAGAAGTAACGAATGCATGGACTAGTTTTTCAGCATCGTTTTGAGACAGGACATTCCTAATTTTGGCAATGTTACGAAGATGGAAAAAGGCTGTTCTTGAGGTTTGTTTTAAGTGGGCATTGAAGGATATATCCTGATCGAAAATAACGTGATATATGTGATGACATGTACAAGACCTGATATCAGTTGAATTGTCAGCAAGCTATCACAATACCTATCAGAACCAAAAGAGCAACACTGGATAACAGCTAAACATGTATTGAGGGGACAATTAATCAGGAGTTGTGTTACAGAAAAGGGGTGGAAAAACTCGTAGCATGTAGTGATGCAGCAGATCAAAGTGACAGACAAAGCAGTTAGTTTAACTAAATGTGGACCTGTTATTTCATGGAGATCTAAGAAGCAGCCAACAGTAGCTTTATCTAGATGTGAAGCAGAGTACATGGCACTGGCTACTACACAAGAAAGTTTGTACCTTGTACAGTTATTGGGCAATATGGATAGTGAGTGCCAATATGCACCAGTAAAAATATTTGAAGATAACCAAGGTGCAATAGCTCTGTCAAAGAACCCAGTATGTTGTCAGAGATGTAAATGTCGACATCAGATATAATTTCATTTGATCTGCACTCAGTGATGGTAAAACAATTATTGAATATTGTCAAACGGCAGACATGGTTGCAGATGTTTTGACTAAGCCTGTAACAAAGTTAAAAAAATTAGAAATTCTTGGGTTATATGTTTGGAATAAACTGCCAGACGTTTGTGAAATGTATAACTGTAAGCTAAGTGTGTATAGTAGTTGATAAAGTTAGGTGGAATACGACTTGTACAGCATAAGAGCAAGTGGGGGTGTTAACATATTGACTAATATGTTGTTAAAGTGTGTTCTTACACTGGTGCAGTCATGCCCTATGAGATATGTACAACTGCGCATGTGCAAAAATAAAAGTAACTCTCCGTTCTGGTTAAAATGCCAACGATGAGCATGTGTGTTTATTCCTCCGTTAAGTAAGCCTGTATTCCTGCCCTAAAGATGACCGCACCAACAAGCATAATTAAAGGCGGTTACACACCAACCAGACGGCCGACCGTCGGCAGAAAAGCCAGTCGGACTTATCAGTCTCCCCGAGTTGGTCCAAAAAGAACCTCAGAACACACCGAAGAGACAAGACGTAATACGTCTCCATAACAGCAGGCGGCGCTAATCTGTATTGTTGCCCAAAAAATGAAAACCGGCAGGTGATTGGACGAACGCGTCACGTGGGTTTGTTTTCTCCGGAAATTCAAAGCCAGACTGTCATGGCGGCTTGTTCAGTATACGATCTCATATTGTACTAAAATAGTTCACCGAAACGGGTTTCATTTTAAGCGAGAAATAGGCCATGCAGTTGCTTAATCTGTTTTCATTTCAGATCAACAAAGGTCAGTTTAAAAGATTTTCCTCAGATTTTGAGAAACTCTAGTCACGCTCATTCCGCTCGCCATTTCCGGGTGAGTCCCGACTGCCCTGTCTCCGACTGAACACGTCAGGTCGGCCAAAATGAAGACGGCCCCTCAGACAGACGACGGCACGGAACACACCGAACAGACTCGAGTCACCGACCTCGCCAGACTGTCCGATGGCCGATTATCGGGTTAGTGTGTCAGCGCCTTAAGAGAGACAGGGTAAGGAGAGGAGCCTGGTCAGGCTAGAACTCTCCCCTGCCGGATCGGGCTGTACTGCCCTGCCTCCCTCTACTTTAATTATATCATTGATTATATGGTAGATTAATCTGACGACTATGAAGAGAAGCAGAGAAGAGTATTTACACCCTCCCCCGCCGGTCTGGCTAAACCAGTATTTCTCAACGGGGGCGTTTAGAAGATGACGGGGGGCGCTGGAAGCAATATTTTAGGAAGGGGGGGCGTTGAGGTGCCTTTGGGGGGCGTTTGTTTGAAAGCTAGTTTAAACCAAAGATTCACAACAACAATACATATTTAGACTTTAAACTACTTGCAAAAAACAGTGGTCTGCAACATTAAAACCTGCCAGGTCACGGCACTGCGACTGGACGAGACGGTGTATCATAACTCTTCTTCTCTTCTGTACTTCTGTCAGCTTTGGTACAGCTCTGTGCTGCCTTCAGGGAAACGGGATGTCAGAGCATCATCTTAAATGAGTTCCGTACTTCAGCGTGAAGCTGCGTTCAGATAAAAAAAAAAAAAAAACAGCAATCGCTGCAGGGTGGTGCGACGTCCTGTTGTGTTCTTTAACCCACCAATGTAGCACAAGTAGACTTCATATTTCACAGTAACAGTTTTTCGTCAGATCTTTTATAGAACCCAACATTTCCTACTGTACCTGAAGGCAGCTTCATTTCACGGAGAAAGAGAGAAAGAAAAGAGACGAGCAAGAGACATCGACTGTGCTTTGTTGTTTGGAAAACATTTAGCTGTTCCACAAACTCCCGGGCAGTTCAGGGCTTGTGTTTGGTGTTTTAAAACTTTCTTATGGAAGCGGTAGAGGCAGTGATGTCACTGTTTACTGTACAGGATTCTCACACCTCAAAACGCAGCGCGATATGGGGTTGAGTTTCTCCAAAGTTTTTTTCTGCTATTTTCTGCTAAGACAGGCGATAGCAAACCTATACTCTTCTAACCTAGACTCTTCTAAGCATCAAAAAAGGGCTCTCACTAACTTTCAAAGGTGGTAAACTTATTTCCATTTGGAAGTAAATCCTTCTGCTTTTACCCCTTGATAAGTGCCAGCTTGTTTTCCATTGGAACAATTTGATTATAGATTTAGATTTGAATGAAAACTTTATTTGAATGTTAAATTGCTAGCTGTTTCCGATTGGCTACTGTAAAGTTTGAATGTTACATATCTAGTCGTTTGGATTGGCTGCGGTTATTTAAATTGAATGTCAAATGGTTGCATTTTTTAAACAGCTGTAAATATAATTTCTATATTCACATGGCTTTTTGACATATGGGAAACTAATTAACATGTTGATTGTCATTCAATGATATGATTTTTTGATTATTTGTGATAACAATAGTAACAACAATAATAGGCCTAATATTAGGGTGTAATCATTAATATTTGGGGCAACTAACCACATCTACATCTTATTTGATGGGGGCGTTAGGGACCTGGATTATGGATAGGGGGTCGCTGGCCCAAAAAAGGTTGAGAACCACTGGGCTAAACGCTGCAACTCCTCACTCCCTAAATACAAGCTTTATTGAAGAGGAGAGTTTTATGTTTACTCTTAAATGTGGTGACGGTGTCTGCCTCCCGGACCCAGACTGGGAGCTGGTTCCACAGGAGAGGAGCCTGATAGCTGAAGGCTCTGGCTCCCATTCTACTTTTAGAGACTCTAGGAACCACAAGTAACTCTGCATTCTGGGAGCACAGTGCTCTAGTGGGACAATAAGGTACTATGAGCTCTTCAAGATATGATGGTGCTTGACCATTTAGAGCTTTGTAGGTCAGAAGAAGGATTTTAAATTCAATCCTGGATTTTACATGAAGCCAATGCAGAGAAGCTAAAACAGGAGATATGATCACTTTTCTTAGTTCCTGTCAGAACATGCGCTGCAGCATTCTGGATCAGCTGGAGAGTCTTATGGGTTTTGTTTGAGCAACCTGATAGTAAGGAATTACAATAGTCCAGCCTGGAAGTTACAAATGCATGGACTAGTTTTTCAGCATCGTTTTGAGACAGGATGTTCCTAATTTTGGCAATGTTACAAAGGTGAAAAAAGGCTTAATAATTGGGTGTCATCTGCATAACAGTGAAAGTTAATTGAGTGTTTCCTAATAATATTGCCTAGAGGAAGGATATATAAGGTGACTAGAATTGGTCCAAGCACTGAGCCTTGTGGAACGCCATGGCTAACTTTAACTTTAAGAGGTTTTATCACAGCTACTTTAAAGGACTGCAGTACATAACTTGCTAAAGTGCCCATATTATGAAAAAAATCACTTTTGGGGTGTTATTTTATGTCTCTGGTGCTTCCACATGCATACAAACTTTGAAAAAAATCCATCCATGCTGTTTTGAGTGAGATACGGTTTCTGAATGTGTCATGCCTTCAGTCTCCGGGTGAGCTGTTCAAAATCTGCACTGCTTTCTACGTCACAAGCCGAAACGAGCTGGCTAACCGCAAACATTAGAAGTAGCAGTGCTTTGCTATTTAGAACGAGGTAGCATGCTAGTGTTAGCATGCTACCTCGTTCTAAATAGCAAAGCACTGCTACAACACACATAAATTCATCATAATCTACAAAAGAACTACTTACATGTGCACCCTCGTTTAGAAGTCTCCCAGCTAATCCTGCCTTGTAACTGACCGAAGTTGGAGAAACAACCTTTCTTTTACTGTCTATGGAGCTAGCTGACATCTGATCTACATCTGAGCTACTGCGCATGTGCGAGTGCAATCAAAGATAGTACAGAAGAAGAAGAAAAGAGGTCTCACTCTGTAGCTAAAACAGAGACAAGGTGAAAAGAGGAGCTGCAGCACTGAGAGAGAGCTGTGCAGTACAACAAAAATATGGTGTTTTTTGACAATTAAACTATGTAAACCTATTCTGGTACAACCTTAAAATACAATTATGAACCTGAACATGAGCATAATATGGGCGCTTCTAGTAGGCAATCTAGTAATGAAGTGTTAACCACAGGTAAGGCTTCTTTAAGTAGCCTCGTTGGGATGGGATCTAAGAGACAGGTAGATGGCTTAGCTGAAGAGACCTATTAATTGTTGAAGGTCTATAGGATAAAAGCAGTCTAAGTATATGCCAGGTCTTGTCGTTCTTTCTAGCGGTCCTGCGTTTAAAGGTGAACCGCTAGAAGTTGAGGGCAAGAGGTGATGAATTTTATCATATTTGTCATTAAAGAAGCTCATGAAGTCGTCACTACTCAGAGCTATAGGAATAGATGGCTCAATAGATCTGTGACTCTCTGTCAGCCTGGCTACAGTGCTGAAAAGAAACCTTGGGTTGTTCTTATTTGTTCTTATTATCTTCTATTAGTGATGAGTAATAGTCTGACCTGGCATTTCTGATTGCCTTTCTATATGTTTTCAAACTGTCTTGCCAATCTAAAATTCTTCCAGTTTGGTAGAACACCATTTACTTTTTTTGCAAGGTTGGTTTTATGTTGTCAATGTCCACATGGATATTAAAATCACCAACAATAAGTACTTTGTCTGATTTAAGGAACCTAACCCTAACCTTTCTTGACATTCTTAACTCACATCACCCTAAAATAAAACTCAAACATAACCTACAACCCGTTCAGTGTTGGGAGTAATGGCGTTTAAGTATAACAGTGTTATTTTTTCAGTAACGGAGTAATCTAATTAATTACTTTTCCCATCGTTGCAACGCCGTTATCATTACTGAGAATGTAAAGTGGCGCGTTACTTGGTTGAATGAAGCACGAGGTGTCAGGCTTTGGCTACACATCAGCTGCCTGGAGAGAGCAGGGGTCGGGATGATGACACCGTTGCAAATGCGATGATGATTGGCTGGGTGGGCGGATGCCCTGCTCACACTGTCTCACTCTTTTATATATGTCAATGGTCTCACTGCACGCTCTGACTACCACTAAACGCAAGACAGCGACAATAGCGACGAGCCAGGGAAATTCAGAGGTAGCGTTCTTGAACTGGAAGTACCGGCACTACTTCTCGCTCATTGAAATTCAGAGGTAGCGTTCTTGAACTGGAAGTACCGGCACTACTTCTCGCTCATTGAAATTAAAGGCAAGAATGTTTATGTAACATGCACGTTATGCCCAGGAAAAAAAGACTTTATCCACGTCTACCTCAAGCAACTCGAATCTTATGAAGCCCCTCACATCAACACATGCTAACACGACACTTGTTGCTGCTGCTAACCCAACGCCAAGCCCAAATGCAGCTAGCGTGAGCTCCAGCGAAGGAGACGGAGCCACTCTGTTAAAACAAGCAACGCTCGATTTTTCGGGTCAGCAACAGGTGATACTGTATATAGTGTTTTTATTCTTCAATCAGTTAATATAAACATCTTTGACGTTAAAGATGTTATAGAACGTAATAGCGTTATAGAACATAAAAAATAACATCACAGTTACTTTGCTGAGTAACTAATTACTTTTACAATGTGGTAACTGAGTTACTTACTCAATTACTTTTTGGAAGAAGTAATTTGTAACTGTAACTAATTACTTTTTTAAAGTAAGATGACCAACACTGAACCCGTTACAGTGGAGTTCCTGGACACACGGGTCTTCTTCCGCACCTCCGGCGACCAGACGAAAACACTAGCCACCGAAGTGTATTTCAAGGACACCGACCGCCATGCACTTCTACATAAGACCAGCTATCACCCTAAACACACGTACAGAGGCCTCGTTAAGTCCCAGTTGATACGCTTCCACAGAATTTGCACCTTCCCGGAGCATCTGGAGGAGGCCACTAGTACACTTTTTAGTGCGATGAGGTTGAGGGGTTACTCGAGACGCTTCCTTAGAGGTATAAAGGCAGGCTATGTGGTTCATACTGAATATCCATATATATTCCGTTTTTTTTATAATATATTCTGTTAATACCCTGCATATATCTATATTCTTACTATGTTACTCCTACTACATTGCACATATCTGTATATGTTGTTCATTACTTACACTTGGTTATACATATTTGATTTTTTTTCACTTCTGGTTGGACGCAAACTGCATTTTGTTGTCTTTGTACTTGTACTTGTGCACAATGACAATGAAGTATAATCTAATCTAATCTAATGTACATTATTGATGCTGAGGGATTAGCAGATTTTTAAACTATGATGTGCATACATACCTTTATGGAACAGAATAACTGAAAATGTTACATCAAATAAGTCTATCACTCTTGATCATATTGACTATGTTAACAGGATTATCAATATCAACATTGCACCCCTATCATTCTCTAGGCAATTCTGATACACAGCCTACAGGCAGGTGGTCCGATAGACATATGGGTTTCTGGGCAGGGAGATCAGGAAGGCAATACCAGCTTGTGTTGTGGCCGTAATCAGGAGGCAGTTTCCAGAGGAAGGGAGGCAATCAATAAATATATTTTGTTTTCACAAAATGAACACAATCACAAAGTGTCTTGTTGTATAAAATGTATTCATAATTTCATTGATAGTAACTAGAAGTGTTGGGCAAGTTACTTCCAAAATGTAGTTCATTATAGATTACTAGTTACTGTCATTTCAGAGTAACTAGTTATATTACAATATTACTGTCTCTGAATTGTAATGCTTTACACTACTTTTGCATTACTTTTAGAAGTTTGACTTGGCAGGTAGCTTGTGAATTTCACCACCAGATCAATAAAGTCTCATCTTTATCAACTTTAATACATCAAAACAAGAGTTATCTCAAGACACTTTACAAATAGAGTAGGTCTAGACCACACTATAATTTACAGGGACCCAACAATTCTAGTAATTCCCCCAAGAGCAAGCATTCAGTGTGACAGTGGCGAGGAAAACCTCCCTCTCAGGAAGAAACCTGGGACAGACCCAGGCTCTTGGTAGGCGGTTCTGACGGTGCCGGAGGGGGGTGTGATGAACAGTGGCAATAATAGTCACAATAAAGATAATTGAACTACGACTATAAACAGTAGTTGCAGTAGTTCATGGCGTAGCAGGGTGTAGCAGGACCATGGCGACAGCTGCAGCCATGATTTAGGGGCCACCCTAGTCCAAGGAAAACTGCTAGGCAAAAAAAAAAAAGTTAAAAGAGTTGCACAACATCACAACACATGCATAACCTAATACAGTCCAGTATGAAATGTCTTCTTCCTACCATTAGAAGTAATTTGTAAATGTTTATGTGTCATATACAGCTAATGATAGATACAAGTTACACTACCTGATGAGCATTGCAGACATCTGATGTTGCACTGTGACCCACGATGAAGCACTAATGGTCCAGGATCCTGTAGAGAGAAGCCCTCTGTCTCTTCAAAATCTACAGTGCTAGGTGCATCTATCCCTTCATTACTGGCTGCACTCTCTGCCAAAATCTGAAAAACACGGAGGTTCAAAATCACTCACAAAAATAGGATACAAGCTTAGTTACCAACTGGATCAGTTGTAATAATAATAAAAAAAAAGAGAAATAAAACCAAAGCAGCTCTGACGTGTTAAAACCTCTAGTGGCTAAATCTAGGAGATTTCAGCATATTGATTAATATATCAATTTGGACTTTCTAAATTACCAGAGAGTAGCCTACTGGGATACAAAATTGTGCGGGAGAACTGTCTGAATTGAAATGCAGGGGAAACTGGAGTTTTGGGCTAGCTAGCTGCCTGCCAACAGCTCATAGCTAGCTTAATAAAATGCGGGGAAAACGGGGTTGTTTGGGCTAGCTAGTTGCCAACATCTCATAGCTAGCTTAATGCAAACTGCATTGATGGCAAGGCAGACAATTACGAAAATCTGTTCTAAAGCTCAGTCTCTCCCTCTCTCTGTATACTGAAGCCCTGATGCTAGGAATTTGCAGTCAGCGCATTTTTAATCCAGATGAGGGAATGATTTCAGACGCAATTTTAGCTACTCCTGTCATCAAATCATCAGCTACCAAATGTTTGCTAATGCAATAGCCAAGTTAACATGTATGTTATTAGTTAGATGGTGGATTGCCCAATACATACACGCTCAAATCACTTCTTTATTCTGAAATTATTAGACTAAAACATTACGAAATCAGCCAAATTAAGAGTTACAAGAATTAAAAGTAAGACTTACTTTGCTAAGAGCTCTTTTTCGGTGCATGGAATTTCTGCAAGTGCTAGCACTTGGTCCTCCAGTCTTGCCCGCGCCAGATTCAGGTGAAAACCTTGATGGTGGTGGACTTGATTCCATTGAGTGCACCGAGGGAACATCATCGGTAATCAGCCTCACATGGTCCTTACTCCAACAAATCTCCAGGTCTATAACTCTCCGGAGTGAAATGAGCGCCACAAACGACCGAGTGTGTGGTGACCGACGCGGCAGTGAAGTCTGCTCACTTCACCTGCACAAAACGCACCCAAAAACAAAAAACCTTGCTTTTCCTACAAGGAAAATGATGTACACGATTTCCTGACTGACTGGAATTTGTGCAACCAGCACAAACACAATAATTTACCATTATGACTTACATAAACATACATAAACTTCCTCTATATCTTGCTCTCTCTCACCACTGTAGAGTGGGAAGCAAGCGGGAGCACAACCTATTGTTTGCCTCTGCCTACGTCATATGACGCGTTGCTAGCGGGAAAGGCTATTTCAGAGCCTAGCCCAAAATTTCTGCTTTAGGGTTTGTGTAACATAGCAATTTCTACTTATGTGTTTTTAAAAGACCTCTTCAGACAACATTACATATTAATTCAGTTATGAATTCAACCTGCACATTGCTCTTTAAAGGAACACGCCGACTTATTGGGAATTTAATCACAACCCCAAGTTAGATAGTCGATGAATAAGGTTCTCATCTTCAACTGTTCGATGCGGCTCCGCATTAGCTTAGCCCAGCACAGATCCTGCGGATTGACTGTTCCAGTAATCCTACTGCTCCCAATTCTGACAGTGGACAGGGTAATCGCCAACATGTTTTATTCACATGTTGTGATTTGTAGAGTTACAGCGTGTACAAAAAAGCGTAACATGAGATACAGTCGTCTTTAACCGTAAACAAACCGGGAACTATATTCTCAGACAGGCTTGCTGCGAGCATATCACTCCGCACGTACTATATTCTTCCGCCTGAGAATATAGTTCCCGGTTTGTTTACGGTTAGAAGATGGCTGTGTCTCATGTTACGTTGTTTTTTGTACACGCTGTGACTCTACAAATCA
This sequence comes from Perca fluviatilis, assembly GCF_010015445.1. Lineage (NCBI taxonomy): Eukaryota > Metazoa > Chordata > Actinopteri > Perciformes > Percidae > Perca > Perca fluviatilis. The sequence continues at coordinate 11,005,477 of NC_053114.1, forward strand.
CAACATGTAAATAGGAACATGTTGCCGTTATTTTGTCACTTATTTGGAGCAGTAGGATTACTGGAACCAGTCACCTGCCTGTTCTGTGATGGGCTGATGCCGCTGGAGCCGTCAGACAGCGTTACAGCATGCACGGAGATGAGAAGGGTATGTATCAACTTGTCTTACTCTGGGGGTTACGGTGAATAAGCTAAATTCCCAATAAGTCGGTGTGTTCCTTTAAGCACCGCCTGACTCATTACCATAGATTGTATTACACACTAGCTGCAGCATTCATAGGTAGCCTGCGTCCAGAGATGGATAGATGGATCGTTTGCTTCTGTCTGGTTAGCGACACGGCCCCCAGCTAACAAATCCTTCTTCAGACTGATGTTGGCACCCCCCACTCAATTAGCATACAGGCGCAGGGAAAAATAATTATGGAAATTCAGAAATAAATAAATGTAGAAATGTGGAAATACAGAAATAAATAAATGTAGAAATGTGGAAATACAGAAATAAATAAATGTAGAAATAAATAAATATATAAATAAATATATAAATACATAAATAAATACATACAGAAATGCATAAATAAATAAATACATGTAAAAATACAGAAATAGCCATTTATGTTACCAAAATGTATTTATTTTCACTATATTTCTGCATTTATTTATTTATTTCTACTTTTATTTATTTATTTATTTATTTTTCCTTCTGACATTTTTAGTCCTCCCTAAGCATTGGCCTGGAGAACAACAAAGCTTGGACCAGAGCTCAGCGTTGGGCAGTGAAGAGGAAGTGGATCCATTTTTTAAAAACCATAAAAAATACTAAATGGATCTACTTCTCTTTTTAATTTAGTTTTTACAACACATATTGTTTTGAATATTTACCTCCCACTGCTCTGGTTCCCTCTCTCCTTAAGTTTTACCTGGACCTCCTCTGCAATGCATCAAATCTAACTTTTAACCCCCCTGCATGCCTTCTTTTCCTTTCCTTGTTTTTATTTGTTTTCTATTTTTATGACCTTTATATTTTTGTATTAATTTTAATTGTTAAAATATGTCTATATATGTCTTTTAGTATGCTTTTTAGATTATATTCTTCCTTCCTCTTTTCCGGGGTTTAATTTTTGCCTGCAGAGGGGGTTCTACCTAAGATTTTAAATGATTATTTTTCCCATTGTTTTAAATAAATATTTCAAATATGCCTTGGTTTACCTTTTGTAATGTTTTTTTCCTACCTTATTATTTGAATAATTTTTTTGTACTTTTATCTTCCTTTCTAAATATTTATTATGATTATACAACGGAATTACTTACCTGAGATTTTAACATGATAAAACACATGCCATTTGTTTTATGCGTTTTACTAAGAGTGTGATCTTATTCAATGATGTATTTTTAACTTTGCATGTTTATGGCACTTTTTACTAATGAAGCACTTTCTTTTGAAAGCACTTACTTTTACTAATATTAAATGGTGTATGTTTATATATTCTTTTTCAAACTCAAGGGTAATTAATTCTGACCGTATTTTAGATCTTTTAAATATGTTTAATTTAATTAAATCACTATCCTTTTATGTATTTATTATAAGTTGATTAATATAGATTCTTTTTAAATATTGGGACAGAATTTATTTTAGTATTATGATACCGGGCTACTTATTTAAATAATTCTATATATATATTTTATTTATTTTATAAATGTCTACGGGAGAGATGGCAGGGCTTGTGTGGAGGTAACCTTTTATTTAAAGTTTTAATTTCCCGCAGTCTGTCCTGTCCAGTGGTCCTTTTAACTGACTTTTAATTTCTGGTACTCTTTTAAACCGTTTTTACTTAACCGAAATTGAAAAAGTGTTTTTATTTACACAATATATGTCCCCTTGTGCCAGTGCCCCCCGTAACGCCTATCGCAGGCGTTACATTTTAACCCAAAAACCTAACCCTAACCATAACCAGTGTCTCCCAACGGTGCCTTCCAGGCAGCGTTGCCTGGAAGGCACCATTGGGGACAAGAAACACAGATAAACTACTCTGTCACATCTGAAAATACATACATAGGCTCTGCCTTTAACACCATCATCCCGCAACAACTGGTAAATAAGCTAGGGAATGTAGACTTTGGTGTCTGCTTCTGAATCCTCAACTTCCTGCTACACATCCAAAACCATCTCAGTGAGCACAGGCTCACCCCAAGGCTGTGTCCTGAGCCCTCTGCTGTTCAGCCTGCTGACCCATGACTGCACCGCCAGGTTCAGTAACAACTACATCACTAAGTTTAACTAAAGGATTTTGAAGATGGACAGTAAAATTATTGGTGCCCCCCTAACCTTTCTGCTGGAGCTGTTTCACCAACGCTGCACTCACAGAGCCACCAGCATGATAAAGAATCACCCCTCCCACAGCCTGTTCTCCCTCCCTTGCCTGCCATCAGGCAAAAGGTACAGGAGCATCAGCACCAGATCCAGCAGAGTGCTCAATAGCTTCTTTCCACAGGCAGTGAGGATTGTAAATAGACTGTGCCCCTGCCAGTGCCCCCCCACAACACCATCCCAGGCCATAATCTGATCTAAAAGGACTGTACTAAATGCATATCGCCACTTCACATATTCTGTGTTGAGCAACATAACACACTGCCCTTCTATTATAGCACTTTAACACCCTTTACCGTTGACTGTTTAACTGTTTTTAACTGTTTTTTTTTGTTACTTCAAGAAAAAAGAAAGAAAAGATGTAACAATAGGATTGTTGTTCCTAGTTTTTACGTTTCCAGGAAACGTTTAGTGTGTGACACAGACCAAGTGTGAGTTGGCTAGATCTGAATGTTATCAAGACTGTCGGAGTTAATAAAGTCACAAGTAAGCAAGATAAATGCTTTCTCCATTGTTTAGTTAGGAAAGAACAGAACAGAATGAAACAATATCCATGTACCACGGACCTAGTTCTAGCACGCCCTGACTTACAGACATGAAATTTATGGTGATCAGGAAGACACAAATAAATATATATTTTTTAGGTACTGTAGATACCTTTTCATCTTCATTGTTTTGCTCCCCACACATCCCTGCTGATTGGGGATAGGCTTTTAAAACAGCATGTTGAAATGTCAAAATGTCTTAGCAGGTGTTAAACACACTAATCATTCCTTGTGACCTTTCTGCACAAAGCTAAATGGAGGGGATGCTAATTGGAATGGGTCCTGACTCTGAGCTGTCTGTATGCAGCTGTGTTGCTGTGTCAGGACATATCTTAAGCAGCTGTTTACCATGTCACTGTCAAGTAATAAAACTGACACAGGAGTTTTAAATTATAGTGTTTCCACTATGTTGACTGCTTTAGCCTGGAGGATGGGTCGGGGGGGTGTCAAAACTGGACTCACAACACGTATTGATAATCATAAAAAGCACAATAAATCATCAAGTTTATAAAGAATGAAGAACGCAAACATGATGACGTCATTTGCGTGCATATTAATTATTGTTCTTCTGCACTTTAAACACATTTTTGAGGGGTTAGATGTGCAGGATAACGTGTGTAAATTTGCACACGCATCAGAACCGTCGACATTTTTTATATTTTATGGGTGCTTGGGTGTAAAAAATTGCTCGAGTGCACCTTTCCGTACAGCCCTGGCAGTGTTTGTTACTTATTTGTATGAAATTTGGTAGGCATGTGTATCAGGGCCAGCCTTACAAAACAGCCTATTGGAGCCATACTACAAAACACTATTTCAGCCAATCACCACCAGGTGGTGCGTGCAAGTGATGGGGGCGGGGGGAGAGAGGGGAAGAGGGGTGAGGCAGCGGCTGGCCAGGAGTTATCAACAAGAAGAGTTGGCAGCGAAGCAGCAAAAGAGGAAAAGGACTATAGAATACAAATTAAAAAAGAAGTTGTGTGACCGGGAAAGGAGAAGAGCCTTGTTAACTCGGTTAGGGACCGTTCGGTATTCATGGAATGGACCACCGTAAAGGAAAATAGGGGAGGGTCATGTCTTCAACGTTTTCTATTCTGGGGAGCGGAGCGGAGCGGAGCGGAGCTCCCGTCTCCAGAGTGTTCAATTACAAAACATTCTAAGAAACATTTTAGGCACTTAAAGTGGCTATGAGAAACTTTCAGTTTGTGTTGATTCTAGCAGCTGTTTTGGACAAAAGTGGTAGTGTTTTTAACCACACCTGCTGTCTTAAAGATTGTTTCTTTACAGTGCTGTATTACCCACGGTATTACTGAGTTACCTGGAGGCGGTGAATGTTTTTCTCAGACAGAAAATCATTCATTTACAATAAGAGTTACCGATGCATCGTTGCAATTCAAGTGTTGCATACGGTAACTTAGCCTACTTTGGATGTATTGTGAGCTAAACCGGGTGTTACTGTCACTGTGTACGAGCCAAAGCATTAGTACGAGTTTGTTGTAGCGACCAACGTAATACAGTTGTGCTCATAAGTTTACATACACTGGCAGAATTTGTGAAATACTAGCCAGTTTTTTTAAAATATGACTGACCATACAGAAATCCTCTCTTTTATTTAGGGTGACAGGTGAAGCCATTTATTACCACATAATTGTGTAAGCCCTTTTTAAATAACAATGACTGAAATCACCCAAAATTGCACTGATCAAACTTTACATACCCTTTAATGAAGCATTTTACTGAACCATGAGAAAAGCAAAAGTGCTGTCAAGATTTACGAGAAAAGGTAGTTGAAGTGCATAAATCAGGAAAAGGATATAAGATATCCAAAGATTTAAAAATGGCGGTCAGTAGTGATCAAAGTTTGATCAGACTGATCTCATGAATTGGCGTATGTATGACACGCCAATTTGTATGCCGTTTTGGCGTGTTATCAAGACGCATAATCGCATTTTAGCGTGTATATCAACGCAAATCGGCCGCTATTGACCTACATTGCGAGTGAATTCCCGCCGTAGCGAGTAGTATAAAGGAACGGGGGATTGCATAAGGAGGCAGTTTGGGGTGGTGGATGGGTATAACACAGGACTTTCACCTGTTTTGTTACTAAAGCCTTTCCCTGTCTTCTTTTCCTAAATCCAACCATTTAAAAAAAAATCTCTATTCTCGCGATAGCACGTCGCGTTCTCGCGATAACATGCAACATGGCGAGGCCACGTGGTGGGTATGTTTACATCTGCTGTATACAGCATAGATATACACGTGGATAGCTGAAAATGCGTACAATAACACGCCATTTGGCTTTAGGAAATGGCGTGTATGTTTACGCAAAGTCATGATGCCATGTTGGTTTGATAAAGAAATGGAGAATTTGTGGTGCGGTGGATCAGGGCCACAGTCGGGCAGACCAACAAAGATTTCAGCCTCAACTACCAGAAAAATTGGTCGGAATACAAAGAAGGAACCCGCAAGCTACTTCAGAGGCAATACAGGCTTTACTGCAAGAAAGTGGTGTGACTGTTTGAAGATCCACAATAAGGAGGCACTTGAACAACAATAGGCTGGATGGTTGGGTTACCAGAAAAAAATCCATTACTGCGCAATAAAATATGCCAAACAGCACCTGTACAAGCCTAAGAATTTCTGGAACAAAGTCATTTGGAGTGATGAGACCAAAACTGAACTATATTGTCACAACCATAAACGTTATGTTTGGAGAGGAGTCAACAAAGCCTATGACGAAAAAGTGCACCATCCCTACTGCGAAGCATAGAGGTAGATCTCTGATGTTTTGGGAGTGTGTAAGCTACAGAGACACAGGACATTTAGTTACAGTTGATGGCAAGATGAATGCAGCATGTTATCAGAAAATATTGGAGGAAGATTTGCACTCATCAGCCTGAAAGCTGTGCATGGGACACACTTGGACTTTCCAACATGACAATGATCCAAAGCACAAGGCCAAGTCAACCCTTTAGTGGCTACAGCAGAAAAAAAAAAGATTCTGGAGTGGCCATCACAGTCTCCTGACCTCAATATCATTGAGCCTCTTTGGGGAGATCTCAAACGTGCAGTTTTTGCAATACAACCAAAGAATTTAGGGGACCTGGAGGCTTTTTGTCAAGAAGAATGGGCATCTCTACAATCTGGAGAATAAGGTACTCATCCACAACTATCACAAAAGACTGCAAGATGTCATTGATGCAAAAGAGTGCAATAATTTCATGTAGGCTACTGACGTACAGCTACATCTCGCATTGTAAAGTTATTTCATGAATGAAATAGACATATAACATAACTGTCTAGGAGGAAGAGGGCCAATTCGGGGTCATTTTGAATAATTTACAATCCCATAATTGCCTCCATCTGTTGAAAGCCCAACCGAGGTGGACAGGTTTTAGTTGTTCTTCGTTTAATTTCCTTTTTGTCTGTGATGGTCCTGCCCCAGTATCAGCCATAACTACAACAGATAACTTATAAAATCCAATTAGACCTATATAAAGAAATCTCCTGCTAACTTTTACCTGGCTGGATACTCAATCTGTGACCCATCAGAATATAAAATACCATATAAAAAAAGCGTTCTTTTCACTATTAGTGTTGTTCGCTGTTACAGGTCATTTATGATCATCAGATAAGAAACATTTATAACTTCCTCAAGGTTACTTTAAGAACTTATTCAAAAACAATTTAAATTGCATTGCTTAATGTCACACAAGTACACATCCCTCCAGCTCTACCATACTTGGCGCCCTTCCCCGGGAACCTCCCTTACATAAGCCAATGGTAACACCCTGTACGGTCTAAAACAGAGGAGCACAGTTATGGCAGGTGAGAAACAAGTGACAAACAATTTGTTTTAGTGACTAAACACTTTAAACTTTAAATAACAACATTTACTTGTGTGCTAAAAGCAAGATGGAACAGGAAATAACATGGGCAGGGTTATTCACAAACCATTGTCATTGCCTTCTATTATTGTCTGTGCACTTACTGCAGCAAAGCACTTAATTTTGTAATAAAGTGATTTAGATAGATTTAGATTTAGATAATCTGGATGAACTGTTGGTTGTACTACCTGTCTGATCCACTGACTGCATGTGTTTAACCTACTGTATTTTACGTAATGTTCCAGCTTTCCGATATCTCAGCAATTGCTTTGGTAATAGGTCATAACCAATAGAACGATCTTTGAAAATATAACCTAGCTTGTACAGTAATACTAATAACTGTAGTTTTCCTTTAAAGCAACAGGTTTGTTATTTTGGCATTGTTTGCCCTGTAAAATCTTCTGATGTCAAATGTGCCAGGGTGAGGGTCCATCTTTGGCCACCCAGCAGCAGACCTTAAAGTGACCATCATTTTGGCGGTTTCTCAGTGGAGTCTTAACCTAACAATTAAATTGACTTAATAAAAAAAAAAAAATCTTAATTTGCATCGGCAGTCTGAACAGGGGCAGTGACGGCGACCGCTGCTGCCAGACTGAGCTGTGGGTAGAGCCAGTGTTGTATAAAGTACAAGAAAGCAATACTTGAGTAAAAGTACAAGTATCGTACTAGAAAAAGACTTTGGTAGAAGTGAAAGTTACCTTTTAGAATTTTACTTAAGTAAAAGTCTTAAAGTATCTGATATATACTGTACTTAAGTATCAAAAGTAATTTTCTGATATTTAATGTACTTAAGTATTTGAAGTAAAAGTAAAAGTTTTTTTTTTTTAAAAGCAAGCGGTTAGAACTTTTATTGTGGCTTTCTTATAGTAAAGCATAAAGCATATTCAGGGTTCCCATATCTTCTTAATCTCACTCATCAAATCAAAATCACATTCTTTTCTAGGACTTTTCAGGCACAATTATCTTAAGTTCAAAGAACAAACAGCATATTTTTAGATCTGACATCAATGTACAGAAACATTTCAACACGGGTGTATGACGTTATCTTCACCACTACCCTGTTCACCGAGTTCACCACTATCGTTGGGGTGGTCGCAGGGCTCAACATAAAAAAAAATCCCCACTGGCCCCCGGGGCCAGTAGATCAGAGTTTTGCTGGCCCCTTCTAGATTTTTACTGGTCCTGAAAGAAATATCATAGGTGTGATTGTCGTCTATTAGACGTTGAATAGACGTAAATCTTCAATGTCTAATTACGGTCTCTTGAAGGTTGAAAATGAAAATTGAAAAGACGTCAAATTTGTCCGACTTTTCAACGTTGAAAACAGGTCGATCTTCAACGTCTAATAACGGTCTCCTGAAGGTTGAAAATGAAAATTTGTGTTGAGAATACCTGACCAATTGGTGTTCCTAGCTTCATGTTTAGGCTAAGCGTGCTCAGTATTATAGTTGTCATTTTAAGTAAAAAGGAACTTGTATTGAACACATACCAAAATAGAACAACATGAAAACACACTAAAAGAAAATTAATCTTAACATCTACTAAAATAGAACATCTAATAAAAAAGGAATCTTAAAAGTACTAAAATAGAACATGTTATAATACAAAATTAATCTTAACCAATCTATAAAACACAATTCAAAAAAACTTTTACGTGTGAGGGTGTGTGTGTTTGTCTAGGGCTGCAACTCTTTTGTGCCACCCAATGCGCTGTCCTTCTCGCCTTCTCTGAAGTCTTTTTTTGACAGGTGGAGTTGAGCCTTGAGCGCAGTCAACGCCACCATCAGCCTGCCGTACTGGCTCATCCTGATCGGCCTTCTCTGGTGTCTGTTGAGAAAACACAAACACAAAACACAGTGAGGTCTGGTGTAACAGACATAAAATGGACTGAGTCTTCAAAGTACATATCTTAGAGTTTTACTTACATTTTGCAGCCTCGCCATAAACTCCCTCTCCTCCTCCATGTCCTGGAGTTCCTCCTCCAGTCCCGAGGTCCCTGACTCCTGGTAGGGGGTGAGGGCCTAGTGGAAATGCTCCCTCATCCTCTTTGACTGGGCCACGTTCAGGCTGAGGGCGTAGAAGCAGTCAGCTGTGGCCGTGTTGTAGCACATAAAGGTGGCCACCATCTTCCGCTAATCGGCAGGCCGGTTATTCTTGGCCTTAAAACGGCCTTAAAAAAGTAGAAGAGAAAAGATTGCTACCGTTAGTTAAGCCAGCAGATTTTAATGAAATCCAGCCTGAGCAGATAAGTGACTGAGGAGAACTCACATGAGCAGACACAGTGGTCCTCAGGTCGGTGAAGTTGGGGCACCTTTTAAGGCCCATCTCCGCACACGCTACCTGCAGGTTGTGCAAGAAGTTTTAACAAGGGCCCTTCCCAAAAAACAGCTGGTTTGGTGGCTTACTGGCCGCCCGCAGCTACAGCCACCTCTCCAGCCAGCGAAACTCGTCAATCTCCAAGAACATTTAGGCCGCCCCAAATGACTTGTGTTCCCTGTCACAGAAAACGGACACACTCATTCAGAGGAAAAATTTACAAAAACAACAGACTCACAAGACTCATTGCGGCCTCCTCAACCTCGCAAACCCAGAGGTTACCGAGTACCCCCGGGCGATGACCGTAAATAGAGGCTGTGAAGGCCGCAAAGTAGCCGTTAAAATGGTGAGGGGAACACTGAGGGGAAGATAAACACACACATCACTTTGCACGGCAGGCTTCCGTTGGAGATGGACTATTTTGGCTATTTTGGAAAGAGGGATGCACACTTACCCAGCAACTCTGGGATCATCAGTTTGGCCCCGGCAGGATATTATAATGGCCATCTTGTGGCTTTTCACTGCCAGCTGGTGCAGGACAACGTTCCAGGTTATGTCTGTGAGGCACTTGACGGTGCGCAGCACGCTCACCGCATCCATCACAGTCAGGCGAGACTGGGCCGACGAACTGCTGTATGTTCCTCAGGTAGAAATTTGCCGTTGTGATGGTCTTGCCTACAGACTGGAGGTGGGCTGTGTATCTGCAGAAACATAGGCTTTGAGTTAGTCTATGTTCACATCAGGTGTGTGTCATAACCACGTCAAGATAATTCACACTTACTTTTGGATGCCATCAATGTTCCTTAAAAACATCCAACTGAACAATTCTGTATGTCCCGTTGCCAGGTAAAATATAAAAGACCTGACCCTCGACACCTTGGACTATGCATTTCCCAGCTGCTTAGCAGCTGGGAAAGCTTACTACTGGTAGTCTCAGAGGTAGTTTTCTGTGAACGCACATATGTCCTACTTTTCTTTCTTACCAATTGAAAGAGGGAATTTCAGGTTCCTCATTCCAGGGCTACGTCCACTGCCCCGGAAGAGTTTTTTTCAGGTTTGTTCCTGACTCTTGCTCCATTTCCTGCTGGTCCAGAAGCATGAATGGAGGCTGCTCCCCAATAGGGTCTAGCTGCTCCTGTGTGTTGAGGATGAGGCTGATGCTGCTGAGGCTGAGGGGTGTGCAGCTGAGGGCTATTTTTCTTCCATAGCATGTCTTCTTTCAGACTATTACAAAAAATACAGATGCACATTTAGATGTTTATTTTACCCTACTTTGTTTATTAGCCCAAAAGTTAGCATTAGAAAAAGCCTTGTTTGCATTTAAACAGAACAATTTCAGAAATGTTATAATACAGGAAGAAGTGAAGTGGAGAAAATTATTATCTTAATGTCAGTAAAAGGGAAGAAGTGTCATGTTAAAATGTATTACCCTATTCACCTGTACTGTATGGAACTTACATTAAGTTACACCAAACTTTCCAGTTTCCTTCCTCTATATTCTGAAGGTTTTTACATAGGGATTAGTTCATATATCATTCAAAAGCCTGATTTATGTAAAAGGTTATACCTAAAAACAGCACACTTCTTGGCTTTCCAAAATTCCATCTGTAAAAATGTGTGTAATCTACTCTATAAATTTGTTCTATATATTCATCGTTAAAAATAAAATGACAGAGATAACGTCCAGGGAGTTTTGTATAAAATGAGAGTATACACCACAGCCCCAGGCGGGAACCAGCGATGTGTCCGCCTGTCTAGGTCAGCCTTACATTTTGCATTTTTTTATTTAAAAAGGACATAACTACATCACAAAAGTAGTATTTAATACATAACTTTTAGTAACGTTACACAAACAATTAAAAACACATGCAATATGGAAACGTGAGCATTCAAAATAGGCTAGCTACATGATAGCTGAATACAAATTTTCCTCCTTTTTCTGCATGTTCACTTTTCAGCAAGCAAGATGGCGGTGTTAGTCTTTTAATATAGACGTTAATGTACCGCTGAGGACGGTGACAGAGTTGCCGGTGAAAAAAGCTTTTGCCGCCCATTTTTAAACTTCTAGCTAAATTAAAATATCCAAAAATAATTTACCATTGGCATGTCCATTACTAACGGTAGGTGGATTAGCTATCGTTAGTAACATTTTATTCATAAACCTCTCCTTAAACCAAGCTACATCAACGTTAGCTACATTTTAGCATGCTAATATTTCTCGTGGCTAGCTAGCCAATGTAGCATACGATGACTCAGATATATCTTAATAAAAAAGAAAACCGATTAACTTATTAGATAACGTACATTTGAATGTGCACACAGACATAGAAGATAACGATACAGCCTTGAAATTATCTCAATTAACGACTCCTTTGAAATAACTTAGCTAGCTAATTAAGTTAGTTACCCTTTATAAGCTAGCTAGCTAAGTTATGTTAGCTAATGTAACGTTAGAGAGTTTATTCTAGAAGCACTGTTTAAACAAGCACATTTTCAGCAACAAACTACAGGTAAAATGAAACTGCTTACCTCGCCTCCCTGCCCCAGGAACCAAAGTGTTGTTTAGAGGAGAAAATAATAATATAGCCGATAGTCCGATGCCAATAGCCAACTCACCGGGAGACGATGTGGGGGTGACTCATTGGGGTGACTGGGTTACGCCAGTTGATGAGGTGCGCTCCTTTTTACTCTGTGTGAAGATCCAGCGGGCGGGGTGCCAGATAGAGCGCACTCTTCAATGAGTTTCTGTCTCCGCCCGCCATAGTCCTTTACTGGTATCTATTTGCAACGCATATCGTGTTGGATTTATATTTTATAAACGAACCTAAATCAACAGGCTATTATAATAAAAATTGGCCAAGTATTTCTAGTCTTATTACTCACTAAGCTAAGAGTACTTTTACCACTGCAGTAAACCAACCATGCCGTTATTTTAGCATGTATGGCTTATTCTGTCTTAGATGATGAGTTGAAAACACGTAGTCAAACAGTCCGGCCGAAACTACTTAGTTGAAATCACGTTGTTAAACAGTCCAAGGTGGACCGACTTATTTTCAACCATATTTCAACGTTGAAAGACGGTAATTGTTTACTGGGTACATTTTTCCAAGGGCCAGAATTGTTTTAAGCAGACACTCCAGGGACCGGACTTTCAAATAAAGAAAATAAAATTATACCTAATATGCATCTTGTTTGATATTTTCACTTTCTTACTAAATTAATGCTATATTTTTTACATTAGTAAGCAAACCCCTAAAAACATGGAAAATCCATAATAACTAGATATGCTACTTAACTAGAAAATGATCTCAGAGTAGTCCTGTATGCCTAATTTGAAATAAGACAATTCTGTTGCTAAATAATACAACCGGCAACATCATCAAGAATGAAGAACGCGTCATTCACGTGCATATTAAGTAGCCACATGTATTTCTTTTGGTCTTATAACACATCCATAGGTTTACCGCTCCAGCGGAGAGGATGGCTCGTTTAGACAGCAGCTACGTTTACAAGAGTTTGTCCAAAGTTCAAGATTGGTTGCAAATTAAGACAGACTACAAACTGACATCTTTAATTTTAGCTCGTTTGTAAAGTCGCTATTTGCAGAGAACTGTGTTTGCACAGCGTGGTGGACGAGAGTGGACAGCGCAGACTGAAATATCGGTTTCTACGTGTTTCTGCCTGTAGAACAGGTACGTGGGTTATTGATAAGTATTGACTCTTTAATCATGGAGGTTTTATTGTAGGCTACCTACTTACAGTAACGAGTGTAGCGTTAGTTCATCTGCGCCATCGGCGGTAAATAATCCTCGCTAACGTTTCCAGTCAGTACATGTGCTGCGTGAAGTAACGCACACACCAGTGACTGTGGCTGCATCCAGCCCGACATACGTTTTTACTGGCCCCGGGCCATCGGGCCATTGCTTATGTCGAGCCTGGTCGTCTACGATAACGGGAGGTCCTCCAGTAGGTGCTCATGCTTCCATGGCGGTTTCAGTTGTGCGTCCTCCTCCTCCTTTAGCAACAAAAACGCTGAAATAGAGCGCGCAGCGTGCGGAGCATGCGTAATGCAATCTAGGAGCAGTGATTCGCCAAACCTCCCTTATTGCAGTCGCACACATTTCTTCTAATTTTATTTTTTAGTAACGAGTAACGAAGATGCTTAGTGGAAATATAACGGAGTAAAAGTATACATTTTATGTAGGAAATGTAGTGGAGTAAAAGTGAAAGTTGACATAAATTTAAATAGCGAAGTAAAGTACAGATACTTGAAATTTCTACTTAAGTACAGTAACGAAGTATTTGTACTCCGTTACATTACAACACTAGACAACAGTATACTATCATACCAGCATTTCTCAACTTTAGATAATAGACCATTAGAGATTGAAGTAGTCTATTCTAGAGTACGTTTTAAATGTATTTGAAAAACATGAATACTCTTTTTTGTTGGGATTAAGATATCTCCAAATATCACATAAATTTAGATCTACCATGAATTTTTTGATGATCTTTATTGTTTGTTGATGGGAAACGTCAATGCCAGTAGATCAATCCTGTACCGGGTCTAGTACACAATTGAAATCACCACCAATTATATATTGGCCAGGATAGGATGATAGCGAGAGAAAGAGGTTTTGGTAAAAGGAGGGATCATCCCCATTAGGAGCATATATACTTATTAAGTTGATCTGGGTAGATATTATGGTACCTTTAAGTATGACATATCTCCCTGATGGGTCTATATATTTGTTTTTTAACTGAAAGGGGATCGTCATCATGACCCCCCTGGCATGAGAAGTCAAGAAAGCAGAATAAACTTGCCCTGGCCACCTTTTTTCAACCCTGCTAATGTCGTTTTGTCCCAAGTGAGTTTCCTGTAGAAAAATGATATTAGATTTCATTTGCTTAATCCTTTCATTTGCTTAATCCTATTCAATACTTGTTTAAGTTTTACCAATTTATTCAAACCTCTTGTATTCCAGCTAGAGATTTTTAAATCTGACCTGTTAATCATGGGGCTCATCTGTTTTGTATTTGTACATAAGGATGGTATGACTGGAAGAATAAGAATAAAAATAAAGAGTAAAAATAACACTCCGAGATCTTAACCCCTCCCAAGAACCCCTATTGCACTTCCGCAAATGAAGCGCACATAAGCAACCCAAATAGTAATAAACTTCGGTTATGCAGAACGTTAGATCCACACCATGAGGAGCAACATAATTCCCATACTGACACATTGTTTTAGGCTAACTAACATTGAACACAAATAGTTTGAGTTCGGTCTTCAGTAAATCAACAGTTGGGAAAAGAAAAAGAAAAAAGAAACACATCAGCCACTTTAACCGTACATCATTAATCCCCCCCTCTCTGGGAGTACCAGAAAGAAAGAAAAAAATGCCTTTAAGGCCAACCTTTTGCCGTTCAAAGCTGAGAATGTCACATTAACTGACCATTTTTAAAATTCACTCACTAAAGGCGCCCGTACAATTAACGGGGAAATAAAATAACATATAAAAAGGGCGGGGGGGGAGGGGGATTTTACGTATCATTCTCAGTTCAAGGTTCTTGATCTATTACATTTTTAGACATTTACCTGAGATTGTGTAAAAGGCAAGAAAAAAAAGTGTTCAGTAAGTTATATATCCATTTCAGCACTCAGGTCGCTCGTGGAGTTGTTTGAATTTTACGGAGAAAGTCTTCTGCCTCCATGACGGATTTGAAAACCAGACGCTCCGCGTTGTGAGTGACCACCAGGTCGGCTGGGTACAGCAGCCCGTAGCGGATATCCATAGCCCGAAACCGGGCCTTAACTCCGTCAAATTGTCGTTGACGCTGGCGGGTTTCAGCCGATAGGTCCGGGAAGAAGCTGACTCGTTGATTTCCATACCGCACTTCTTCTGTTTCCTGGCCGCTCTTAGTGTCTTTTCAGGGTCTTTATAGTTCAGAAACTTCATGACGATCGGTCTAGGTGCTGAGGACCGGCTTGAGTTAACTTGACCTACCTGATGCGCTCGTTCGATGACTGGGATGGGGGTGAGATCGTCACCCAAAACTTGGGAAGCCAGTTTTCCAAAAAGTTGCACATGTCCGAGCCCTCGGTTTTTTCAGGGAGGCCAATTAGTCTCAGATTCGAGCGTCTCCCGCAATATTCCTGCTCTTGGATTTTATTGCTTAATATCGCCACAGTTCCTTCCAGCTGCTCGACTTTTTGTTGGAGTATGGTCACATCTTCCTCTGCCTGTGAGATTCTCTCCTCCATCTCCCCAATTCTCCTCGAGTGCAACAATAAATCTCCTTTTATACCTTTAATTGTTTACAGCATCTCGTTGGAGTGTTTGGCGAGTCCTTCCTTTATTGAACGAATCTCATCCAGTATAACACTTCGCCCTCGCCCTCATTAGCATTATTGCTAGCCTTGTCGATGGTGATGTTAATCGTGCTATTTTGCGGCCCCTTAGCTGGTTGTTGTCCAGGTTTAGCAGTTTTTGGTGGCATGGTGACCAATTGCACTTTCCCACACCCAAACCTGAGGATGTTGTCCGAGCCTCAGTCGAGTTTCAAGTATTTTTCAGAAAGTTAGCGTCGAGCCCAGTTGCTGCGACCTGTCAGCCGCGCTCCATAACCAGAAGTCCTACTATATCTCTTTACATAAATATGAACAAATGAAATTCGATTGGTATTATAGGCGCCGATACCGTGGGTGCTCCACAGCTGCAGCACCCACGGAAAATACTGAGCATCCACATGTGCCAGACTGCCAGTAGGCTACATTTATTTAAAATTAAACATTGCAGTTGTTGCTAAGTGAGCGCTGATCACGGTTACGTGTCAGTTAAACTTCTCATCTCCAATCCTATCTGTATTTGTGAGAAGTGGTGCTGTCCTGAGTTGAAAGATGGCCTACTTTATGGCTTTATTATCGAGTTCATAGGCGTGTGTGTTTGTGTCGGCCGTTGTCCATTTCCTAAGGTTCTGAAATGCAAACATTTTTTGATTATAATTTTTTTTAAAGGGCGTGCGCCCGTGAGCACCCACAGAGGAAAACTGACAGCTCTAATATACATATTATAATTTATTTACAACACTGTCAAAGGGAGACTGGTATCTCTCTGCCCTGTCAGATGCTTTTCTCCCTCTCCTTTGCCTGCTCTGTGGCCGGTGTGTGTGAGTGACAGCCCGGTCAGCGAGCTTGTTACGTTACGCCCGCAATCTCTTGTGGAGCATTATAACTTCGAAAAACCACAGGTTCCAGTTAATCTTATAAAGGATATGTGTGCTGTGTTACACACAAACAATCGGGGAACTAAACGCGAGTCTCCTGATAGAGCTCCAGCCAGCTCACAGTGAAGGTGGACAGGCCGACTGGCATGCCAGCGACCACGGCAGGCACTGGCCGGCTGTCACGTCAGACTGTGGAGCTTCTAAAATCTGACATAGTTGGACCCAGGCCCGGATTGGCTAATCGGGAGCACCGGGAGAATTCCCGGTGGGCCGGTCTGGTTGTTTGGTTGTGAGGGCCGGTGTTCAGGTATGGCACTGGGTTGAAATCATAGTTGAATATTATGGATGCTGTCCCTATGCTGCCTGCACTCGCAGCCCACCGTTCTCTTCATTCATGCAGTCCACTCGCAGAGTGCAGCCGGGTTAATGATAACCTATTTATGTTCGGAGTCCTCCGACGGCAGCACCTTGCTAAAAAAAAAAAAAAAGTCATCGTACACAAGTCACTGGTGCTTGTTGGAGGATGCCACCGCGAGCAAAAATAAGCTGTTTTAAACAAGTAATAGAAAGCGCAAAAATATGGAAGAAATATTTATTCTCTATCCGGGAACCATCACCTTATCGTGGTGGAGAGGTTTGTGTGTCCCTATGAACCTGAGGGCTGTGTTGTCTGGAGCTGTGTGCTCCTGGTAGGGTCTCCCAAGGCAAAGTGGTCTCAGGTGAGGGCCAGACAAAGAATGGTTCAAAAACCGTATGAGCCAACGAGGAAGCGGTGAAGTTACCCTGCCCGGAGGAAGCCCGGGGCCCCCGTCTGGAGCCAGGCCCAGATGGCGGGCTCGTCAGCGAGCGCCTGGTGGCCGGGTTTGCCACGGAGCCCGATCGGGCACAGCCCGAAGAAGCAACGTGGCAACTCCCTCTCCATCCCATGGGCCCACCACCTGTGGGAGGAACCGCTGGGGTCGGGTGCGCTGCCACATGGGTGGCAGTGAAGGTCAGGGGCCTCGACGGACCAGACCCGGGCGGCAGACGCTGGCTCTTGGGACGTGGAATGTCATCTCTCTGTGGGGGAAGGAGCCGGAGCTTGTGCGGGATGTGGAGCGCTACCGGTTAGATCTGGTGGGGCTTACCTCTACGCACAGTCTCGGTTCTGGAACCATACTCCTGGATAGGGGTTGGACTCTTTTCTTCTCTGGAGTTGCGAGGGTGTGAGGCGCCAGGCGGGTGTGGGGATACTCACAAGCCCCCGGCTGAGCGCCGCTATGTTGGAGATTACCCCGGGGTTGCCTCCCTACGCCTGCGGGTTGTGGGGGGGAAAACTCTGACTGTTTGTGCATATGCACCAAACAAGAGTTCGGAGTATTCGGCCTTCTTGGAGACCTTGAGTGGAGTCCTGTATGGGGCTCCAGTGGGGGACTCCATAGTTCTGCTGGGGGACTTCAACGCACACGTGGGCAATGATGGAGACACATGGAGGCGTGATTGGGAGGAACGGCCTCCCTGATCTAAACCAGAGTGGTTGTTTGTTGTTGGACTTCTGTGCTAGTCATGGATTGTCTATAACGAACACCATGTTCGAACATAGGGATGCTCATAAGTGTACTTGGTACCAGAGCACCCTAGGCCAAAGATCAATGATCGATTTTATAATCGTTTCATCTGATCTGGGGTGTTTTGGACACTCGGGTGAAGAGAGGGGCGGAGCTGTCAACTGATCACCATCCGGTGGTGAGTTGGGTCAGGGGGTGGGGGACGGGTAGTGCGGGTAAATTGGGAACGTCTGGAGGAGGCCCCTGTCCGACAGACTTTCAACTCACACCTCCGGCGGAGCTTTTCGTGCATCCCTGTGGAAGCTGGGGGCATTGAACCCGAGTGGACAATGTTCAAAGTTTCCATTGCTGAAGCCGCGGCTAGGAGCTGTGGTCTTAGGGTCTTAGGTGCCTCAAGGGGCGGTAACCCAAGAACACCGTGGTGGACACCGGTGGTCAGGGAAGCTGTCCGACTGAAGAAGGAGTCTTTTCGGGATATGTTATCCCAGAGGACTCCGGAGGCAGTTGCAAGGTACCGAGGGGCCCGAAGGGCTGCAGCCTCTGCAGTGAAAGAGGCAAAGCAGTGGGTATGGGAGAAGTTCGGAGAAGACATGGAGAAGGACTTTCGGTCGGCACCAAGGTGCTTCTGGAAAACCGTTCGCCACCTCAGGAGGGGGAAGCGGGGAACCATCCAAGCTGTGTACAGTAAGGATGGGACGCTGTTGACCTCAACTGAGGAGGTAATAGGGCGGTGGAAGGAGCACTTTGAGGAACTCCTAAATCCGACTAATACGCCCTCTATGGTAGAGGCAGAGCTGGAGGATGATGGGGGATTGTCGTCAATTTCCCTGGTGGAAGTTGCTGAGGTAGTTAAACAACTCCACAGTGGCAAAGCCCCAGGGATTGATGTGATCCGTCCAGAAATGCTTAAAGCTCTGGGTGTGGAGGGGTTGTCTTGGTTGACACGCCTCTTCAACATTGCGTGGAAGTCTGGAACGGTGCCTAAGGAGTGGCAGACCGGGGTGGTAGTTCCCCTTTTCAAAAAGGGGGACCAGAGGGTGTGTGCCAATTACAGGGTTATCACACTTCTCAGCCTCCCCGGTAAAGTCTACTCCAAGGTGCTGGAAAGGAGGGTTCGGTCGATAGTCGAACCTCAGGTTGAGGAGGAACAATGCGTATTCCGTCCTGGTCGTGGAACAACGGACCAGATCTTTAATCTCGCAAGGATCCTGGAGGGAGCCTGGGAGTATGCCCAACCAGTCTACATGTGTTTTGTGGATCTGGAGAAGGCGTATGACCGGGTCCCCCTGGAGATACTGTGGGAGGTGCTGCGGGAGTATGGGGTGAGGGGGTCCCTTCTCAGGGCCATCCAATCTCTGTACAACCAAAGCGAGAGCTGTTTCCGGGTTCTCGGCAGTAAGTCGGACTCGTTTCAGATGAGGGTTGGCCTCCGCCAGGGCTGCGCTTTGTCACCAATCCTGTTTGTAGTATTTATGGACAGGATATCGAGGCATAGTCGGGGTGGAGAGGGGTTGCAGTTCGGTGGGCTAGGGATCTCATCGCTGCTTTTTGCAGATGATGTGGTCCTGATGGCATCATCGGCCTGTGACCTTCAGCACTCACTGGATCGGTTCACAGCCGAGTGTGAAGCAGCTGGGATGAGAATCAGCACCTCTAAATCGGAGGCCATGGTTCTCAGCAGGAAACCAATGGAGTGCCTTCTCCAGGTAGGGAATGAGTCCTTACCCCAAGTGAAGGAGTTCAAGTACCTTGGTGTCTTGTTCGCGAGTGAGGGGACAATGGAGCGGGAGATTGGTCGGAGAATCGGCGCAGCGGGTGCGGTATTACATTCAATTTATCGCGCCGTTGTGACGATAAGAGAGCTGAGCCAGAAGGCAAAGCTCTCAATCTACCAGTCAGTTTTCCTTCCTACCCTCACCTATGGTCATGAAGGCTGGGTCATGACCGAAAGAACAAGATCCAGGGTACAAGCGGCCAAAATGGGTTTCCTCAGGAGGGTGGCTGGGGTCTCCCTTAGAGATAGGGTGAGAAGCTCAGTCATCCGTGAGGAGCTCGGAGTAGAGCCGCTGCTTCTTCGCGTCGAAAGGAGCCAGTTGAGGTGGTTCGGGCATCTGGTAAGGATGCCCCCTGGGCGCCTCCCTAGGGAGGTGTTTCAGGCACGTCCAGCTGGGAGAGGCCTCGGGGAAGACCCAGGACTAGGTGGAGGGATTATATCTCCAACCTGGCCTGGGAACGCCTCGGGATCCCCCAGTCGGAGCTGGTTAATGTGGCTCGGGAAAGGGAAGTTTGGGGTCCCCTGCTGGAGCTGCTACCCCCGCGACCCGATAAGCGGACGAAGATGGATGGATGGATATTTATTCATAATTCAAATTGAAACTCCATAGAGAAATTGAAAGTCCAAAGAGAAAACAAAGCGAGATGAAATTAAAAATATTATTTTTTTCATTTGATGATACACATGGCTAAACACAAACGACATTTCATGCAACAACCGTGAAGTTTTCATGTAGTTACTATAATTGGGCCCGTGTTAGTGAGGGCTACATTAGGACTGTATTTAAAGCTGATTCTGGTTCCCAACTTCACCCCAAGTGTGTCTGTTTAAAACACGACTCAGACAACTTCTCTCTTTTGATTTTTTATTTAATTAAGCAACAGTAGGACCATGGGTGTGGGTAGCTCTGCTACGTGTGTTTGTGTGTGGTCAGATCTCGAGGACGCACACGCACACAATCTCAACCGGATCATCATCGTCCGAACTGCGACCTCTCCTTTTTCTTTCTCTCACTTTTTTCTCCGGGTGGTGCGCGCGGTGTGAGGTGCGGGTCCGCACTATTCTCCAACATGTACTCACAACAATCACTCCTGATTGACGGCCTTTTGTACAGCCCGTGTACTTTTTCAGACCTCCAGCTAACAGCGGTGTCTGTAAGCATCACTGGCCGGCCAGCAGGGAGGCGATCCCGGCCGCCACCAGCTGGCTGTCCCGTCAGACTGAAGCTTCTGAAGACATCGGGGAAAATGTGCAGTTGGCCATCAACGTTTGTAAAACTTCCCATATCCAAACTCTACACAGTTAATTTATCGCATAAAAAAGTCTCAGAAGTGAATTTAGTGGTGAAAAAGCAGATGGAAATTATAAAAAAAAAATATCGATTCTATAATCTAGATCGGGAGTTTGCCGTATTAGCAGCAGCAAACAACTGGAAACTTTTTACAATTAAATGTAAAATATTAAATTAAAATTAAAAGCCAATGTTAAATTGAAATTCAAAAGCCAAATATTAAATTCAAAAGCCAAAGCCAAATAAAAAAAAAAATTATATTTTTAATTTCATCTCGCTTTGTTTTCTCTTTGGACTTTCAATTTCTCTTTGGACTTTCAATTTGAATTGAAAATGAATAAATATTTCCTCCATACAAAACGGCACTGAAAAAGCTTCAATTTAAAAAGTAGAGCTCTAGAAAGTGACGCGGCCAGATGAACTTTTTCTATTTTTAGCAAAACGCCAAATGAAGATGTTGAGACGGGTAAGCTAAGTTAGTTAGGAAAAGTGCCTGCAAACCAGCGTTTATGTATATGAATCAAACTTGTTCTTGTAGATCCGCAGCAGCAGCTAGTAGGCCTACTAGTCCAGTTTGCTGCTAACAGTGACAAAGAAGAGCCAGTAAGGTTACCAAGCAGCAGCTATATGAGCCCAGAACTCCAGTTTGGGCAGGTAGGGTTGATCATTGACTGAGTATTATAAGAATTATTAAGAGTGTGGTGTTGACCTGCTCTATATGATAAATGCCCTGGGATAATTAATGATGCCAGATGATTCGGCACTACCATAATGACACTGACTTGACTTGATCAGAAAGCTTTGTAAAAAGGAGAAATTTGTGCTGAGAATTATGACAATTTATAAAATGTGATTTAGTGTCAGAAGCAGAGCCAGTAGTGTGCATTAGGGATAGCTGCTGTCAGTGTGTATGGCACATCTACTGTAAGCTGTTTTATCACAGTGTGTGAACAAGCAAACATGATCAGATTAGCTACAATTGTAACGTCACAGGGGAGGAATGGAGAGGAGGTCCAAACGAAGATGCAAAAACTCAAAAGATTTATTCAAAAAGGCAAGATCCAAACTCGAAACAATGAGTGCAATACTCAAACATTGACCGAAAACTGAGGAGTGAGAAACAGGAACTTAAATACACAGATGGTGACGAGAACAGGTGAAGATAATTAACGAAACTAGACACAGGTGAAGACACTGAACTAATTAACCCCACAGGTGAGGACACTGACCTAATTAACTAAACAGGTGAAGACAGAGATGATGAAAACAAACTGAAAGTCCATGAAAACCTGACATAAAGTCCATGAAACCCTGACATCAATATAATCACATTACTTGTGACCCATTATGAAAAGTTGTATGAAATATTCAAAGGAAAAAATAGATTATGGTGTCATTAGAAAGTGCAATACAATGTATCTTGTTCTTTATTTAATCTGTGATTACTTATTTGCACAGAAACAGATTCTGATATTGTTCAACATCATTGGGTTGTTGTTAAGATGTTCACTTTTCTAATAAATCTACATTGTTAGGCAACACTTGGAAATAGTGAAATTTTACAAAATACACCGAATTACAAGGATGTAGAGGACAGGGCGCTATTGCAGACTTATATACTAAGGTTTTGTTTAAATTTTTTTAACATAGTCATTCGTGAAGTAAAGTGGGCATGAAAATCCAGGGCTGAAAATGAGTCCCAATCCGGCCCTGGTTGGACCAAATTTGCAATCGGTCATCAATTTTCGTAAAACTGCCCGTATTTGAGCTCTACATAGTTGATTTCTTGCATAAAAAAGTCTCAGAAGTGAATTTAATGATGAAATAGCAGACAAACAATGTATAAAGTTTCCAGTTGTTGGCCACAACAGCAATCCATGGTTGTTGTGATTGTTGCGGCGCTTTGCACACCAACACTTCACTTTTGAATTTCTGATTTCTCGCATAAAAAAGTCTCAGAAGTGAATTTAGTGATGAAATAGCAGACGAACAATGTATAAAGTTTCCAGTTGTTGGCCACAACAGCAATCCATGGTTGTTGTGATTGTTGCGGCGCTTTGCACACCAACACTTGACTTTGCATTTCTGATTTCTCGCATAAAAAAGTCTCAGAAGTGAATTTAATGATGAAATAGCAGACGAACAATGTATAAAGTTTCCAGTTGTTGGCCACAACAGCAATCCATGGTTGTTTTGATTGTTGGCGCCTCTGCACACCAGCACTTCACTTTTGAATTTCTGATTTCTCGCATAAAAAGTCTCAGAAGTGAATTTAGTGATGAAATAGCAGACGAACAATGTATAAAGTTTCCAGTTGTTGGCCACAACAGCAATCCATGGTTGTTGTGATTGTTGCGGCGCTTTGCACACCAACACTTGACTTTGAATTTCTGATTTCTCGCATAAAAAAGGCTCAGAAGTGAATTTAGGGATGAAATAGCAGACGAACAATGTATAAAGTTTCCAGTTGTTGGCCACAACAGCAATCCATGGTTGTTGTGATTGTTGCGGCGCTTTGCACACCACCACTTGACTTTGAATTTCTGATTAGTTGGGCCAGCTGTCAATGCCCACAGCTCTGCGCCTACCTGCAAAATTTTTAGGTTAACTACAGAAGAGAGTAGGATTAGTGTGTCCAGTGGCCCAACCCTAACCAGGATTAATAAATCCTGGCTGTTAGCCTGGTCAGGAGCAGGCTAGCTGCACAGAATAAATCTCCATGAAAATTTACAGGTGCTTCTGCTTCCGTGAAACCGAGTCAAGGTCAAGTCATTGAGGATAAATCCTGGCTTAATCTGCTATCTATGTTTTGTGTAATAGGCCTCAGAAGGCAAGCGGGGTTAAGACCATAAACAAAGAGAGGAGGGCTAACTCATTATTGGCTATCACTACACAGCCTTTTCCTCGCCAAAGGTGGGTGATCTTTGACTGTGGATCACCACTCGTAAATGTATTATGGACTGCAACATTATGATTTTCACGGAAACATGGTAACTACAGCACTGTGCAACAGCATGTGCAGACGATGAGTCCTACGATAGCGGGACACATGAGTGTAGATGACGTTAACCACGCAGTTCACTAATCACTCACGGACCCTCCCCCTCTCACACACATTGGCCAACTCTGGCAGACTCAACATGAAATAAATGAAAAATTTGGAGGTCGCAAATGTGCGAGTAGTTTTTAAAACTACTGAGCAAGATCAACATGCCCTGGATCTCTTTCAGTTATCCGGCTTCACCTAACCTAACAACCGCGGTCCCGCATAAGCTGTATCACGACGCTGGTTATCAACTAGTTCAGTCAACTCAGGGTTTCCTAATCCAGCGGCACGCATAAAAGAGGCGGTGTTTGTGCACCACAACCAATCACAAACATCTACCAGAGCTGCATGTTATATATAAGAAGAGCAAATTATAATTCTACATAAATATGAAGAACACAGACTCAGTTTTACAGGGAAAACGCAATACAGTCGCTGCTTCCTAAAACAGGAGGACAGCTGGCAAAAAAATAGCCGACGCTGTAGATGTTTAAATCACAACTCCAATATCACTTCCCCATCAGTCAGGACCAAGATCTGACCATAATTACACTTGTGCTTTCCATAAACTGTCGTTGCTTTAGCCTTTTATTTCAGTTGCAACCCTGGCAGTGGTAAGCGATCGTCACAGCAAATAAAATATATAAAAACATAATTCAAACCGATGTGCGCATTGGCGACACACGGCTCAAGTAGCCGATATGTAATTCCCTCCCATTAAAATAAATAAATAAATAAATATATATATATATATATATATATATATATATATATATATATATATATATATATATATATCCTGGCAAGATTTTAGTCGCTTATAAAATTTCTTATTGGAAAGCTGTGCAAGAATTTCTGCCTCATATTTCACTGTATCCTGAACACAAATGCCCCCGCCCTTATCAGCTGGCTTGATTACTACTTCTTTTTCGTTAATAAGTTCCATTAATGCCCTCTTTTCGTTAGCTGTTATGTTATTTTTAAAGTAAAAGGGCTGTTCAATCTTACTGAAGATATCTTGCTCGACAAGCCTACAAAACGTATTAATCGAGGCATTCGACGTATTAGGACAAAACATACTTTTAGGTTTAAAATGAGTAGTGGTGGCGGGTGTATTGACAGTGTCCACATTTTTAGAAGAAATAAATGTCTGAGTTTGATTTGCCTAAAACATTTGAATAAATCCACTTTTAATCCAA
Source organism: Perca fluviatilis (assembly GCF_010015445.1). Classification (NCBI taxonomy): domain Eukaryota; kingdom Metazoa; phylum Chordata; class Actinopteri; order Perciformes; family Percidae; genus Perca; species Perca fluviatilis. Next base: position 11,030,670 of record NC_053114.1, read on the forward strand.
AAGCATTAACGCCACTAGTAGGCACAAAAGACTATCCTTTGGCCAAAAGGGCCGTTTGATCATCGGACAGCTCTTTGGAAGAAATGTTTATTACCGTCTCTTTTTGTGATGTGTCCAGGATTGGTCTCCTCGATGACCTCTTCCCCCTCCTGGGTTTCTTTGGTCTCCTCTCTGGGCCTTTTTCCGTCCGCCTTTTTTCTGCTTTTAAAGTCCGTGATGGGAGTGCCATTTTTGTGAATGGATGACGTCATTCAACGGCTGGACTCGATTGGTCCTGATTAGTCAACCAAACTATTTTAGGTTATGGTTGAGGTGAATGTGTGAATTTACCTGATGAAGGTCTGGGACCGAAACGTTGTATTTTTCTAAATAAATTATTGCTTGCGTAATGGTCAGTGTGCGGGATTTTCTCTCAACAAATTTTGATCTTACTCATGGAAGAAAAAGACTGCGCTCTCTAAAGCACAGCAACGTCTCCATCTTCCCACACATCAGCTGGTCACAGAGTCACTTGCCAGGTGGGGCTAAAGACAAAAGATGGTGGCAAGGGTCCTAGAGCAACAAAAGGCCATCACTGAAGTTCTGTCTTCTGACAAAAACAACAGGCACCTAATCTCAACGTGGCAGGATATTGACATCCTTGAGTCAATGCATGCAGCCTTAACTCCTCTCCTGGAGTTCACGGACTCCCTTTCTGGGTCATATGTGATGGTCTCGTACGTGAAGCCTGTGCTCCACCTTTTCCGCTCCAATTTGCTGAAAGTTAATGAGGGGGACACTCCACTCACAAAAGAGCTGAAGACAAAAATAATGTCCTATCTTGACGAGAAATATGCTGGCACTGACACAGATGATCTCCTTGACATGGCTACCTTCGTGGACCCTAGGTTTAAAGGCCAATACATCAGACCAGAGAAGGTAGGGGCCATTCAAATGAGAGCAGTGTCTGAGATCATGGATGAAGACCAAGGCCTTCTGAGGGAGGAGCAGACCAAGGTGCTGAAGGAGGAGCTGCCAGTGGACCACCTCTGCCACTGGGCATGAAGAAGCAACGCAAGTCAATTCAATTCAATTCAATTTTATTTATAGTATCAAATCATAACATAAGTTATCTCGAGACACTTTACAGATAGAGTAGGTCTAGACCACACTCTATAATTTACAAAGCCCCAACAATTCCAACAATTCCAGTAATTCCCTCAAGAGCAAGCAGTGCGACAGTGGCGAGGAAAAACTCCCTCTTGGGAAGAAACCTCGGACAGACCCAGGCTCTTGGTAGGCGGTGTCTGACGAGCCGGTTGGGGGTGTGATGAACAGTGGCGATAGTAGTCACATTAATAATGGAACAGTGACTGGATGTACGGCGAAGCTGCGGGGTTCAGCAGGACGCAGCATGACATTGCAGGGCATCGCTGAGCTCAGCAGGGAGTGCAGCAGGACCACGGCGACAGCTGCAACCAGGGTCTTGGTGCCAACGTTCTCCAAGGAAATACGCTGGGGGAAAAAAAAGCATAAGGACTCCGGGGAGTAAACTCCCCAGAAGCTAGGATTAGTAACAAGCATTTCTGGGACGGGCTGCACACAAATAGTAATAGTAATAGTAACAGTAATAGAAACAGTAATAGAAAGGGGAGAGAGCAGCTCAGTGTGTCAAAGGAAGGAAGTCCCCCGGCAGTCTAGGACTATAACAGCGTAACTATAACAGGTAACTAAGAGAGACAGGTCATAAGGAGAGGTAGCTTTTCGGGCTTAGAACTCTCCCCCTGCCGGATCTGGCTTGGCTGGCCTGCCTCCCTCTACTTTGTTATGTATTATTAATCTAACAATTATGAAGAGAAGCAGTTGGGCCAGTTAGGTGAACACTGCAACTCCTCACTCCCTAACTATAAGCTTTATCAAATAGGAGAGTTTTAAGTTCATTCTTGAATGAGGTGACAGTTTCTGCCCCCCGAACCCAGATCGGGAGCTGGTTCCATAGGAGAGGAGCCTGATAACTGAAGGCTCTAGCTCCCATTCTACTTTTAGAGACTCTAGGTACCACCAGTAACTCTGCATTCTGGGAGCGCAGTGTTCTAGTGGGACAATAGGGTATTAGGAGCTCTTCTAGATATGATGGTGCTAGACCATTTAGAGCTTTGTAGGTCAAGAGAAGGACTTTAAACTCAATCCTGGATTCAACAGGAAGCCAATGCAGAGAAGCTAATACAGGAGAAATATGATCTCTTTTCTTAGTTCTTGTGAGAACACGCGCTGCAGCATTCTGGATCAGCTGGAGAGTCTTAAGAGACTTATTTGAGCAACCTGACAGTAGGGAATTACAATAGTCCAGCCTGGAAGTAACAAATGCATGGACTAGTTTTTCACGCGTCGTTTTGAGACAGGATATTCCTAATTTTGGCAATGTTACGAAGATGAAAAAAGGCTGTTCTTGAGGTTTGTTTTAGATTGGCATTAAAGGATATATCCTGATCAAAGATAACTCCTAAATTTCTAACAGTGGTGCTGGAGGCCAGGGCAACACCATCCAGAGTAGCTATATCTCTAGATAATGAAGTTCGGAGGTGTTTAGGGCCCAGCACAATAACTTCAGTTTTGTTAGGGTTTAACATCAGAAAATTATAGGTCATCCAGGATTTTATATCCTTAATGCACTCTTGAAATTTTGCTAGCTGACTGGTTTCGTCTGGTTTGATTGACAAGTATAATTGGGTGTCATCCGCATAACAGTGAAAGTTAATTGAGTGTTTTCTAATAATATTGCCTAGAGGAAGCATATATAAGGAGAATAGAATTGGTCCAAGCACTGAGCCTTGAGGAACCCCATGGCTAACTTTAGCGTACTTGGAGGATTTATCATTAACATTCACAAATTGAGATCGATCAGAGAAATAGGACCTAAACCAACTCAGAGCAATTCCTTTAATGCCAACCAAGTGTTCCAATCTCTGTAACAGGATTGAATGGTCAATTGTGTCAAATGCAGCACTAAGATCTAGTAAAACAAGAATGGAGACAAGACCTTTGTCTGCAGCAGTTAAAAGGTCGTTAGTAATTTTCACCAGTGCCGCGTTCTGTGCTATGATTCTTTCTAAATCCTGATTGAAAGTCATCAAATAAACTGTTGCTCTGTAGAAAATCGCATAACTGATTAGCAACCACCTTCTCAAGGATCTTGGATAGAAAAGGAAGGTTAGATATAGGTCTATAGTTTGCTAAGACCTCAGGATCCAGGGGTGGGTTTTTTTCAGAAGAGGTTTTATCACAGCTACTTTAAATGACTGTGGTACATAACCTGTTAATAGAGACATATTGATCATATCTAGTAATGAGGTGTTAACCACAGGTAATGCTTCTTTGAGTAGTCTCGTTGGGATGGGGTCCAAGAGACAGGTAGATGGCTTAGCTGAGGATATCTTTAACATTAATTGTTGAAGATCTATAGGATAAAAGCAGTCTAAGTATATGTCGAGACTAGTCTTTATTTCTAACGACTCTGCGTTTAAAGGTGAACCGTTAGAAGTTGAGTGTAAAATGTGATGAATTTTATCTCTAATTGTTGTAATTTTATCATTGAAGAAGCTCATGAAGTCATCACTACTCATAGCTAGAGGAATAGATGGCTCAGTAGAGCTGTGGCTATCTGTCAGCCTGGCGACAGTGCTGAAAAGAAACCTTGGGTTGTTCTTGTTTTCTTCTATTAGTGATGAGTAATAGTCTGATCTGGCCTTTCTTAGGGCCTTCCTATAGGTTTTGAGACTTTCTTGCCAATCCAAATGAGATTCTTCCACCTTGGTGGAACGCCACTTACATTCGGAGGTTGTCCGAGATTTGTTTTAATTCTCGAGTTTGGGAGTTATACCAAGGTGCTAGTTTCCTTTGCTTCATCATCTTCTTTTTCAGGGGCCGGCCGGGTCTAAAGTTCGTTCCGTAGGCATGTCGTAATACCGTCTACAAATGCATCAATTTGAGAGGGACTGAGGTTAACATACAGGTCCTCTGTTATGTTAAGGCATGACATAGAGTCGAATGCTGTTGGAATATCTTCTTTAAATTTAGCTATAGCACTGTCAGATAAGCATCTGGTGTAGGAGCTTTTATCTAATTTAATATAATCAGGTAGTAAGAATTCGAAAGTGATTAAAGAATGATCTGATAATACCGAATTCTGCGAAAATATTATTAAATCCTCAATTTCAATACCATATGCCAGCACAAGGTCGAGGGTGTGGTTAAAACAGTGCGTCGCCTTGTGCACACTCTGACTGAAACCGATTGAATCCAGTAATGAGTTGAAAGCAGTACTAAGGCTGTCATTGTCAACGTCCACATGGATATTAAAATCACCTACAAGAAGTACTTGGTCTGATTTAAGGACTAAACATGATAAAAACTCTGAGAATTCAGATAAAAATTCAGAATACGGACCTGGAGCCCTGTAAATAACAACGAATATAATTGGCTGTAATGTTTTCCATTTTGGATGTTGAAGATTAAGAACAAGACTTTCAAATGAGTTATAATGTAATTTAGGTTTAGGAGTAATTAGCAGGCTTGCATCAAAGATGGCTGCAACTCCCCCTCCTCGGCCTGAGCCTCTAGGAATTTGAGTATTAATATGGCTGGGAGGAGTGGCTTCATTTAGACTAACATAGTCTTCATGGCCCAGCCAGGTTTCAGTAAGACAAAATAAATCAATTTTATTGTCTGATATCAACTCGTTTACCAGTACTGCTTTAGAAGACAGAGATCTAATATTTAATAGTCCACATCTAATTTTCCTATTTTGTTCTATTGCAGTAGTTTTAATTCCAATTAGGTTGTTAAGTATAGCGCATCTTTTGTTTACCTTTGATTTAACCGATCTGAGCCGGGGGACAGACACCGTGCTTATTAGACCATGAGTGGGCGACTGCTCCAACGGAAGCACATTGGGCAGCTTCTTCAAAAAACAGTGTCAAGAAGAGGATGCTTTGACTCTCACTGAAAAATAAAAAGTGGAGTGTGAGCTGGAAAGGTACCTGATGTTCCCTGATGCAGACAGTGAGTCTGAACCTCTGGCCTGGTTGAGGCTACATGAACACAACTTCCCCAGATTGTCTCAGCTGGCAAAAAAGTACTTGTGCATCTCAGCCACCAGCACCCCCTCAGAAAGAAGTTTTAGTACTGGGGGTAATATTGTTACATGCACCAGGGCAGCTTTAGACCCAGAGAAGGTCAACCAGCTGGTGTTTCTAGCAAAAAACCTGGAGTGAAAATATACTTGAATAGTTCAAGTATGTTTAGAGTAAGAATAACTTGAAGAGTTACTTTTTCATATTTCTATGCCGGTTTTATATTTCAATCAATGTTACTGTACCATATCGGGTTTGTTTTTTATGTTACAGATGTAAAGTCTACCTCAGTTTTATTTAAATTTCTCCTGTTTACAAAACACTGCATATATTTTAAAACACTTTATTCACCAGAAGGTGAATCAGCTAGTGAACTTCCTAGCACTAAACTTGCAGAAAATAGTTCTTCTCAGGTTTCTCTGTTTATATTTAATACTTTGCACTTTTATTACACTTTATTAAGCATTTCTTAGGTATTCTTTAATTTTGCACCTTAATGTTAAGGGATAATTGTTAAGTGTTCATGGTGATTTTAGAATTACGTTTACATTTTAATTATTTATTTTCCATGGTTGTTGACATTTCTGCCCTTATAACTGAGGGGGTTATACTCAGAGGAAGGTTAAGTTGACAGTTTTTCTCGATTGCTTAAACACATTTCTTGAAACTATGCCTCGTATTCTCAAAACAGTAAACACAAATCCATAACGTCTCACCCAATTCACCAAACATCCTATTTTCAGGTCAAAATGAAGCACTATATCAAAACCATTAACTCTTGCTGAAAAACCAAACTTTGACCTCAGACGGGACACACAAGCCGTCACAACATACACACTAAAACTTAGTTTTACACACTGGTGTAATAAATTCAAAACAACATTTCCAAAACTGTTAAGCTATGTTGCCACAAACCTTTTCAGATGAACACAAGACACAACCAATGGTCACATTGGCACATTTTATTCATTACTGTATTACAGTACTACACAGTAAAAAAAAAAAGTTACTGTACAGAGCAGTCGTACTGTAAGTACACCTACACGTTTTCCTCCCTGAAGGTTCTGATGATGGAGGCGACGGTGAAGCGACTCAAATTAGGCTGGACTCGTTGCCCAGCCTCCCTTATGGTCATAGCATGGACAAGAACATGGTCCACTAAAGTGGCTCGAATTTCATCTGAGACTGCTTGTCTCCTTGCCCTTACTCCTCCTCCACTTCGTCTTTCACCACGTCCTCCTCTTCTACCTCGTCCTTCACCACGTCTTCCTCCTCTCCCTCCTCGCCTTCCTCCTTCACTACGTCCTCGTCCTCCTCCTTCTCCTTCTCCTTCACCACGTCCTCCTCCTTCTCCTCCTCCTCCTCCTCCTCCTCCTCCTCCTCCTCGACCATGTCCATGTCCATGTCCTCTTCCTCTTCCTCCTCGACCGTCATTTCTCTGTGGATCCATTGTTTCTGGCCATTTTATCTATCTACTGAAAGTTCTGATTGGTGTGTGATCAATTTTGACTCGTAGTGTTTCCACCTGGGTAATTGTGTGCTAATTGGGCTTCAGCTGTGCTGACTTGAGTGAGCAATATTGAATGCTGTGCTTTCTAAATGACAACATGGTGTAGGCAATGAGAAATTGAGGGATTTGTGTGTAGAGTTTTGCAGTAACAGTTCAACAAATCTGACTCGTGTCAAAACCAGGAATAGTGTTTATAGTTTATTGAAATGGGTGTGCTTTTTGAAAAATGGCGTTATGGTTTTGAAATTTTAGTTCAAAAGCCTGGTTATAGTGTTTAAGCAACTGAGAAAAACTGTAAAATAAAAATGTTTAAATCTAATATATTTTTCTCCTGGTCCTTATCAATATCGACCGATAAGAAACACTTATATCGTGATACATCCATCCATCCATCTTCGTCCGCTTATCCGGTATCGGGTCACGGGGGTAGCAGCTCCAGCAAGGGACCCCAAACTACCCTTTCCCGAGCCACATTAACCAGCTCCGACTGGGGGATCGCGAGGCGTTCCCAGGCCAGGTTGGAGATATAATCCCTCCACCTAGTCTTGGGTCTTCCCCGAGGCCTCCTCCCAGCTGGACGTGCCTGAAACACCTCCCTAGGGAGGCGCCCAGGGGCATCCGTAGCGCCACGATGTCCAACCACCAATACTGGCTCCTTTTGACGCGAAGGAGCCGCGGCTCTACTCCGAGCTCCTCACGGATGACTGAGCTTCTCACCCTATCTCTAAGGGAGACACCAGCCACCTTCCTGAGGAAACCCATTTCGGCCGCTTGTACCCTGGATCTTGTTCTTTCGGTCATGACCCAGCCTTCGTGACCATAGGTGAGGGTAGGAACTAAAACTGACCGGTAGATTGAGAGCTTTGCCTTCTGGCCCAGCCCTAATAATTGTACAGTATGCCGTGCATTGTGAGAATTGAAATAAAATGTAGGTTTTGGATATCAGGCGTTTTTTTTAAATAGATTAGGTGTCTAAAATTAGAGAGTACATGCCTAAGTTAAGCAGGTTCAGTCTGAATTTGTTTTTCTTTTTTAATGGAATGCATTGTTGTGAATGTGTCCAGGTTGTTTACACAGACAGATAATGGTAACTGTTTTGGGAATGGTCAATGAGGAGCTGAGGATGGTTGCCATGGTGAAGTGAGTGATGAATGTTCTGCTTTTTCAAATTACTGTATCACACTACAGTTTCTCTAAAGACTCCACTACTCAGTCATCCAATTAACACAGGCTGCTGACTGCAACCTGAGAGCCACATTAGCTTTCTTGCTTAATAAAGACTAGGGATGGGTACCAAATTCAAGGGGTTAATTATGAAAGACCGAAGCATCGTTAATCGGTCAATCGGTACTGAAAAAAAAAAAAAAGTATTGTTGCTACATAAAAGCAATAATAATTTCTTCCCAACTCCAATTTTCTTTTTCACACACGTTGTTGCTTGCAAATATACACACACAAAAAGTGTTTTAGTGATGGCATTTTAAACATTCAAGAGTGTGGTTACACTTTATTTGAATTGAACGCTGACAAATAATGCTCGTTGCCACAAGTGCAACAAGTATTTTGCATGTAAGGGTGGAAACACAAGGAATCTTTTAAAACATTTAAGTAAAGTCCATCACATACACATAGAGAAATGCACAGTTTTCGACCATCTAGCTATCGTCGTTGCCCCAGGTATGTTGTATGCTATCAGCCTGGAGCCCACACACAGAGTTAAGTAAATTATATGAACATGAGTTGATGATTACAAGTAACTATTAGCCAGCTGATTGTTGTGGAGATGAAATGGTCAGAAGTGTAATGATATCGAGCTGGTAGTGCTGTACAGTGAGTAAAACCACTCTAATGGTGTGTCTCAAATCGCGCACTTCTGTACTTATACTAACTATTTGAGTACACTCAAAATTTAACTCGTCGAAGTGTGGTAAATGCAGTGCACTACAAGTACCCGGATGGTGCACTCATAACGGTGAAAAAGTTGAGTGTGGATCGATGGACACTTTCCACACTCAACTGTCGCCATCTTGGCTACGTAGCGGAAGGGGCGGAGCTAACAAAAGGTGAAAAACTTTCGATAATGGCGGCCGAATCGCGACAGCGAGACCCAAATGTAAGTTCAACATTAGTCTTTTGCTATACTTGTTTAACATATACGCCAACCTGTTTATGTATGTGTGGTTAATTTTGCAGTCAGTGATGATTTTTTACGCGCAATTATAACGTTTATTTGCATCGTAATTTGACGTGCTATCAAGCTAGGTTTAGCTAACCTTAGCTAGCTAACAGCGGCGAAGTTACTGGTACTTCTAGCTATACTCTTTGGTTTAACCACTGGCAAATAAGTTATAACCTAGCTAACGTTACATGTGTTGTGGTATACGGTTCTTTGTTTTTAAACTATCGTCCTCACTGTAGAGCGATTTTAGCGTTAGATGTGTGATCTGGTAAATATACATTAAGCTGCCAACGTTAGTAGTAATGTTACGATGCACGTTAATGTATGCTATGTTATATCGTATTAACAGAGCTGTTTCTGTCCTGATCTGACTTATATAATCGTTAGGGACACGGACAATGCTGCCAACTTGAGGGAATTCCTCCTCTGCTGGAAGGAGAACGACCTGGGGGAGGAGAGTGAGGATTTCCCTGCTGGTCTTGTGGACAGCACTGTGCACTGTCAGGGTGCAAAGGCTCTGGCTACACCACGATCAGATGTCCCACGCCCGTCCGAGGATGTACCGTTAAAGGATCCCCCTGGAGAGTCTGAAGTCCACCCTCGTATCACTTTCCCCATCAAAATACAGGGCCAGCAATGAATAGAACAATAGGATCTATTTAAATGTCTATTGTTTTGCCTCTGCTTTCACTCTTGTATTTTCACTGTAATTAATAGCTATTGCAATAAACACCCTTTATATAAACATATATGACTATTTTCTATGTTAACGTTATATGTCAGTTGGACACCATTTTAATTGCTCCAATTTTGCTAAATAACTCAAAATGGCCATTTGTGGTTATTTTTTTTTTTTTTTTTACAATGAATTAAGAGCAAAAGCATGAATATCATCATACCTGGATGTTTACGGTTGCATAAAATAAAGTGCAAAAACAAGCAACAATAAAAACAATCATTCATTTTGATGAACAAGGCAGAAATGTATGGTGACAACAGGTGGTGGGAATGCTCTGCCCTGGGTATAATTCACAACTTCACAGAAGAAGAAGGAGGAGGACTGAGATGTTTTGATCGTCACTTCCTGTAAGTACAAAAGGCAGTGCGCGATTTGAGACAATACTCCCCCGTCAAATTTTACGCACTATGCAAGTAAGTACATAGTGTACGAAGTGCACTTCCCTTAGTGCACTTCGGGAAGTGCGCGATTTGAGACACACACTAACACCTTATGAGACGTGCTAGTGGGTTTAGCTTCCTTGCTAGCGCAGGTTACAAGAACATCATCATATTGAATTTATGAACTTTATTAAAGTTGCAGCCACAATGAATTAACCCAATACTCCCCTCTACTACTGTTTTTGTTTTTTTACTGTAGGAAGATGAGCAAGGCACTCAACCCTCCCCTCCATTAAGGAGTTACCTTAGTGACACATTAATTACTACCTGGTATGGTGTAGAAAAGGCCAATGTGATCACTGAGCTGAAGGATGTGCCAAAGCTGGATCACATCAGATGGGTGGACCAGCCTCAGTCAGGATCATTATCTCACTGTTACAGTGCACTACATAAGGCAGGGCAGCACAGAAGGGGACCTTCTGTGCTGCCCTGCCTTATGGGACCCACACCAGCTAAGGACTGTGAGCAGCCTATCTGCATGTCTCACCCGAGTCAAATAATAATTTGTTTAAAAAAATGCTGTTTCCTTTGATGTAAAAATGTTTATTTTATTTATTTTACATTTTATAATCCGCTCTTGTGAGGTTTCCAGTGAGTTGTTCTTCTTATACACAAAGTGTCTGACCTGTAAATATTTGTAGAAATCTTTGTTTGAAATATGGTACTGAGCTTTCAGTGATTCAAATGTTTTGAATCTTCCATTCTCAAAGAGGTCAAAGATTCTAACAACACCTGCTTTTTGCCAAGGTGTAAAATTTGGGCCCATTCCATGTGGCGAAAGCTCAGGATTATCCGTCAGTGTTGTGATGAGATTGAAAGGCTGAGTATTATGAAATATTTTAGCAAGTTTTCTCCAAGCAACACAGTACATTTGTTATCAGGAGGTTGTTTTTAGCGCTGTGTGGCCGTTCTTTCTGGCTTTTACTCAGCAAGTTCACAGGAGTACATCCTGGCTTGTATGGATAGTATATAGTATTCTATATTTGGTAAACCCCATCCACCTTGCTCTTTAGGAAGCTGTAATACTACTAATTTAATTTTAGGCTTCCTGCCATTCCAAATAAAGTGTGACATTGCTTTGTTTATAGTTTTGTCACTTGTAGTTAGATTCATAAACACCATTGATGTAGGATATAGTATTTTTGGGAGGACTGTCATCTTGATAAGGTTGATTCTGCCAAGAAATGATACAGGGAGACTCTTCCATCTTATCAGCATTTCTTTGAGACTTTTAACCAAGGGATTAATATTTTCTGGATATAGCTGGTTAATTTGGGGGGTGACCTTAATTCCTAAATACTTAAACCCAGACGGAGCCCAACGGATGGGCTGAATGTAGTCTGGTCTGGTTCAGTATTTATGTCATTGTCCAAAGTCAATATTTCTGACTTATCAAAATGTACTTTATATCCAGATATTGGGCCAAATTCACATTTAGTCAAGGCTGCTAGTGATTTAGAAGGGTTTGTTAGTGTCATAAGGATATCATCAGCATACAAAAGAATTTTATGTTGTTTCGAGGCAAACGTTACACCCTGAATATCTGGGTTTTGCCTGATAGCCAACGCCAGTGGCTCTATCACCAGAGCAAACAGAACGGGAGACAGCGGGCTTCCTTGAGCCGTGCCCCTTGTCACTTTAAAGGGAGTGGACAGCAAACCATTAGTCAGAACTGAAGCTTTAGGTTCCTTATATAGCAGTCTGATGCAGCCCATAAAACCTGAGCCAAAACCAAATCTCTTCATAACATCAAACATATATTCCCACTCAATTCTATCAAACGCCTTTTCAGCGTCCATAGAAACAATAACACCCGGCGTTTTCGAAGTGTTAAGGTAATGAATAATATGAAATAGACGTCTTGTGTTATGGTAAGAGTTTCAACCCTTAATAAATCCAGTCTGGTCTGCAGTAGGGCTTTGACTCCGAACTTCGTTATTCGAATATAATTCGAATATTAAAAATAATAATGATATTCAAACGAATATTAGCCAGCCCTTAATATTCGAACCTGTTATGGGCACTATTTTTTGTAAATGCGTTTGCTTGTAAACGTTGTTTTCAGTTCAGATTCCGAGGCTTTTTCACGCATTTCAAAATGTAACTACACGTCGCGGCGACGCACGTCTCTCGGCCGTGGTTCGGTAGCGGTGAATTCCCCCCTAATTCTCTAAGAAAGCTGGTTTGCCCAGGGCCAGGCCAGCTCAGCTGCGTCTTTCTCCCGTCGCGTTCCGCTGTCTCTCCTACCTACACCGGCGCCGCACCCTGTCCCTTCTCCCCTTCCTACCTGCCTGCTCAGTGCTGCTGCACATGAGGAGAGAGCACAGAGGGGAGGGCGGGGCAGCTCCTCAGTCACACAACAGAAGAGAAAGTTGACTGTTTCGGCGGCTACAGGAGAGAAATACATGGCGTGCTCGCTGGACAATACTGGCGACTCTTTTTTATTTTACAGAAAGTCGCCAGATTTGTCGCTAGTCGCTTTTGTGAAAAAAAGTCGCTAAGTTGGCAACACCGCCCACACACACTGGCTCGACGCACACACCAGCACATGAGTATAAACATCAGACCACTTACGTAGGCTACGGTGAAAGCTCCTGATTTTTGGGCAAAAGTCAAAGCCCTAGTCTGCAGCCACAAATGAGGTTACAACCTTCTCTAACCTGAAAGCCAGTATCTTAGAGAGTATTTTGTTGTCCACATTGAGAAGGCTAATGGGTCTATATGAGGAGCATTACTCTGGGTTTCTATTTTTCTTTGCTATTAATGTTATATTGGCTCTATACATAGATTCAGGAAGTTTGTAGTCCTCAAATGATTTATTAAAAACTCTTAGGAGTAGGTTATCAATTTTACCTTTCATCATTTTATAGAACTCAACTGGAAAACCATCCTCTCCAGGACATTTTCCTGATTGAAGTGAGGAGATAGCTTCATCTATTTCCAAAATGGAAATAGGAGATTCCAGAAAGTTTGACTGTTCCTCTGTAAAATAAATGTACATAAATGATCTAAAAAGTCCCCTGCCTTGAGCCTCTTCATATCAATCTCTGAACTATATAAGTTTGCATAAAATCTTTTAAAGCTTTCATTAATTTGACGGTTATCAATTTGTCTGACAAATGGGGCTGAGAGTGAAATGTGCATTGTTTTGAAAGCGGGTTACAGTGCCTCCATATGTCTACAAGATCAAATTCCTTATTAATATAAGTCTTGGCATTTTTAGATTTGTTTCTCTGAGGGGGGAGTCTATCCATCATTGGGCATAAAGCACAATTAAAGTCCCCCCCAATTATCATGTTGGGACCGTCCATATCAGCTAATTGGCTAAGTAAAGATGCATAAAAGGCCTCATCCTGTAAATTAGGGCCATATACATTACCTAGTATAACCTTTTCACCATGTAGTACTCCTTTAACTAGAACATATCTGCCTTCAGTGTCTTTAAAACAATCTGTGACAGTAAATGAAAGATTTTTATGCAGCAAAATTATTACACCTCTCCTATTTGTTGAAAATGATGAGGAAAAAATGTCACCAACCCATTCCCTGCGGTATTTTTTGTGCTCTTCATCATTTAAATGAGTTTCTTGTATGTAGCCCTCTTTTGCCTCAAAAGGGTGTTAGTGTAACCTGGGCCCTAGGGTATGGTTCTCACCTGTTAAGCCTGCTGTGTGTAGCTTAAACACCCCTACGGTATAAAGGTTATGCTAACTAGTGAGTGGAGCCGGAGTCAGTATTACAAAACACAGCTGTATTATAATATAACACAATAAACATTAATGAGCATTGACATTGAGAGTAGTGCAAATAATTTCTCTAATACTTGCAAACTGATATCACTACCTTGAGATAACTGGTAACTCAACATACAGTAACAATATAAAGATATAACATACACAAGCCGGCAAAATAAAATAAACCCCCGTTGCAGGCCTGTTAAAGTTTGTGTTGGCAGTTGAAATGTCGTACTCACGGTCCCTTTAGCATTAAACCACGAGCCAAAGAGTGTCTCTCCCCGCGTCCCCAAAGCAATAGGGCCGCACTGACCAACAGTGGTTGGTCACCGATTGTTCTCCCGCATAGCCGGAGGAACCACTGGCTTTATCCTGGTCACCAGTGGCGCTATCCGGGGGGCAATGCTCCCTTGGAGGCTACTCAGTGGAACCACAGGGCTTTATCCTGGAATCCTGTGGCGCTAACTGAGCAGCATCCAAACTAAAGGAATCTCTCAGCGAGACGTTTCTCCATAAAATAACGTTATGTTTACCTCCGGGCAACTGGCTGCTAACATAACTTCACACATGGCTAGCGCTAGTAGCCGCAGGCTAGGCTAACCTCCCAAACTTGAAACTTCAACAACGTCAGTAACTAACACAGCAAACAGCTGCTTTAACTCACTTTTTGCGACAGAGTTTAATACATCCGTTCAGTATAACATTCCGTTCTGGTAGCAATCTCTCTGGTAATAGCTAAAACACGCATCTCGCCCTTTTTTCTCTCGTTCATCTCTCTCTTTTTTTCCCGTCTCTGTGTGTCTCGCTGACCCATCTAGATCCCACCCCCTGAGCAATCTGATAGGCAGAGAGTGATAACTGACAGTGAACCTATCCAATGCATTTGTTGCCTCCACTATTATGCACTACTGCATTATGAGCACACAGACCAAAATAGAGAGGAGAGAAAAAAAAGAACCTAGGTGTACAATTATTTCCTAATAAGTACAGCTAAGAGGATCAGAAGAAGCAAAAACAAGAAATATACTCTCCCCTTACTGAATCGCAACTGTAAACGTACCAGCATGTAAATATTAATGTTGCAAGAAGAAGAGAAAAATAAATTCAATGAAAAAATAAATAAAATAGGAAGCCTCAGTATACAGAGCAATTTGTTTTACATGAGGGGCGTTAGCTTCCTTTTTACGTTCTGATCTCTTCTTTCTACTCGAAAAAATGTGTCAAGTGACATTATGGAACGAACGTACACCCGACAACACGGTCCACCGGTAGGAAAATTAGTTGAAAATTACAGTTTAAGGCAATTCAGCGGGGAGCTGATAACTTACGTCTATACGTCTATTCAGGTCGGTGAATCACGTGATCCTCCATAATCTGCTCTTAACAATGCTTTTGTAGTTTGCTACTCAACAATGTTAATTGCTATACAGTACATATGAGAAAATAAAGCAGCGTCAAATCTGTTGTTAATTTGTTTCTTTTTTTTCGTTAAAGTACCGTATCGATAAGCAGTATCACTAAGAGTAGTAATACCGTTAAAATCTTAAGGATACCCATCCCTAATAAAGACAAACACACATACATTTATATCAGCTTTATTGACCCTGGATACAGATGGTATTGATGGCAGCTGCTAAAGTGTTGTCTTCATGAATGCTTTATTTTTTCATTTTGTGTTTTGAGTTTAGATGATTGAATGACAATTCATGAGAGGGAGTGTGTTAAAACTGCTCCTTGGAAATTAATTCAATTTGTGTTGGATAAGTTATGTTCATATCAGATAGAATATATGAGATTGTAAACTATGAGAATACATGCTGTCAATGGAATCATTATCATTTTTCGGTAACACTATTTGAAGGCGTGTTCATAAGACTCACATGACACTGTCATTATTATGACATGACATCTGTCATGAACATGAAGGAGTCATTTTGAATGTGTCATTCAGTAAATTATGACACTTTTAATGCAAAGTTAGTAAACTAAAGGGGTGATAGAATGCAAAACCGATTTTACCTTGTCATAGTTGAATAACGGTAAATAGGACATACATAGAAGCTCAAAATCCCACTGAGACCCCTTTACTATGAAAATCTCATATTTTGAAACTGCCGCTGAAAACGGGCGAATCTCAACTAAGCTGGAAGCTTACGTAAGCATCCCAAGACCTGTACCTTTGTCACGCCCATGGGTGTATTAAGAGAACGGTCACGCCCCAACATTTACATAGGGTACACAACTGACCTGAGATCAGGTAGTCTTCTGAATCTAGGTCGTGCAGATCTCTGCTATTCCATTACAAAATTCACATCTGAAACTTTCTTATGTGAGAAATCAACTATGTAGAGGTCAAATATGGGCCGTTTTACGAAAATTGATGTCTAATTGCAATTTTTGTCCAACTGTGTGTCGGAGTTCAGTGGCCGCTGCTGCCTGGACAGAGCTCCAGGGCCTGCAGCTCCCCTCTTCCTGCTAAATGCCCCGTGTGTGTGAGTGAGAGCGCGGTCAGCGAGCTTGTTACGCCAGCAACTCTCTTACCACAGGTTCCAGTTAATCTTATAATGTGTGTAATTATAATGTGATGAGTTATTTAAACAAACGATCGGTGAAATAAACACCTCTTGTCCGCGAGTGTCATTGATAGAGCCTGCGGCTGGATGGAGCTAGCTCTATCAATGAGAGCTAGCTAGCCTCCTCTTAGAATTCCTCTGACATTCACAAAAATTTATAAAATTGAAATCGGACACCATTGTTAGCTTTATAAGACATTGGGGTAGAGGTTATATAAGTGGCGTGACGAAATTCAAACTGTAAATATACTCGAATTACGTCGAAAATGAAGCTCACTATCAGGTGATTTGTAGCTAGCTACACATAGCTAGGATTGAAGGGACAGTTGCACCCAACGAAACCCTTACAGTTTTTAGCTTTATAAGACCTTTAGGTAGATGTTGTATAAGTGGCGTGACGAAATTAAAACTGTAAATATACTCGAATTACGCCGAAAATGAGGCTAACTATCTGCAATATGTTCACATAGGATTGAAGGGACAGTCGCAGCTAACAAACCCCCTAGCTAGTGTTCACAAAAATTCATTAAATTTAAATCTGACACCATTGTTAGCTTTGTAAGACCTTGGGATAGCTGTGATATACACTCTTGAGCAAAATCTTAAGACCAGGGAAAACATTGCAAGTTTTCGCATTTCACGCTAGTGGATCATAACCGGGTTGTAAGTACTGCTTCAAAATGCCAAAAGAAGAAACAGGAGCAAGAGACAAAAAATAGAGTGTAGGCAATTTATTTAAAACTGCATTTAAACTTAAATAGGCTGTTCATCAGCTGATTAAAAGTTTAAGACCATAGGCATAAAAAGGTAAAATCTGCACAAAAATATGGCTTTCGTGTCATTGTTCTTCCTGATGGCAAAGGCAAAAAGGATTTCTCTCTTTGAACATGGCAGGATTGTTGAGCTGCACAAGCAAGGCCTCTCGCAACGCACTATCGCTGCCAAGGTTGGACGCAGTAAGACAGTCATTTTACATTTCTTAAAAGATCCTGAGAGTTATGGGACAAAAAAGTCAAATGGTAGACCCAAAAAAATTTCACCTGCACTGAGCCGCAGGATCCGACGGGTTGTCCGTGAAGACACAGGTCGATCCTCGACCCAAATTAAGGCCCTTACTGGTGCTGACTGTAGCCCAATAACCATAAGACGTCATCTGCGAGAGAAGGGCTTCAAGAACAAAAAACGTCTTCAAAGGCCACGTCTCCTCCCACGCCACAAACTTGCCCGTTTGGAATTTGCATGAGAGCACCAAACATGGGACATTGAATGGTGGAAGAAAGTTTTATTCTCTGACGAGAATTTTTTTTACCTGGACGGTCCTGATGGCTTTCAACGTTACTGGCATGAGAAGGAGATCCCACCGGAGATGTTTTCTACGTCGCACAGTGGAGGAGGCTCCATCATGATTTGGGGTGCTTTTTCCTTCAATGGGCAAATGTAGCTTCAGGTTGTCCAGGGGCGTCAAACGGCGACTGGCTGGACATGTTGCAGTGGGCATCCCTCTTGACTGAGGGCCCCCGTCTGTGCGGTAATGTCTTTCAACAGGACAACGCTGCAATTCACACTGCCCGCCTGACGAAGGACTTCTTCCAGTTGCTCTTTTGGACCATCCTGCGTGTTCCCCTGATCTTAATCCCATTGAGAACATTTGGGGATGGATGGCAAGGGAAGTTTACAAAAATGGACGTCAGTTCCAGACCGTGGATGCCCTTCGTGAAGCCATCTTCACCACATGGAGCAACGTTCCCAGTAGCCTCCTGGGAACAGTTGCATCAAGCATGCCGAAACGAGTGTTTGAAGTGATCAACAAGAACGGTGGGGCTTCTCACTACTGAGTCCTTTTTTGACACTTTTAGTTCTGTTGTGGGTTTATTTTTGGGCTATGGTCTTAAACTTTTGATCAGCTGATGAACAGCCTGTTTAAGTTTAAATGCAGTTTTCAATAAATTGCCTACTCTCTATTTTTTGTCTCTTGCTCCTGTTTCTTCTTTTGGCATTTTGAAGCAGTACTTACAACCTGGTTATGATCCACTAGTGCGAAATGCGGAAAACTTGAAATGTTTCCCCCGGTCTTAAGATTTTGTTCAAGAGTGCCTTGACGAAATTCAAACTGTAAATATAGCTACTATAGTTATGCCGAAAGTGTAGCTAGCTAGCAGCGATCTTTTCCCATTGTATTGAATGGGACATATAGCTAGCTAGCTGCTCCTCCTAACAAAACGAGTGACGTTTATAAAAATGTCTTACATTGAAAACGAACACAACGTTAGCTTTGTAAGACGTTGGGGTAGATGTTATATAAGTGGCGTGACGAAATACAAACTAAATATATTATAGTTATGCCGGCAGCCGGCCGCGGAGCCCCGGTAGTGCAGTATCCACAAAGGGTGACTTTGCCCTGGGAATGGACCCCAGCAGGCTGCCGCTTTCTCGTCAGACTCTGTGGAGCTCCTAAAGTCCGACACGTCTTATCAAATTTGCAATTAGCCATACATTTTCGTAAAACGGCCCATATTTGAGCTTTATATAGTTGATTTCTCGCATAAAAAAAGTCTCATAAGTGAATTTGGTAATGAAACATTGCAGTTTGGAATATGAGATTCTGTCACTTCTCTAATGTGTGTGTATGGGGGATTCACTCAACCAATCAACGCGCATCTCTAATGTGTGTGTATGCGGGATTCGCTCAACCAATCAGCGTGCGTCTCTAATGTGTGTGTATGGGGGATTTGCTCAACTAATCAGCGCGCAGCTCATCTAAATATTCATGACCATAACATATTTGGAAGAAAAGCGCTTGTTACAAATAGGGCCAAAACACAGGGATGCATAAGGGCCAATAAAATATCAACCAGGCCATTTTCAGCCTGGTTTTTCCAGAACGTAAAACAACAGGGGAAAAGACGAAATGGCAGTGGCAGCTGTACAAATATCACATCCAGATCCATTTGACTTCTCAAATCCATCTGAAATCAGACGATTTGAGAGATTTCGTGTCGCATCAGGATTAAAGAACAAACCCGACGAATATCAGGTGAATTCACTCCTATATACAGTACAGGCCAAAAGTTTGGACACACCTTCACATTCAGTGCGTTTCCTTTTTATTTTCATGACTATTTACATTGTAGATTCTCACTGAAGGCATCAAAACTATGAATGAACACATATGGAATTATGTACTTAACAAAAAAGTGTGAAATAACTGAAAACATGTCTTATATTTTAGATTCTTCAAAGTAGCCACCCTTTGCTTTTTTAGTAATAAGGGAAAACATTCCACTAATTAACCCTGACAAAGCACACCTGTGAAGTGAAAACCATTTCAGGTGACTACCTCATGAAGCTCATTGAGAGAACACCAAGGGTTTGCAGAGTTATCAAAAAAAGCAAAGGGTGGCTACTTTGAGTAATCTAAAATATAAGACATGTTTTCAGTTATTTCACACTTTTTTGTTAAGTACATAATTCCATATGTGTTCATTCATAGTTTTGATGCCTTCAGTGAGAATCTACAATGTAAATAGTCATGAAAATAAAGAAACACATTGAATGAGAAGGTGTGTCCAAACTTTTGGCCTGTACTGTACACTGGGAGATGCAGCAGAGGATATTTTGGGAGTTTTGCCACTGACACTTGACTGACAAAAATAAAAAGAAATATGATGCTGTTAAAACTGCATTTGAACAGCACTGTGTGGGCAAACACTATTAAGAGACAACAGACAATACTGCACAACAATGCTGTGGGAGGAGATCCCAAAATGAATATGGACGCCATTAAAACACACATGAAAAAAGGAAAAAAGTTCCAGTACACAGGACAAAAGATTAACAAAGGCCAAAGATCAGACGGTCATAGTGAAAAGTAGTGTGGCTGATGTGGAAAAGGACGCAAACATGCATGGAAGGACTGCCCAGCTAAAGACGTTAAATGTCGAAAGTGTCACAAAAAAGGACATTATGCGGTAGCCTGCCGTGGTGGTCAGGCTGTACACACTGTCACACAAGACACATCAGACAGGATTATGCATTCCTAGCTGAAGTTAATTCACAATACAGCGCCATGGATGGAAAAAGTTCATCTGAATGGAGAAGCCATTAATTTCAAGCTTGACACAGGAGCAGACGTCACATCCATACCAGAAAGTGTCTTCAAACCAGAGTGAAATGGTAAGCTGGGAAGACCACTTAAAAGACTATATGGACCAGGTCGTGATCTACTGAATGTAAAAGGAGCAAAATGATGGCAAAGGGGCGCTCTACTAATCAAGATGTGTATGTTGTGGCAGGACTGACACAATCACTATTGGGCTTACCAGCAATAGTGGCAATGGGACTAATACACAGGGTTGATGAAGTGACTGTGACACAGACTGAGACTGACATCAAGGCAGCTTATCCAGCTGTGTTACAAGGGCTTGGTAAGCTGAAAGAGCCATACCACATCGAGCTGGAACAGGAGGCTACACCCTATGCTCTCTCTACGCCCAGACGGGTTCCTCTACCCCTGAGAGAAAAAGTATGAGAGGAACTAGAATGGAAAACATGGGTGTCATCTCAAAAGTCACTGAACCAACAGCCTGGTGTTCAGGGATGGTGGTTGTTCCAAAACCTTTGAAAGACAAGCTCAGGATCTGTGTAGATCTCACACCACTCAATGCAGCTGTGAAGAGAGAATGTCACATTCTACCGGCTGTTGACCAAACACTTGCAATGATGTCAGATGCAAAAGTGTTCACAAAACTGGACGCTCGATCCGGATTTTGGCAAATGCCCATAACACCAGAGTCACGACCCCTCACAAACTTCATCACTCCTTTCGGTAGATACCTCTTCAACCGACTCCCCTTTGGCATTGCATTGGCCCCGGAACACTTTCAAAGACGGATGTTGCAGATGTTTCAGAGTTTTGAGGGCGTTGTATGTCATTCAGATGACGTGTTGGACGGAACAGACAGGAACATGACACGTATGCTCCAGAAAATGAGGACGAAGGCCTCACTCTAAATGAGAAGTGCGAGTTCGCTAAAGAGCACATAATTTTTGTCGGTCACAAAGTAACTGCAAAAGGCATTGAACCAGATCCAAACAAAGTTAAAGCAATCCTACAGATGCCAGAGCCGACATGCGTGGAAGATGTGTGGCGCCTGAGGGGCATGGCAAACTATCTGGCCAAGTTTGTGCCACAGTTGGTCACCTTCACCATGCCACTAAAAGACCTACTAAGAGAGAAAAATGAGTGGGTCTGGGGTATACCTCAACAGAGAGCTTTTCAAAAGCTAAAAGAAGACCTGGGCTCACAAAAAGCACTTGCTCAGTATTCAAACACAGCTGAAACAAAAGTGGCAGCAGATGCATCAGCGTATGGCATAGGGGCTGTTCTCACACAGAAACAGACTGATGACTCCTGGCAGCTGGTGACATACGTCTCAAGAGGGCTGACGGACACAGAGAAACGCTATGCGCAGATCGAGCAGTAACATGGGCGTGTGAAAGACTAACCTGTTATATACAGGGTCTGCACTTCACACTGCTAACAGACCATAAAACCCTCGTTCCACTGTTGAGCACCAGAGGGTTGGATGATCTGCCACCCAGGGTTCTAAGGTTTTGTCTGAGACTTGAGATACGACTATGACATTGTCCATGTCCCAGGAAAAAGCATCATCACTGCAGACACATTGTCAAGAGCTCCACTGAGAGACATGCCATCCTCTGATGACCTACAACTGGAGAAAGAGGTCCAGGTGTTTGTGGATGCCTTCCACAGACAAGCGGTTAAGAGGAAATCAAACAAATGCAACAAACATGAAATATGCAGAACAGTGGCACACTCCTGTCTAACAGAGTGGCCAGAGAAACGTGGACTGAGACCAGACATGGCACCCTACTGGCAGGTCAGAATGGAGCTGCATCTTGCAGGAGACCTTCTCATGAAAGGGGAGAGACTCGTTATACCTCAGGTACTCAGAGGGGACATAATGAATAAACTCCACGAAGGTCAACAAGGCATCTCCAAGTGCCGCGCCAGAGCCCAGGAATCAGTATGGTGGTCTCTATCTACTATCTCTGTCCAGATCCGAGAGACAGTGGACAAATGTGAAACATACCAAAGACACAGAACACAGTACAGAGAGCCACTGATCCAGACCACAGTCCCTGAGTGGCCGTGGCAAAAGGTGGGGATGGATTTGTTTGAGTGGTCGAAAAAAACGTATCTGCTTATTGTGGACTACTTTTCTCATTACATTGAGGTAGCAGAGCTCAGGGTCACATCATCTGAGGCGACCGTTCGAGCTGTGAAGGAGGCTTTCAGTCGTCATGGATATCCAGAGACTGTAGTATCCGACAACGTGCCACAGTTCTCGTCAGAGACATTCAGAACATTTGCACAAGAGAGTGGCTTCACCCACGTAACGAGCAGTCCTCGTTACCCACAAGCAAACGGCGAGGCGGAACGTGCTGTGCAGACGGTTAAGAGCCTTTGGAAAAAAGACACCGACCATGTCAGAACATTACTGGTGTACAGAGCCACACCAATGGAGCATGGATTCTCAGCAGTTACTGATGGGGAGAAACTTGTGCACATCTCTACCTCAGCCTTCAAGTAAACTGGATCCTAACTGGCCAGATTTGCAGGCTTTTCGCAGGAAGGATGAGGAAGGGAGGCGTAAGCAAGCTGCACACTACAACTTCCACCACCGTTCCAGAACACTTCCAGAGCTCACCTCTGGACAGAAAGTGTGGATCACCACAGAGGAAGCTCCAGGAACTGTGGTGAGAACTGCCAATACGCCAAGGTCATACTTGGTAGAGACTGACAGGGGCACTCTAAGGAGGAACACAATCCACCTTAGAGCCACAGGGAATCCTCCTGAACAACCGACAGTCACTAGGCAGGGCTCCAGACTAACTTTCTGCCTTGGTTGCACTGGTGCGCCTAACTTTTTTATTTAGGTGCACCAGCACAAAACTTAGGTGCACCCAAATTTTTCCTTGCATCGCCATTAGCGCTGAATGGCGATACATGATATATAGCTCTGTATTTTTTTACAAAGTGGGCTAAATTTTCAGTTTTAAGTCAAAGCCACTTTTCACAAGCTCTTTTATTAAAACAGATTGTGATTAAAATAAACTGCAAAGACAGGGTTTCCTTTAACAGTTTGAAAATATACAGCTGCAACACATGTAAATGAAAGTTATCTGGAATAAATAGCCTAGGATATATGAAAAAAATGGTAGCACTTTATAATAACTATCCATAATTAATTTATTAAGCATTAGTTAACTATTAGTTAATGGTTTGTTCATTATTACTTATTAATTGTTCATACATAGTTCATCATGAGTAAGGTATTTGTTCACATAGTTATAAATGGCTTGTTCATAGTAAATAAGCCTATCTTGAAAAATATGTTTGTAAGTACATGATTTATACTTAACAAATAATGAAACAACCATTTGTAAATGAAATAATTTTCCCATTATAAACCAGTTACTAACTATTGCTAAAGGCTTTGTTCATCATTTGTAAAGCACTGCTCCTATGTTAATTCTCATGAATAAAGCATTTGTATACACACTCATAAATGGTTTGTTCATAGTAAATAAGGCTCTCGCAAATTATGTTTATAAATAGAAGTTTGACACTTTCTAAGTATTGCAAAAAACATTAGTAAATTAAATAATTTTCCCTTTATAAACTATCTCCAAACTAGTAGTAATTTATTTGTTTATCATTTGTAAAGCATAGTTCCTACATTCTTTCTAATCAGTAAAGCATTTGTAAATACAGTTACTAAATGGTTGGTCCATAGTAAGTAAGCCCATGTAAAATGTTTATCAGTATATTTTTTAATAATTCCTACATGATGCATTAACCATTTGTAAATTAAGTAATTTTACCATTACCAACTAGGTACTCAGGAACGTAAAAGGTTGTTTAAAACTAGGAAGTTAATGATTAACAGACTATCTAGACCTACATTTGTTCATGTCTTAAATAAAATGTTATGATTTAGAAAAAGGCCTAAACTAATAGCTGGGGTGTTAACACATCTGTTACAAATACTTACCAATAATGTAATCCATGATTAACGCATGAGTTACTACTGGTTAGTTAAGTATACTGTGTGAGCCCATCTAAAGTGAGTACTTTCTATGCTTTACAAAGCATTTATAAATGAGTTCCAAAGGCTACCAGAACCTGGACACACACATGTATTTTTCTATTTGGACATGCCTTCAGATATATGCCTACGGATAGTTAGTGTGTTAATGCATCTTTAACAAGCACTTACCAACACATCAATCCATGATTAACTCATGAGTTACTACTGATTAGTTGACTACATGATGTGAGCCCATCTAAAGTGAGGACTTGCTATGCTTTACAAAGCATTTATAAATGAGTTGCAAAGGCTAGCAGATACAACAGAAACACAAGTAAAAAAAAGTATTTTTAACCCTTATTACGATGTAGTAAGAATGTACATTTATGAAATAGCTCGTAGTAGTGTTAGGAAGTGTTGTGAATTTGGACCAGAACCAGAAGAAAACTAGATTGTTAAGAGCCAGAGAATTTAACATCAATAAAGAGACTAGGAAACCAGGATAAAGTTTGAGAAGTGTATTAATATACACAGAAACATGGCATACACATATACAGATAAAACACAGGAATGAAAAATAACAACTAAAATAATAAAGTGCACTCATAAAAGAAACCCTTTTCAGTTCTATGAGCTCAATTGTTCTTTGATGACAAGAGTTCAGAGATGTTCAACGTTGGGGCCCATATGAGTTTGGTTTCTGTTTGTCCTACCACCATGAAGAAGGAATCCAGGGCAATCCGTATAAGTTCTGAGTCTTGATCCTGTAGCTCGCCACCCAGCCAACTGAACTGGGAATCTCTAACCCCTGGAAGACTCTGGGATCTGAAGAATCAATGTGATCCAATATTCCTCTCTGGACCGGACCTCCCGTGCGTAGTGCTTCTCAAATCTCCACCTCCTTCACCTGTAGATGAGGTAAAATCAGTTCTCTCAATTACTATTCAGAAACAAAATCAATTGCTTAGGCTACAATGAAAATAAAATGAGGTGATATTTCAGTTAACCCATATTGAAATATCTAAATATCTATTCAGTTGTACAACCGTTCTTAAATTTCTTCTCTTAAGTATCAAAAGTATATAAATCCCTTTCAGGTATCAAAAGTACATTTATATTATTTTGTAACCTTTTTACAAAAAATACATTTCTAATTCAAGTTTTATGGAACCTACCTTAGTAACATTAACACTATTCTTAATATAATTGCATAAATTGCATGTAAACATCTCTCAAATTGTATTATTTTCCCATAACTTAAGCTACAGTGTTGTAATTTAGAGAAATTAAGACATGCGTGCTTATTTATCCCTCCCTGCACAGGTAACAGTAGAAAGAATGCTCTAAAAATTAGCCTCTTTGAGTTACTTCTTCATAAACTCCAGTTAAACAATTAAACACACAACTTGTACTAACATTCATTCAACAAAATACCCACAGCTAGCAATAGTGTTGAAAAGCAACATTACTTTCCATAACCAATAGATAGAATCATTAGCCTTTTCACAGGAAATAGACAGTACTCCGCTAGCCTTTTGTGGCTAATTACCCTATTAGCATATGAATACAGCATCTTAGCTAACCCGTTAGCTTTGCACTATTAGCAATAGACAGTATTAGCACCGTTCTCTTAATACATCCATGATTAGCACCGATTAGCATGGATGCTAGCGAACTCAAGGCATAGCTAGTGTTAAGGAATGACTCACCATTTTAATGGAATTCACTGCCTTTAACTCCATGACGACAGTGGTTTCAGACACAGCTCTCTTTCGTTCTATTCACAACAAAGCATAGCCAGTATTAGATAGGATTTAATTCACTAAATGTCGTTATTTTTCTCTTATGGTGGAGGAGGTGGAGATTTGAGAAGCGCTACGCACGGGAGGTCTGGTCCAGAGAGGGATATTGGATCACATTGATTCTTCAGATCCCAGAGTCTTCCAGGGGTTAGAGATTCCCAGTTCAGTGGGCTGGGTGGCAGCTACAGGATCAAGACTCAGAACTTATACGGATTGCCCTGGATTCCTTCTTCATGGTGGTAGGACAAACCGAAACCAAACTCATATGGGCCCCAACGTTGAACATCTCTGAACTCTTGTCATCAAAGAACAATTGAGCTCATAGAACTGGAAAGGGTTTCTTTTATGAGCGCACTTTATTATTTTAGTTGTTATTTTTCATACCTGTGTTTTATCTGTATATGTGTATGCCATGTTTCTGTGTATATTAATACACTTCTCAAACTTTATCCTGGTTTCCTAGTCTCTTTATTGATGTTAAATTCTCTGGGTCTTAACAATCTAGTTTTCTTCTGGTTCTGGTCCAAATTCACACTGATATCAACTAAATAACACTACTACGAGCTATTTCATAAATGTACATTCTTACTACATCGTAATAAGGGTTACAAATACTTTTTTTTACTTGTGTTTCTGTTGTATCTGCTAGCCTTTGCAACTCATTTATAAATGCTTTGTAAAGCATAGAAAGTACTCACTTTAGATGGGCTCACACAGTATACTTACCTAACCAGTAGTAGCTCATGAGTTAATCATGGATTACATTATTGGTAAGTATTTGTAACAGATGTGTTAACACCCCAGCTATTAGTACTTTTTTCTAAATCATAACATTTTATTTAAGACATGAGCAAATGTAGGTCTAGATAGTCTGTTAATCATTAACTCTCTTTTTTTAAAAAAACAATTTTCCCCCCCCCCACCCCTTTGTTAATAATAAAATATTTAAAATATAAAATGGTTAATGCATCATGTAGGAATTATTAAAAAATATACTGATAAACATTTTACATGGGCTTACTTACTATGGACCAACCATTTACTAACTGTATTTACAAATGCTTTACTGATTAGAAAGAATGTAGGAACTATGCTTTACAAATGATAAACAAATAAATTACTACTAGTTTGGAGCTAGTTTATAAAGGGAAAATTATTTAATTTACTAATGTTTTTTGCAATACTTAGAAAGTGTCAAACTTCTATTTATAAACATTTTCGAGAGCCTTATTTACTATGAACAAACCATTTATGAGTGTGTATACAAATGCTTAATTCATGAGAATTAACATAGGAGCAGTGCTTTACAAATGATGAACAAAGCATTTAGCAATAGTTAGTAACTGGTTTATAATGGGAAAATTATTTCATTTACAAATGGTTGTTTCATTATTTGTTAAGTATAAATCATGTACTTACAAACATATTTTTCAAGATTGGCTTATTTACTATGAACAAACCATTTATAACTATGTGAACAAATGCTTTACTGATGAGTTAAATAAGAACAATTAATTAATAATGATGAACAAACCATTAACTAATAGGCTTGTTTACTATGAACAAACCATTTATAACTGTATGAACAAATACTTTACTCATGATGAACTATGTATGAACAATTAATAAGTAATAATGAACAAACCATTAACTAATATATAACTAATGCTTAATAAATGATGAATTATGGATAGTTATTATAAAGTGCTACCAAAAAAAATAATATATATATATATATCTCTCTGAGAAAGCTCCTTCACTTGTTTTCAACAACAATAACAGACTGATTAAAAGAGAAAGAGGACGTCCGGATAGCTCAGTTGGTAAATATAGAGATTAGACTCCGACCTGCGGCCCTTACCTGCATGTCATTCCCCCCTCTCTCTCCCCTTTCATGTCTTCAGTTTTCCTATCAAAATAAAGGCCGAAATCTTAAAAAAAAAAGAAAAGAAAAAAACGACCGAAAGACATAGGGAGACAGAGGGAGGGAGGGGGACAGAGGGAGCCAGAGGGGGAGAGGGGTAGTGCGATGGACTGAAACGTATGCTACTCAGAGTACTCATTGTAGGCTATGAAATGTCTGTATCATCACCGCGCTGCATTTTTATGAACATACATTTAAAAATGTAGACAAATATAAGCAGTTTGGACCGGCGGCGCTGTGTCTCTCCATGTTGCAGGGGAACCGTGAGTGAATGGGGGCGGGGCTGCGCGGAGGAGAGATCCAAACACAGGCTTACAGAAGGAATGGGTCATGTAACGCAACATTAAATTATATTGATATAAACGACATCGCTTCGTTCGTGGAGAGGCAGCAGATGCGAGGACGTTAGGTGCACCGGTGCAACCTAGGAAACATCTTAGTCGCACCCTTACAAATTTTGGTCGCACTCTAGAGCTCTGCTAGGGCAGGCAGAGTTTCAAAGGTTCCTGAGAGACTTGA
Organism: Perca fluviatilis; assembly: GCF_010015445.1. Lineage (NCBI taxonomy): Eukaryota > Metazoa > Chordata > Actinopteri > Perciformes > Percidae > Perca > Perca fluviatilis. The sequence continues at coordinate 11,059,315 of NC_053114.1, forward strand.
TTTATGAATTAAAAGTTCATGTGAAGGTGTAAAGTTTATATCTGTTTAACAGGTAATACTGTTCCTAAGTGTTTAAACAAATAAAATAAGTAATTAATGTAAAGAAGCCTACACAGTTAAGTTAAAAGTATGGCTTATGTTTAAAAGTCTATTGCTGAGCTGAAAAGAGGAGGTGTAGCGGTAGAGACTACAGTAGCCATTATGGCAATGTAAGAGCTTCCCGGGGTTTTGGGACAGTAAACAGTTGTCGTTAAGCTAACCCATGGCGTCCCGTCTCATTCATACATTATACAATGACAACTTGACATTAACCTAGACAACATAACCTGTCATAAATATGTCATGACAGGCCCAATTATCAACTTCAATAAACTATTTAGCTTTATGTGTTAACATTACATTAAAATGTCCATAAGAGGGTTGGTTTTTACATTGGCTGTCATAAAAGCATTATAATTGTGTCATGAATATTTTCCCTTGACCTCAAGTAACGTGAAACAATTTAAACCTATCATGAAGTTTGATTTCATCATCAAATGCTTATATGACGGTGTCACTCATAGTGAAACCATTTGGACTTGTCATTAAGATGTCTTAAAAGTTAAAAGACCAGTTTGACGACAGTGAATGCAGTACCGAGGTGATTTAATGAATTTTGAACAGATAACGTTAGCTTTAGGCTAACGATTCTTGTTGCTAAAACTAACTAGCTTACAAAAGTAAAAAGTAAGTGTAGTTAGCTGCTGTTGGCTAGTGAATTCAGTTAGCTATACAGCTGTTAAATTAGCTGACTCAGCCCAGGGCTGCTAAGAGCCAAACCCGTAAAGAAAACCCTCTTGGTAGTGTATTATCAGTCAAAAAACTGGTCTCCGCTGTGTTCGGTCCCATCCATCTAGCCGTGGTCACCGACACCAAAAGTTCAGTTAACGGCTAATGCCGAGCAAATTTGATGGTAAAGAAGTCCCGCTCTACTCTGCCTCTTATTGGCCAAGCCTGGTATTCTTACCCTAACCAATCACACTCCTAATGCCTAAACCTAACCAATCAAACCAATGAAAGCAATGAGTAGGGAAGGACTTTTCCCGTCGCATATATTGATTCGCGTTTACAGTAGCCAATAGCGCTGAATGTGCGTTAAATTGGGTTTCGCCAGGCAGTTTCGGAGCGATTCAATCAAATTCAATCCATTCCGCGATGCTAGCGCTTTAGCTAGCTGAGTCGGTGTCGCCAGACAGCCTCCGAGACTTACGGAGGAGGCCAATTTACGACAGGTAATGCACTTACGGGAGGCCAGTTTACGACAGGTAATGCACTAACGTTACCGAGATTGTTGGAAAGCCTGTCCACGCCCCCAGCAGGTGGACGGCGTTACTGCAGTCTGATGTCGGTTGAGTGAGCAGCACTGTGCTTTGATGTCTGTTTAGAGAGGCAGCGGACTTTTTCCTTATTCCTTTTTCTTCATTCTGTCTGATTTGTGCGTTCGTGAGGAAAACGTGAGTATTGTACATGTGGAGTTTGTTGTGTGACCACATACCAGTACAATATATGTGTTAGTTTAACTGTATAGTTTAACTATTTAGATCGAAGTTATGGCAGCAGTTGTCATGTAAGCCTTATTTTCCTTTCTCCACGGCACACTCGTAAAGAGTCTAATTAGCTAATTATCGCCGTTAATATGTGATAACGCATGTTTATATCACACTTCGTGTGTGCTTTGAGTGTTTGTATGTTAAGTTAACTTCTATAATATAGTAGAGGAGGTTATTGTGAAGTGAATATCAGTTACTGTGCTCTGTAGTTTATGTGCATGTAATGACCTCGTGATTTATTCAACGCTTCATGTCTGTGGCCTATTGATAACAGTTACAGCTAATATTTGTGCACCTTAGTTTAAAGCTGCAGCCTTTTGTTCAGTTAGTAACCACTGTTGATTCCTATACCATTCATAATTATTAGTATAGCTCATTTATCATTGATATTAGAATACTGCAGCTTAAATTGATATTCTTATTGTATTTATCTTTGTTTCTTGTAGACCACAAACTCAAACTACAATGCAACTCAAATAAAGCTCTGTTAACCGGACCTACTTCCTCTGGAGCCTGATTCTTTGATCGGAGTCAAGTCCATATCTACCGCCTCAACCAGTTAAATTGTGGGAGGTCATATCCCTCCGTTTCAGAGATGGTTTTATTTCCGGGTATAGCTCTTTGCAGCCCAGTGCTGAGTCAGCTAGCTAATTGAACAGCTGTAACGTTACAGTTAACCGAGCTAACGGCCGCTAACTATAGTTAGCAACACGTCCAAAACTCAATAAATCACCTCTGTACTGCATTCACTGTCGCTAAACTGGTCTTATAACTTTTAAGACATCTTAAAAGGTACAATATGTAACATTTCTGCATTAAAATGTCTAAAAACGACCATACCTATGTTATATATTTTTATGAGTTGTGTTCTTACACTATCCCAAATGTTTCCACCAAATTTCAAACCCAGAGAAATCTGTTATTTTATTTTTTGGCACGGACATTTCCTTTAGTCGCCTGTCAGTGGCGTCATATAACCTTTCACCCTCTAGTTACTCGTAACTTCTGTCAGAACACGGTCACCCAGATGATACCTACATCACATAAAGAAATACTCTTAACTGTAATACTGCTTTTTTTGCCACACAGCATCATTTTGTGATTACATGCCACTCTGCAACTGTTGAAGATAAAAAGTTAAAACCATGCTTATGTTTTAGTACAATATACTTTTAGGTAAAAACTGTAAACTGTTGTGTGACTGATGTAAGGAAATCTAAAAGACGTGTTCGTTTGATTTCTGAGGAAGGAGAGGCTGGGTCCAATTGTAAGATTAAGCAAAAGGTTTAATGAAACAGCATGATGAAAACGACATGACAAAAACAAATGATACACTGCAGCTGACAGCGGACTGAGTTGACTGTGATAACCAAATCAGTCTCGACATTAACAGTCATATAGATTCATTCCTATTTTCATAACCCGGTTGCAGCCTACAATTTATTACTTAAAAGATAAAACATAAGCATGGTTTTAACTTTTTACAACCTAACACAACACAGTAATACAAAAGAGACCTTATTTATTGATATATTTCAATATCAATCTTACTACAATGTGCTGGATGACAAGTAGCTAATGTTAATGCTAATGCTTGGTGGGTAACATTTTGAGGTTACAACATTGTTCAACGCGCTCATAAAGTTATTTTAGTATGATTGTTTTGACCATGTTTAACAGCACGAATAAGTTCACTAGTAACGTTAACGCTAGCTGTATAGATAGATGATTAATTGAATGCTAATTTAGCCAGCTGGCACACCCCGGTCGGTCTGCCTCACTCCCCAGGCGCAGAGAGACCTTACTCGGGATGACAGCTGACAACAGCCCCGGGACATATAGCTAGCTAGGTACCGTTAGCCCCCAGTCAGCAAGCAGCCAGCCACTATCATTACAGCAATACGAACCTGGCCAGCACTTAACTCCAGTCCCGGAGCTAACAACGCTAACGGCAGTTTAATGAAGCGTTGGGAAATAGACCATATCAGACCCAGCGGCCATCAATAACATTAGCTACATCTCCGTTAGTGCTGCCAGATTACTGCCGAAAATCTCCTCCCTGCCGAATTTCTTCCCCCTTCCCGTTTAGCTGTCTTTACAGTTAGCTAAATTAACCCGAAAAAAAGATGGGTTAAGCACCAACACAACTAATTGAGATTACAGAAAAGTGAAGGGGGAGATAATTCTCGGTAGCTGGGAGATCTTCTGCTGCTGACAACAGCCATCGAACGTCCTTGCCATCCCGGAGTCCCTCCCCCCCGGGAATCCCTAACAACACCTGTCTCTCAGCCTCCTTGAGTAACGTTACAACAAACCCTGTCCGCCCCGGTGTTGAAAACATCCAAAAGGTGACATTGATATGTGAAATATATTGTGATAGTGTGGTTTTAGCTGCTGGCTAATGTTAGCTTGCTGGCTCACTAGCTAACTGGTCAGCTACCAATACAAATGGAATCAAGAAAAACTTAATTATGTTGGGGAAACTGCAGCTATTTTATTAGAATGACATGAATAAATGTTACTAAACGTAACGTGTATAACCTTGAATGGGTAAAGTCGTCCGTGAACAGGTGCATTCTAATTGGGGATGGTGTTTAACAATAAAAAATACAACTCCCATAATTCCACGCAACTTCCCAATGTCATCAAAAGTCTGTGTTCCATGTTTTGATTGAGAGACCCCTAGCGGCAGAAAGTTACATACCGTAATTCCTCAAATAAAAACAGGGGCCTTTATTTACCTGAACTGCAGAAGGTAACAGGCTTTTATTTGAAGCAGGCTTTTGTTAGAGGCACGCCTTTATTTCTAATTCCATCTGTTTGATAAGTATAATTGTTTTAAATAAACTGTTTTAAATAAATAAAAAGCCATAGCGTTCCAGTAGACAGAGATCATTCATTTTTTCAGAAACATTTGCAAAAATATCACCATATAAAACTACAGCCAGAAGGGCGACAAAGCAATTTGGGTCAGAATTAATCAAACACCACCATTGTGTCAGTTTGAACCCTGTAAATGTACCGGATATTTATTTCAAATACAGGTACTACGGTATTGCTGGTAGATTACAATAAGAGCATACAGTAGTTTTGTAAAACACATTGCTGGTTTGCAGCACACCAGTATCTGATTAACGTTACAGACGGTAGCTATTGGTTTCTAGCTCCAGGCTAACTTTTTTCCTCCCACCTCCAGCTAGCCGTGCTCTGCTCTTGTCGGCTAATCTTGTCAGCTCATCCTGTTTCTTCCAGTATTGGATTCTCCTGGGGTCAATGTTGAAATGTCTCGCAGCTTGTTCACCTGAGTTTTCCTCCACAACTCTTTGTGCCATGCTCCTCAAGTTAGTTTTCAATAAGTTGTTGAAAAGTCCATCACTAGCACTAAATGTGTTACATCCAATGTCGCTACTGCCATCTATTGGCACCTGTACCTTACTACAAACTACACTTTGCTGAGTAACATATACAGCCGCATTGACTAAAATACCGTACAGTAATACTTTACATGAGTACCATAATCCAGAAAAACAAAGTGTGGAAAAAAGCATGAATATACTGTATTGTTGAATCTGTATCTGTTAAATTGGTAGAAATTAGGGATGGGCATGATTACTCGACGATCGATAATTGATTATTAAGAATTTCGTCGATCACGTTAATTTGTTATTGATTACACTAATGCTGGTTGCGTTGCGTAGTGTGAGTCTTGAAGCAATTAAATTAATTTCACTGTGTGGCAGCAATTAAAAATTATATAATTAGCTGGGCACCACCCCGACAACCAGCGGTGGAAGGATGACATGCGGCTATACATGTCATCACTTATCAGGTCCAGAGAAAACTACTGTGTCCGACATTGTCTTTGCATATGCACAAAGTGACTCAACATTAATTTTAGTGATCTCCGATTTGCGTAATCGGGTATCATTACCATCTACGTGAAGTATGATCTTACTGTATTTACGGTTATTTTTAGCCAGCAGCTTTAGATAGGATTCTACATCGCCCGCTCTGGCCCCAGGGACACACATGACTGCAGCCGCTGGAGCCGCCAACTTCACGTTCCACAGTATAGAGCTCCCGATAACCAGAGTTGGTTTCTCAGGGGGTGTATCACTGAGTGGGGAAAAACTTTTAGAAAGGCGAAGATGTTGGTGGTTAGCCATAGGCTCCAGTTTAGAGCGACCGCCGCCATGTGCACTCCCCAGTTTAGAGCTAGCACTACGCTTCCTTCGGACAGTCACCCACTCGCCCGGCTGCTTGGGCCTGCCGGGGAACTGCTAACAGAAAAAAGTACTTGGTGAAAAAACTACTCAAGTACTGACTAACTGTTGAGTAACTTCTGGTTTATTTTTTTTAACACAAACATTCAATCAGACAGACAAAAATACAAAATAATCATCTTTAGGCAAATTATAGCCTAGTTCATCCAATCAATTAAATAAATTTAAATTAATTAATTACAAAATAGCTTAAATTAAAATAATCCAGGTAAATTCAAATACTTAAAAAATAAATAAGCACAAGTAACACAAATTTCCAAACCTTTATACTGTTTTTTACCAGGCTCTACATGCAGAACTAGAACAATGTAATGTAGCTGCTGTTTGGCACTTTTACTAAGGTAAACATGCTTTCATTATGAGGCCAGAGGCCTGTACTACGAAGCAAGATTTGGTTTTCTGTATCAGGAAGGTGGATCACTTGTTACCGGGTTGAATCGCTGTGGTAACTTATGCTGGACGCCTAACCTGGTCGGGAGCAGGTTATGTTGGAGATCAGAGATCAACCGGTGTAAAAGCTCCGCCTACTGACCAATCAATACTCGATTGATAACGGCGTCACCGTTCTTAGAAGATCGGGCGGAGCTCGGTGCGCGGAGAGAGAGAGAGAGAGAGAGAGAGAGAGAGAGAGAGAGAGAGAGAGAGAGGGGTGTGCTCATTCTAAAACATTTAGAGACCGACGACCCCGTTAACATTCCCTGATGGGTATATTTATGAAAAATATACATTTTAATGGGAGGGAATTACATATCGGCTATTTCTCGGCTTCCTGAGCCGTGTGTCGCCAATGCGCACATCGGTTTGAATTATGTTTTTTATTTTTTTTATTTGCTCTCACGATCGCTTCCATTGCCAGGGTTGCAACTGAAATAATAGGCTAAAGCAACGGCAGTTTATGGAAAGCACAAGTGTAATTATGGTCAGATATTGTGCCTGACTGACGGGGAAGTGATATTGATAAGCGTTGTGATGTAGGCTAGCCTACGCATCTACAGCGTTGCCTATTTATTTATTTTTTCGCCAGCTGTCCACCTGTTTTAGGAAGCAGCGACTGTATTGCGTTTTGTCTGTAAAACCGTGTCTGTGTTCTTCATATTTATGTAGAATTATAGTTTGCTCTTCTTATGTAAAATATGTGGCTATTGGTCATGTTAGGGTTAGGTTTAGGAAAACCCTGCAACCCGTGCAAAAATCGCCTCTTTTATGTGAACACGCGCCGCTAGATTGGGAAACCCTGATGGTTGATTGAACTAGTTGTTAACCACCGTTATATATGTCAGTGGTCGTGACACAGCTTGTGGGACCGCGGTTGTTAGGTTAGGTGAAGCCGGGTAATAATTAATAAATCCAGGACATGTTGATCTGGCCTCTGGGGTGTTCCTCCTCATCTTTTTTTGCTTCGGCTGTAAAGCTAACCCGTCCCGCCGCTGAGATTGAGTATGGTCACGTGACGAGACTGCACAACTACGTTTGATTGGTGAAACACAGTCACGTGGTAGAGCCTTTAGCGGAAGTCTCTCTCTCTCTGTCAAAATAAAACATTAAAATGAGGCGTACGCGGGGGGGAGGGATAAAAACAATGACGCGTAGAATACCAAAGAGGTAAAAAGAAAAGTAACAAGCTCGTTGTAGCCTAATGTAGCAGAGTAAGAGAACAGTTTCTTCTTCACAAATCTACTCAAGTAAAAGTAAAAAGTATAGTGATTTAAAACTACTCCTGGAAGTATAATTTTTTCAAAAACTTACTCAAGTAAATGTAACGGAGTAAATGTAACTCGTTACTACCCACCTCTGGTTATTTCACACTTTTTTGTTAAGTACATAATTCCATATGTGTTCATTCATAGTTTTGATGCCTTCAGTGAGAATCTACAATGTAAATGAAAATAAAAAGGAAACGCATTGAATGAGAAGGTGTGTCCAAACTTTTGGCCTGTACTGTATATATATAAATATATACACACACTACTGGTCAAAAGTTTTAGAACACCCCAATTTTTATTTTTTAGGGGTCCAAGCCCGAGGGGGCATGGGAACCCCGTGTTGCAAGGCAACGCGGTTCACATCTCCAACGGAGCGTGGAACCCTATTGTTTTGTTATGGATTTTTCTCTTCTTATTATTCTTCTTACTTACTTCTTACTCCGACTGCAGCCTAAACCGTACATAGTGGGGGGTTGCCATTTTCAGGACTGGTCCAAAACTCTGCAAGGACCTCAGGCGCAAAAATTGACCCACTTGCACCACTAGGTGGCGCTATAGCAGAAAAAACGCGTTTGGCCCCATAACTCCCACACCGTACACCCGACATTCAATATATATATAGCATATAACAGACAAACTAATTTGTGTAGCTAACTATGAAAACACCAACTTTGCCATATCTCAGCCAAAATAACTGCTATCAACGCCAAACTTTAAATTCTTCTTTGCCATGACCCTCTGGAGGTCCCCCATGCGTTTTACGAACGCGCTACAAGCAAAAAGTTTATATCTCATGAACAGCTCATCCGATTTATACAAAATTTGATGGGTACCATCTGGGGCCAATCCTGAGGCCAACCCTAGAATGGAGTACCGAGGGGTCAAAGTGGGCGTGGCCTATGGGACCCAACTCTAGATTCACCACTTACACTAATGTGAACAACTTTAAATTTACAGGCGTAGATGGACAATGGGCCATGGATCACACCTACCAAAAATTACACATGTGGACCACTAGGTGGCGCTATAATGTTTTTTTGTCATTTACTCCCACAATACACATCGGACTTACATCCACGTGTTCCTTTAATCAAGCTGAATTACCTGATATAGGCCCTGCCCATTTCTGCACAAACGTTTTTTCGCAATATCGCGCAATGTGCAAAACCAACTTTTTCGAACTCCTCCTAGGCCGTGTGACCGATCTGCACGAAACCTGGTAGTTAGCATCTCCAGTAGACCTGTTCGAGTTGTGATTCACTCGGATCTTTAACCCGAGTCTTTAAATTGACTCACGAATCACGAGTCTCTAGCATCATTAACCCGGTTCAGTTGAGTCCTACTACAATTCAATCTAACATGATAACAGCGGCACACACAAACCTCTTGCAACATTAGCTTCTACTATTCCTAGCCATCTTAGCTGCAAAAAGCTTTATAACTTACAATTTCGTAGTTAACAGCAACTCCACAAGTCAACTCAAAGCCTCGAGTGAGCAGAGAGACAGTCCCGACCCGCAGAATCAGAGCCGGAAGCTCGCAGACCGTGGGATTCACTCGAGAACTCACGAGCCCTCGATGACTCGTCAGTTGTTGGTGATTCATGAGTTGTTGATGACGCGTGAGTTCTCGCGGGAGTCAGTAAATCCCGCGAATCAACTGAATCAGCCGGCTACGTTGTCATGAGTGGATCTGATTCAGACGAGCGAGCAGCGAGTGAGTGCAGCTTCTCCTCGAGCTCAGGGTAAAGCAACTCAACAACAAAAGCCATTCTTTCACTTCTGAAATAACATACAATGTTCTGCACGTAGCCTAGCTAGGCCTACTGTAGGTTTGGTGTATACATGTAGTATGCTAAATGCAATTAGGTTGAGCAGACAGTCCGAAACATTACAAGCTCGACTCAGCTCGGCTCGCAGACAACTCACGAGTTGTCGACAACTCACGTCACGAGCCCTCGATGACTCATCAGTTGTTGATGACTCGTGAGTTCTCGCGGGAGTCAGTAAATCCCGCGAATCAACTGAATCAGCCGGCTACGTTGTCATGAGTGGATCTGATTCAGATGAGCAAGCAGCGAGTGAGTGCAGCTTCTCCTCGAGCTCAGGGTAAAGCAACTCAACAACAAAAACCATTCTTTCACTTCTGAAATAACATACAATGTTCTGCACGTAGCCTAGCTAGGCCTACTGTAGGTTTGGTGTATAAATGTAGTATATTAAAATGCAATTAGGTCGAGCAGACAGTCCGAAACATTATAAGCTCGCCTTGCCGACAACTCATGTTTTTTTTTTTTTTTACTTCACAAAACTTTATTATTCAAATACAGATGCACATACACATTTAAAACATTAAATGCATACAGTGCATACATGAAAAAGGGGCGCATGGAATTTACATTAAAGAGATTTTAAGTCATTGTAAATGTTCAGAGTCCAGATGGCTTTCTTATTTGTCAGTCCTATTAAAGTTAAAAAATATAATTCCATGTAATTTTTAAATGAATATTCGGTTTTCTTTCAGACCATTTATATTTATGGATATTTCTTTCAAATAAAATTAATAGATTCTAAATGAAAACATGGCATTTTATCCAAATCAAAAGCTCGCCTTGGATGTAGCATACAATACTGACTCAAGTGATTCAAGTGACTCGCACAACCCGGATCAGTTTAGTGAGTGACTCAGAATAACCTGAATCCTAAAAAGGAATCGAGTTTGCCAGGCCTAATCTCCAGATGGACCTGACAAAAAGTTATGGAAAGAATTATGCTACGTTAAAGTATGCCAATTTGACAACCAAACAAATTTTCCTAGCTAGCTACCACACACATATCATATCATATCTCGGTTAAATTTAATGTTATCAGCAAATAACTTGAGATCCTTTTTCGCCATTCCACTACGAAGCTCTCTACCAAATTCGGCGAAGATCGGCCTTTAGGGGGCGCTATAAGCAAAGTTTATTTGTTTCTCCCAATAACTCAATGCATTTAAATGGGAAATTTGCAATTGCAATATCTCTGCCACAGTAAAAGCAATCAACACAAAACTGATGCTCGTTCAGCATGCCCCTCTAAGGCACTGTACCAAATTTGGCGAAGATCGGCCATTAGGGGGTGCTATAGTCAACATATACCAGTTTGGGCGTTTTAATCCCTTCTGAGGTCGAGCATGTTGTATGCAATGCCAAACGGCACTTCTTAATAATAACTTTATAACTTCATAATTATAAATAGTCGAAGCGTAGGGTCTTTTGGAGCCAAAAGCTAACAGTTGCCCCTTTCTGCTGGTTTTATCTTTGTCTTCCTAGCCCTTACGGAAGGTTTTGCATCCAGCCTAGAATTCCAGAGTTTTTCGTGTCTTTCCAAGATTGATACACTGTGTGTAAGAAATGTTAATGTTTGTCCATTATGAGTTATAATGTTCAATATGTTTATTTTTCCACTGGATGACTCAAAATATATAGAACTGTAGAAATCCTCAGAGCGGCATGCTGAACGAGCAGTTCAGCATGCCGCTCTGAGGATTTGTACCAAATTTGGCAAAGATTGGCCATTAGTGTGCGCTATAATCAACATATAAGTGTTTTGCCCTTTTAATCAATGTTAATGGCATATTTGCAATGGGAATGTATCACCTTGCAGCTCACACTTCTCAATATTTACCTCCTACTGTTAAGTTTTGGTTTTCGCTTTTGCGTTCTCCCCTGGTGTTCTACAATAAACAAACTTCTTAACCCACCTGACAAAGTTTCTACAACCTTCACAGTGGACAAATGTAACTCTTTTCTCCCACTTTTTCAATCCAAAATCAACACCATTCATAGGCGCTGATACCGTGCAATTAAACATTGCAGTTGGTGCTAAGTGGAGAGTCCATCATAGTGTGATTGGTTATGTCGGTGGCATCGCTTCTTAATTTCCTACGAAGCTGATCGCGGTTACGTGTCAGTTAAACTTCTCATCTCCAATCCTATCTGTATTTGTGAGAAGTGGCGCTGTCCTGAGTTGAAAGCCTACTTTACGGCTTTATTATCGAGTTAATAGGCGCGTGTCGGCCGCTGTCCATTTTCGAAGGTTTTGAAATGCAAACAAATTTTGACTACTTTTTTTTTTTTTTAAACGACGTGCGCCTGTGAGCACCCACGGAGGAAAACATCAATCGGCACCTATGACACCATTTACAACAACCTGACCACCTCCCCTGCTCTTTCAACCACCACACCTGCCTCCCCCCCTCCACCCTCTCAGTCAGTCTCTCATTTCTCTCTGCTGTCCCCTGTGGTCATGGGGGTTAAGAGGTTTGTTTATAGTAGAGAATTGTTAAAGGTAGTCTGTAAATGCATGGAGATGAACCGTTAACCACTACATTTGCCACGGCAGAGTACCGCAGACCTCGTGCATCAAACCTCTCAATATTCACCGTTTGCCCCCCCTACATAATGCTTCAGGTCCCGCATTGGTGCAGCTTCCCGGGTCATCGGGGGCGACTGGCGCGGCTCCCCGGAGCGTCGGGGACTACTGGCGTCAGAGGTGACTGGCATCGGAGGCTTGGGCCCCGTCACAACTGCTTGCAGTTCTAGTTTTTATTGAAATTTTAGCAGTTCAAGTACAAGTACAATGAATAGATTGAAATGTTACAAAGGTAAGTGGTGAACTGTCTGAGGTTAAAAAAAAAGTAAGGTTACCCAAAACTGAAAAATAACATTTACATAACATTTCAGTATTTTACAATATGGCCTTTTTCAGGGAACAAGAAATGGGTAAACAACGTAAAGCTGTTCTGCAGCAATGGAGGTTGATCAAGCTTTGAAAGTTGGTGCTACCAATTCCCACAGGTGTTCCAACATGTCTGGATTACTTACAAACCCCTCTGTTTGTATAAAAGTATTGTTGGAACACACTGTGGTACCATACCCTCGTGAGCATTATTTGAACAGTATTGTACTGCAGAAAGTAGTGTGTTGCTATAAAAATGGCGGGAAAAAGGCAATTCAGGAGAGACAGACCATCATAATACTTAAGAATGTTGGTCTTTCCTACAGAGAAATTGCAAAGAAAGTCAAGGTGTCAGTGAGTACAGTATTCTTCACCATCAAAAGGCACTTAGAAACTGGGGGAAACTCTGACAGGAAGAGGTCTGGCAGACCCAAAGCCACAACAGAATCAGAAGACAAGTTTCTGAGAGTCAACAGCTTGCGTGATAGGACAACAGCTTCAAGCACAGCTTAATAGTGGTCGTAATAAGCAAGTCTCAGTTTCAGCTGTAAAGAGAAGACTTCGAGCTGCAGGTTTGATAGGTCGAGTTGCAGCAAGAAAGCCATTGCTAAGATGTCAGAATAAGAAAAAGAGGCTTGCCTGGGCAAGAAACATCGTCAATGGACCACTGAAGACTGGAAGAAGGTGTTATGGACTGCTGAATCAAAATTTGAAATCTTCATCACATCACTTCATCAACTGTCAAACATGGAGGAGGAAGCATGATGGTCTGGGGCTGTTTTGTTGGATCCAGGGTCGGTGATTTGTACAGAGTGAAAGGCACCCTGAACCAAAACGGTTACCACAGCATTTTGCAGCGCCATGCAGTAGCCTCTGGTATGCGCCGAGTTGGTCAGGGCAGACCCGTCCCCAGACCTCAGTCTTAAGGGGGGCATATGAAATACATGGGAGGGCACAATTATTATTAGCGTACAGTACGTATATATTTATAATAATCATATACTCTTGTTATACTATTCGCACGTAATAATCACGTTAAACATAACCAACAGCAATATGACCAGGTAGCCTATATAGCCTACAACACATTACATAGAAGCAATGTTATGAATATCCATAAAACACTTGACTATACAACATATTAGATGTAACACCAGAAGCATCTCTCAAACATTGCATTTTAAAGCAGTCAACAGAAGGATATGCATTGCTATGCATGTGCCATGAGACACGCACGCACGCACACACACACACACACACACACACACACACACACACACACACACACACACACACACACACACACACACACACACAGAGACTTTGAACCTACTGGTACTTTGAGTGGAGGCAGCCTGTCCTCTCTTCAGTCCCTCCTGTCATGTGAAGCTGCATGCTTATTTAAGCCCTTAATGAAGAAGGTCGCGTCCAATGATACAGATGTGAATTTCCTGCAGGCCTAACTAAATGCGGAGTCCTTTTCCACCGAGTAGCAAATACCAGCTACCAAATACCAGCTAGAGGAACTTTTTTTTTTTAACCAAACATTTTGACTGGATATTTCCTCAACACAACCTGTTTGGGTTTGTCCGTCACACCAACAGTTAGTTGTGGCCCAAATGCTGCCCCAGTCGCAGTTGCACTTGACCTGCAGGTCCTGCCAGGCCCAGGGTCGGGCTCCACGGAGCTACTAGCATCAGGCTCAGACTGTCGTCCAGGGGCTCCTTCTCCAACGACAACATCAGGAGGCGTCGGTGTCGTATCCAATTTGGCAGAGGAGAATGTTGGTGGGCTTTTCAACCACTCACGGATATCCATGACGAACTGAAGCGAGTAAGCCGGCGAAAACTCATCCAGCTTTCAAAAATGTGCGGTAACTGTTGAGCGGCTACACTGACGTAGGCTACGTCACGTCGTAGCCTAACTTTCTTTTTAGTAAGGCCGTGATAGGCTGTTGCAGTGTAGATTCCCATCAAACAAAAATCACACCATTGTTTATTTATATTTTTAATGTTTTAATGATAAAGAATGCAACATTAATGCAACACAAAATTAGCAACTATTATAATATAAAATTAAAGTAATTTTTTTAAGAGGTCTGTGCCTCAAGTGGGGGGGCACAAGCATTTTTGGGGGCGTGCCCGGCCCCCTATGGCCCGCCCATAGCGACGGGTGTGGGTCAGGGGTTCATCCTACAGCAAGATAATAACCCAAAACATAAGTCCAAGCTATCCCAGAACTACCTTAGGAAACAAGAACAAGATGGTAAGCTTAAAAACATGGAGTGGCCAGCACAGTCACCATACTTAAACCCCACTGAGCTGGTTTGGGATAACTGGACAGAAAATTGAAAGCAAAGCAACCTACAAGTGCCACACATTTATGGGAACTTCTGCAACAGAGTTGGGAAGAACTTGCTGAAGAATATTTGATTTCCACTGTAGAAAGAATGCCACCCGTGTGTTCAGCTGTTATATCTGCCAAAGGGGGCTACTTTGATGAGTCAACAATTTAGAATACATTTTGGTTAATAAATTGATTTCATGATTTCTTTTTTAACTTCAATTGTTCATTTGTTCTATCAAATGTCTGTAGCGGAGCGCTTCCTGGACTCAAAAAGTTAGCTTGAGGTGCTCTTTGGATGGGATAATCATAATGTAGAACCCAATATGGAAACTCCGAGGCACTCTCTTTTAGAAAAATACTAAGCCTTTATTTATGGCTTTGTCATCATAAATCTTAAAGTACTCTGATGCGTTTCGGCATACAAGCCTTCGAGTTTGAGCCCCAGATGGCTGGACAAGATTTCTCCTGGAGGGCCTCTCTTGCCTCAGCAGTGAATTTGAACAACAGGGTGCTATCCTCGGTGAACACTTTCAGTTTGGATGGATAGGTTACGTACGATTTTACCTGTTTTTCTTTACGTTCACTCCTTATGGATGTACAGTATAGGCACGCCTCTCCTGCAGCAGCTTAGGTGACCAGTCGTCGAAGAAAATTCAAAGCCCAAGATAAGAAAACTCTTTTTTTTTACCCCAAGCGGCCTTAAGTATTATCTGTTTTATGTCCAACTGCGGAAGTTGGACAACAATGGACTGGGGTTTGCTCCCTCTGCCAGAGGCCAAGTAGCCACAGATCGATGATCTTGCACAATATTTAGCCCGTCAGATGGAATGCCAAGTTGATCAGTGATGAAGGTTTTCAAGAAAACAGTTATGTCCTGTCCTTTACTCCCTTCTTTCATATTGTGGATTCTTATGTTAAACTGGCGTGATTTATTTTCCAAATATTCAATTCAATTCAATTCAATTTTATTTATAGTATCAAATCATAACATAAGTTATCTCGAGACACTTTACAGATAGAGTAGGTCTAGACCACACTCTATAATTTACAAAGCCCCAACAATTCCAACAATTCCAGTAATTCCCTCAAAAGCAAGCAGTGCGACAGTGGCGAGGAAAAACTCCCTCTTGGGAAGAAACCTCGGACAGACCCAGGCTCTTGGTAGGCGGTGTCTGAGCGAGCGGTTGAGGTGTGATGAACAGTGGCGATAGTAGTCACATTAATAATGGAACAGTGACTGGATGTAGCGGGAAGCTGCAGGGTTCAGCAGGACGCAGCATGACATTGCAGGGCATCGCTGAGCTCAGCAGGGAGTGCAGCAGGACCACGGCGACAGCTGCAACCAGGGTCTTGGTGCCAACGTTCTCCAAGGAAATACGCTGGGGGAAAAAAAAACATAAGGACTCCGGGGAGTAAACTCCCCAGAAGCTAGGATTAGTAACAAGCATTTCTTGGACGGGCTGCACACAAATAGTAATAGTAATAGTAACAGTAATAGAAACAGTAACAGTAATAGAAACAGTAATAGAAAGGGAGAGGAGAGAGCAGCTCAGTGTGTCAAAGGAAGGAAGTCCCCCGGCAGTCTAGGACTATAACAGGCGTAACTATAACAGGTAACTAAAGAGACAGGTCATAAGGAGAGGTAGCTTTTTCGGGCTTAGAACTCTCCCCTGCCGGATCTGGCTTGGCTGGCCTGCCTCCCTCTACTTTGTTATGTATTATTAATCTAACAATTATGAAGAGAAGCAGTTGGGCCAGTTAGGTGAACACTGCAACTCCTCACCTCCCTAACTATAAGCTTTATCAAATGGGAGAGTTTTAAGTTCATTCTTGAATGAGGTGACAGTTTCTGCCCCCGAACCCAGATCGGAGCTGGTTCCATAGGAGAGGAGCCTGATAACTGAAGGCTCTTGCTCCCATTCTACTTTTAGAGACTCTAGGTACCACCAGTAACTCTGCATTCTGGGGGCGCAGTGCTCTAGTAGGACAATAGGGTATTAGGAGCTCTTCTAGATATGATGGTGCTAGACCATTTAGAGCTTTGTAGGTCAAGAGAAGGACTTTAAACTCAATCCTGGATTCAACAGGAAGCCAATGCAGAGAAGCTAATACAGGAGAAATATGATCTCTTTTCTTAGTTCTTGTGAGAACACGCGCTGCAGCATTCTGGATCAGCTGGAGAGTCTTAAGAGACTTATTTGAGCAACCTGACAGTAGGGAATTACAATAGTCCAGCCTGGAAGTAACAAATGCATGGACTAGTTTTTCAGCGTCGTTTTGAGACAGGATATTCCTAATTTTGGCAATGTTACGAAGATGAAAAAAGGCTGTTCTTGAGGTTTGTTTTAGATTGGCATTAAAGGATATATCCTGATCAAAGATAACTCCTAAATTTCTAACAGTGGTGCTGGAGGCCAGGGCAACACCATCCAGAGTAGCTATATCTCTAGATAATGAAGTTCGAGGTGTTTAGGGCCCAGCACAATAACTTCAGTTTTGTTAGGGTTTAACATCAGAAAATTATAGGTCATCCAGGATTTTATATCCTTAATGCACTCTTGAAATTTTGCTAGCTGACTGGTTTCGTCTGGTTTGATTGACAAGTATAATTGGGTGTCATCCGCATAACAGTGAAAGTTAATTGAGTGTTTTCTAATAATATTGCCTAGAGGAAGCATATATAAGGAGAATAGAATTGGTCCAAGCACTGAGCCTTGAGGAACCCCATGGCTAACTTTAGCGTACTTGGAGGATTTATCATTAACATTCACAAATTGAGATCGATCAGAGAAATAGGACCTAAACCAACTCAGAGCAATTCCTTTAATGCCAACCAAGTGTTCCAATCTCTGTAACAGGATTGAATTGTTCAATTGTGTCAAATGCAGCACTAAGATCTAGTAAAACAAGAATGGAGACAAGACCTTTGTCTGCAGCAGTTAAAAGGTCGTTAGTAATTTTCACCAGTGCCGTCTCTGTGCTATGATTCTTTCTAAATCCTGATTGAAAGTCATCAAATAAACTGTTGCTATGTAGAAAATCACATAACTGATTAGCAACCACCTTCTCAAGGATCTTGGATAGAAAAGGAAGGTTAGATATAGGTCTATAGTTTGCTAAGACCTCAGGATCCAGGGTGGGTTTTTTCAGAAGAGGTTTTATCACAGCTACTTTAAATGACTGTGGTACATAACCTCTTAATAGAGACATATTGATCATATCTAGTAATGAGGTGTTAACCACAGGTAATGCTTCTTTGAGTAGTCTCGTTGGGATGGGGTCCAAGAGACAGGTAGATGGCTTAGCTGAGGATATCTTTAACAATAATTGTTGAAGATCTATAGGATAAAAGCAGTCTAAGTATATGTCGAGACTAGTCTTTATTTCTAACGACTCTGCGTTTAAAGGTGAACCGTTAGAAGTTGAGTGTAAAAGGTGATGAATTTTATCTCTAATTGTTGTAATTTTATCATTGAAGAAGCTCATGAAGTCATCACTACTCAGAGCTAGAGGAATAGATGGCTCAGTAGAGCTGTGGCTATCTGTCAGCCTGGCGACAGTGCTGAAAAGAAACCTTGGGTTGTTCTTGTTTTCTTCTATTAGTGATGAGAAATAGTCTGATCTGGCCTTTCTTAGGGCCTTCCTATAGGTTTTGAGACTTTCTTGCCAATCCAAACGAGATTCTTCCACCTTGGTGGAACGCCACACATTCGAGGGTTTCGCGAGATTTGTTTTAATTTGCGAGTTTGGGAGTTATACCAAGGTGCTAGTTTCCTTTGCTTCATCATCTTCTTTTTCAGGGGGGCCGGAGTCTAAGGTGGTCCGTAGGCATGTCGTAACACCGTCTACAAATGCATCAATTTGAGAGGGACTGAGGTTAACATACAGGTCCTCTGTTATGTTAAGGCATGACATAGAGTCGAATGCTGTTGGAATATCTTCTTTAAATTTAGCTATAGCACTGTCAGATAAGCATCTGGTGTAGGAGCTTTTATCTAATTTAATATAATCAGGTAGTAAGAATTCGAAAGTGATTAAAGAATGATCTGATAATACCGAATTCTGCGAAAATATTATTAAATCCTCAATTTCAATACCATATGCCAGCACAAGGGTCGAGGGTGGTGGTTAAAAGAGTGCGTGCGCTTTGTGCACACTCTGACTGAAACCGATTGAATCCAGTAATGAGTTGAAAGCAGTACTAAGGCTGTCATTGTCAACGTCCACATGGATATTAAAATCACCTACAAGAAGTACTTGGTCTGATTTAAGGACTAAACATGATAAAAACTCTGAGAATTCAGATAAAAATTCAGAATACGGACCTGGAGCCCTGTAAATAACAACGAATATAATTGGCTGTAATGTTTTCCATTTTGGATGTTGAAGATTAAGAACAAGACTTTCAAATGAGTTATAATGTAATTTAGGTTTAGGAGTAATTAGCAGGCTTGCATCAAAGATGGCTGCAACTCCCCCCCCTCGGCCTGAGCCTCTAGGAATTTGAGTATTAATATGGCTGGGAGGAGTGGCTTCATTTAGACTAACATAATCTTCATGGCCCAGCCAGGTTTCAGTAAGACAAAATAAATCAATTTTATTGTCTGATATCAACTCGTTTACCAGTACTGCTTTAGAAGACAGAGATCTAATATTTAATAGTCCACATCTAATTTTCCTATTTTGTTTTATTGCAGTAGTTTTAATTCCAATTAGGTTGTTAAGTATAGCGCATCTTTTTACCTTTGATTTAACCGATCTGGGCGGGGGACAGACACCGTGCTTATTAGACTATGAGTGGGCGACTGCTCCAACGGAAGCACAGAGGGGGCGTAGCACTGCACCTCTGTTTACTAATATCAAACTTGGGTTGTCATGGTTTATGTCTGATAAACTCGTTCAGATTTTTTGATATGAGAGCGGCACCGTCCCAGGTGGGATGAATGCCGTCTCTCTCAATCAGACCAGGCTTTCCCCAGAACGCCCTCAGTTATTCACATAGCCCACATCATTAGCTGGGCACCACCCCGACAACCAGCGGTGGAAGGATGACGCGGCTGTACATTTCATCATTGGTCAGGTTTGGCAGGGGTCCCAGAGAAAACTACTGAGTCCGACATTGTCTTTGCGTATGCACAAAGTGACTCAACATTCATTTTAGTGATCTCCGATTACCGACCATTACCACCTACGTGAAGTATGATCTTACTGTATTTACGGTTCTTTTTGCCAGCAGCTTTAGATGGGTTTCTATATCGCCCGCCGCTCCAGCCCGGGGGTACATATGACCGTAGGTAGGCCTACTGTAGCCGCCCGGGGCCGCTGGCTTCACATATCGCAGTATAGAGCTCCAAATAACCAGAACTGGCTTCTCAGCGGGTGTATCGCTGAGTAGGAAAAGACCTGTTAGAGAGGCGAAGACGCTCCGGTTTAGAAGCGACCTTCATCATGTGCACTCCCTGGTCTAGATCTAAGCGCTACGCTTCCCTCGGACAGTCACCCACTCGCCCGGCTGCTCGGGGTCTGCCGGGGGGACAGCTAGCAGAAGCTACAGAAGCTACAGTATGTTGGCCCGCATTAACTACATGGTGCTGGCTAGCTACGGAAGCATACGATTCTGATTCCATGGTGCGGAGCCGTGACTCAAATTCACTAAGCCTTGCCTCCAAAACAGCGAATATACTACATTTATTACATGTATCGTTATCACTAAAGGAGGCAGGGGAATAGCTAAACATTTGACACACAGAGCAAGAGAGAGCAGGAGAGGGAGAGGAATTAGCCATTGCTAATGGCTAAGCTAAAGTAGCTAACAGTGTTTTAACAATTGTAAATTCAGCGAGTCAGTCGCTGTAAGTGAAGCTAAGTATAAGTGCTTGAGTAAAACAATTGTAATTCAAATGCAATCCAGGCAAATAGCTGCTAATTTAAACAGTGAAGCAGAGTTCAGTAAGTTTTTGCCGGAGCAGCAAACTAGCGTTTGTAACACGGGAACACCGGAAGTGACACAATACGCTCACCTTACACGTCGGCACGTCGTTGACACGATTTGTCCTCCAAATCCACTCGCTCTTCCAGTTTGGTCTGTTGTTGCAAGGTTAAAGGGGTGATAGAATGATTATATAGGGTATTTCACACTGTTCCTTATGGTCTCCTAATGGGGTATGTAACATTGGTTGGGCTGAAAATGGCCTGGTTGATATTTTATTGGCCCTTATGCATCCCTGTGTTTTGGCCCTATTTGTAACAAGAGCTTTTCTTCCAAATATGGTATGGTCATGAATATTTAGATGAGCTGCGCGCTGATTGGTTGAGCGACTTGCCATACGCACATATTAGAGACGCGCGCTGATTGGTTGAGCGAATCCCCAATACACATACATTAGAGAAGCGACAGAATCTCATATTCCAGACACTGCAATGTTTCATTACCAAATTCACTTCTGAGACTTTTTTAAGCGAGAAATCAACTATATAAAGCTGAAATATGGGCCGTTTTACAAAATTTGATGGCTAATTGCAAATTTGGTAAGACGTGTCGGACTTTAGGAGCTCCACACAGTCTGACGAGAAAGTGGCAGCCTGCTGGGCTCCATACCCAGGGCAAAGTCACCCTTTGTGGATACTGCACTACGGGGCTCCGCGGCCAGCTGCCGGCATAACTATAATATATTTAACGGTTTGAATTTCGTCGCGCCACTTTGATTTTAAGGCATTTTTATGAACGCGGTACGCCTTTTTAGGACCAGCAGCTGCTTGCTATATGTCCCATTCATTACAATGGGGAAATACCGCAGCTAGCTAGCTACACTGTCGCCATAACTGAATTATATATACAGTTTGAATTTCGTCACGCCACTTATATAACATAATTCCCCAATGTCTTATAAAGTTAACCGTTGTGTCCGATTTGATTTTAAGGCATTTTTATGAACGCGAGGCGTCTTTGTAGGACCAGCAGCTGCTTGCTATATGTCCCATTCATTACAATGGGGAAATACCGCAGCTAGCTAGCTACACTGTCGCCATAACTAAATTATATTTACAGTTTGAATTTCGTCACGCCACTTATATAACATAATTCCCCAATGTCTTATAAAGCTAACCGTTGTGTCCGATTTGATTTTAAGGCATTTTTATGAACGCAAGGCGTCTTTGTAGGATGAGCAGCTGCTTGCTATATGTCCCATTCATTACAATGGGGAAATATCGCAGCTTGCTCACTTTCGCATAACTAAAGTATATTTACAGTTTGAATTTCGTCACGGCATGAATATTACAGGTTCCTCAAGGTCTTACAAAGCTTAGCTAACACTTTCAATTGAATGTATTTTTGTGAATGTCAGAGTTAGGAGGAGGCTAGCTAGCTCTCATTGATGGACTCCATCTCACCGCGGCTCTATCAATGAGACTCGCGGACAAGAGGCTTTATTTCCCCGATTGTTTGTTTAAATAACTCAACACACATACCCATTATAAGATTAACTGGAACCTGCGGGCTGCGGTAAAAGATTGCGGGCGTAACAAGCTCGCTGACACTGCGGTCAGGGTGGCGATGTAGCAACCCAGGCAGCACCAACACCGGCACTAAACTCCGACACAGTCTGAGAAAATTTGCAATTAGCCATCCTTTTTCGTAAAGCGGCCCATATTTGAGCTTTATATGGTTGATTTCTCGCATAAAAAGTTTCAGAAGTGAATTTTGTAATGGAATAGCAGAGATCTGCGTGACCTAGCTAGATTCGGAAGACTACCTGATCTCAGGTCAGTTGTGTAGCCTATGTAAATATTGGGGCGTGACTGTTCTCTTAAGGTTCCGGATTTTGAGACACTTGCGTAAGCAACTCAGCTTTGTTGGGATTCGCCCGTTTTCAGCGGCAGTTTCAAAATATGAGATTTTCATAGTAAAGGGGTGTCAGTGGGACTTTGAGCTTCTATGTATGTCCTATTTACCCACCGAACTGTCGTTATTCAACTATGACAGGGTAAAATCGGTTTTGCATTCCATCACCCCTTTAAAGTTTGCGTTGTGGTAATATCCCGTTCTTCCACCTGAGGCCTATACTACGAATCAAGATCAACATGTCCTGGATTCATTTCAGTTACCCGGCTTCGCTAACTCTAACAACCGCGGTCCCGCATAACCTGTGTCACGACAGTGGTTATCAACTAGTTCAATCAACCCAGGGTTTCCCAATCCAGCGGTGCGCACGTTCTTATAAAAGAGGCGGTGTTTGCACAGCACGACCAATCGCAAACATCTACCAGAGCCGCATATTTTATATAAGAAGAGCAAATTATAATTCTACATAAATATGACACGGTTTTGCAGGCAAAACGCAATACTGTCACTGCTTCCTAAAACAGGAGGAAAGATGGCAAAAAAATAGCCGACGCTATAGTTGCGTAAATCACAACGCTTCCCCATCAGTCAGGCACTAGATCTGACCATAATTACACTTTTGCTTTCCATAAACTGCCATTGCTTTAGCCTATTATTTCAGTTGCAACCCTGGCAGTGGAAGTGATCGTGAGAGCAAATAAAATATATAAAAACATAATTCAAACCGTTGTGCGCATTGGCAACACACGGCTCAAGAAGCCAACAAATCGCCTATACGTAATTCCCTCATAAAAATCAGGGAATGTTAACGGGGTTGTCAGTCTCTTAATGTTTTAACTTTTATGAGTGCACCCCTCTTTCCCCCTCTCTCCCTCTCTCTTTCTTTCTCTGCGCACCAAGCTCCACCGGATACCATGGACTTTAGATCACCTACCAGACTTTTCATTTCTCTCTGTAGATCAATAATGTCTTTCTCCATTTCTCCTCGGAAGTCTTGCAAATTCTCTCTAAAACCACTAATTTGACCAAATTTCAAATCATTCAGCGTTTTCCCATTTCTAAGAACATTATAAAACAGATACATGCATAAGAAAAAAAGAGAAATAAAAAGGAAAAATCATAGGCATTTCTTCATACACACACACCTTCACTCACTACACAACTAAACAAAATAATACTAATAACAATAGTTAAAAATGGTTACAGTTTTGATTTGCCTTTAGCCACAACTTAATGCTGGAAGTACATTTTTTGAAGTCCAATATGACCTTAATGTCAGCTGGTAATGAATTCCATAGTCTACAGCTCTTAACTGAAAAGGCAGTCTGTGCGAAGCTTGATCTACAGTATGGTATTGTACAGTTATGATTTTTACTGCTTCTAGTTACTCTTTGGCTGCTCTGTATTTGAATAAATCTACTAAGTGGCTCAGGTGCTAAATTATTAATACACTTGAAAATTAATTTAAGAAAACATAAATTACTAAAGCTTTCAAAGCTTAATATATTATATTTTTCAAGGATGTAACAGTGATGGTAGCGGATGGGCTTTTTATCCATAATTTTTATTGCTCAATTGTAAAGTGAACCAATATGTTTTATTTCAGACGGAGCTGCTTGCGTCCAAACTGTCATGCAGTATGAAATATGTGAAAAGACCATAGCATGCATGTACAGCAGGGCTGCCTGGTTTGGTATATAGTTTCTAATTAATTTAAAACAGTTAAGATTGCTTTGTATCGTTTTAGAGATTTTCTTTATATGTTTAGCAAATTTAAGTTGAGGATCTATGACCAATCCAAGATATTTAAATTCTGTTACAGATTGAATTTTTTCATTTTGTAAGTTAATCTTAAATCTTTCATTTAAATCCAATTTCTTAATAGAAAAACACTTGGAAACTGTTTTTGTAAAATTTAGCACCAACTGATTATGATTGAGCCACTGACCGACATTAGCCATACATGCAGAGAGTACATCAGCTGCCAGCTCTGGTGACTTAGCGGGTACATAAAGAACTGCATCATCTGCATATAGCTGGAAGCTGGCACCTGAACAGTTTAACGGTAGATCATTAATAAAAAGACTGAACAGTAAAGGACCAAGTATAGAGCCCTTGGTATGCCCATTTTGATGTTTATGATTGAGGATTTTTCCTGGTCAACTTTGACACACTGTACTCTAGCCTGAAGATATGATACAGTGTACTGACTCAGTAGAAAAATTTAAAAAAGACATTTTAGTTAAAAGCAAGTTATGGTTGATTGTATCGAAGGCCTTTTTAAGATCAAGGAATACTGCTCCCACCACCTCACCCCTATCCTATTTCACATTTTCAATAAAACAGCAGTTTGCAATTTCAGTTGAGTAACCTGATCTGAAACCAAACTGCTGTGGGTGGAGGAACTGATTGGCTTCTAAATGGTCAACCAGTTGTGCCGCTACAACTTTCTCAATTACTTTAGATAAAATAGGCAAAATAGATATTGGCCGATAGTTACACATAGAGTCCTGATTTCCTGATTTTAATACTGGCACAATGACTGCTTTTTTCCATCCTAGAAGAAATTTACAAGTCCTTATAGAAAGATTGACAAGACGTGTAAGTGGTTTAACTAACACAGTTCTATTTTTTTTTTAAAAGCAACTATTCATCATATAGAAATCATTTGATTTGGAAATTGACAACTTATTAATAATTTCTAAAAATTTTGCCTCCAGAACCTCTGTAATATAAAAACAATCTACAGAATTAACTCCAGTTGGATAATTGAAGTCTATAGGCTCAAAATCTTTTGTTAGTTCTTCCACTGATTGCACAAAATACGAATTTAATTCATTAGCCATAATGGCATTATTATTTATGTTCTTTCCATTTATGGTAAGTTCCTTTATTCCTTTGTATTTATTTGGTTTATTAGTCAGATTGTTTAAGTGTCTCCAGATGGAACTATTATTGCCCTTAGCCTTACCTATAAGTTGAGTATAATAGGAATCTTTTGCTTTACGTAGTTCTAGTACCACTTTATTTCTTAAACCTTTACAAGTTAACAGATCAGTATTCATTTTTGAGCATAATGATTTTTTCAGAGCCAAATCTCTCTTCTTCATAAGCTTTCTGATTTCATTACTTATCCATGGTACAGTTTCTTTCTTACTACATCATTTTTTTATTAAAAATGTATCTATTAGTCCTGAGATAGCTGTAGTCATAGAATTACAGCACTCGTCTACATCATCCACAGCCATGATGTACTCCCAATTTAAGTTATTAAGTTCTCTTTCGAACTGCACAGTTTTAGTTTCAGGAATGATAAATGTTAATTTATCACAACCAGATTTGCCAAAATACTGTAACCGCTTTCTGGTCAGTTTTTAACTGTCAGAATCATGTTGTGGTCTGAGAGACCTGTTATCAGATTGTACGTCCTTATTATACGTTCTGGTTTATTAGTAAACGCCATGTCAATCAGGGTCTTGGTTTGTCTTGTTATCCTAGTGGGCCCTTTAATCATTTGTAGATAATTAAATTTTGTCATGATTGTTTTTAGTTTTTGTTTACCACTTTTTTCAGACCAATTAATGTTAAAATCACCATACCATACAGTTTCTTTATAAGAATCAAGTTGTTTAGCTACAAGACTTAATTCATCATAAAAAGCAGTGTTATGTGAAGGTGGGTTATAAATAACAACAATATTAAAGTTCATTGTAGGTGATAAAATTATATTCAAAGCTAGACATTCCAGAGGGGTTTTTAATTCAATTTTATTGCATTTAAATTGATCTTTTATGTATATTAAAACTCCTCCCCTTGCCTGTGTCTTTTTTAAGGTAAAAATTTTTATTTTATTTTGGTATTTTTTTGTGTCCTTTTTAAAAAATTCAAAAAATATTATTTGGCCCTTGAAACCAAGAATTAAAAAAAAAAAATTAAAAGAAAAAAAAAATTGAAATTGTTAATTGCACTCCCTGCTGAGCTCAGCGATGCCCTGCAATGTCATGCTGCGTGCTGAACCCTGCAGAACCCTGCCGCTTCATGCCCCAGTCACTGTTCCATTATTAATGTGACTACTATCGCCACTGTTCATCACACCCCAACCGTTCGTCAACGCCAGCCTACCAAGAGCCTGGGTCTGTCCGAGGTTTCTTCCCAAGAGGGAGTTTTTCCTCGCCACTGTCGCACTGCTTGCTCTTGAGGGAATTACTGGAATTGTTGGGGCTTTGTAAATTATAGAGTGTGGTCTAGACCTACTCTATCTGTAAAGTGTCTCGAGATAACTTATGTTATGATTTGATACTATAAATAAAATTGAATTGAAATTGAATTGAAAATTGAATAATGAGCCCTAAGCCGTAACCCTTAGTCTGTGATTGACCCATTTCACTAGCAAGGACCAGACCAGCAACCAGATACGTTTGAACAATCGAATAATGAAAGATGATTGGAATGCGTTGATTGTAATTGGTATGTGAGACGTGAAGTGGCTTGTAGTTATCAGTTGACTTGGGGGTGGCTGCGTTGTGGGTAGGTTTCAGTAGGGAATATTTTTTTTCTCAAAATCACAAAATGTGCACAACCTACTTTTTAGAACTCCTCTTGGGGTTTTGGCCCAATCTGCCTGAAACTCTGGATATACCAACCTGACAAAAAGTTATCAAAATAATTGTGTTCAGTTCAAAAATGCACAAATTACGAACAAACACATTTTTTGTAGCCAGCGACCAAAACACAAACTTTTAAATATCTCATACAAAGTAAATGTTATCAACGCGAAACATGAGAGTCTTGTTAACCATTCCACTCCAAGGCTCTGGACAACCTGGTCTCACAAAATTCCATAAAATGAACACGGCCCCTTAACTCAAAATCTGTGGCAGTTTCACGGAATCGCCGAAAAATCTGTGATGGGCCCACGGAAGCGATGCCTATGTAAGTCAGTGACAGGCATCATCCGTGGTCTATGAACAGATTCCCTGATCAAAGCACGATTCTTTCTGCCAGTCAGGCTGCAGCAGCGAAGCTGTATACAGCTTTGCCATTATTGGTATTTTTAGCCCAATAACCGCTGTTTTAATCAACATTTATTGACGAGATCTTTTGATGGTTTATATGTAGGCCTATTTCTTTTAATGTTATTATTTCGGTCTTATTGTCACGGAAGCTGGATTGCTGTTGTTAATTGATATTTTTAAAACTATAATGCTACATCTATCAACATTTAATGTTATCATAGTATGCATTTCTTTATTTTAATAATATTATTTAGGTCTTATTACCGGTGAAATATTTACAGTATGCTGTAAAACGGAACACTATACGATATGTTCCGAGCTGGGCGCATGCAAAGTCGATATCCCACAATGCAATGCGGGCATTGATATCAGAGAATCGGACAGTCTTTAACGACAGTAGCACTTCAATGTACATATTTTATCAGTGGTTTTGTCACCAGCAACAACACGTTGCTTAGCTAAAATACATAATATTCGTAATATTGATGTTTTTGTCTAATGTTGTATTTGAGGATTTAAACAATAAAGTTTTAAAAATCGGTGAAAATAGCTTATTACCATTTTTGACAGTGCTTAGAGTGGGTAAACTTTGGAGACCATATCTACATTACAGCTGAGGTCCAGAGCTTTCTATAACCGCTGGTCCTATGTGTGTAGCACCTCCTGTTGCTAAATGACAAGCCTTCAAACAGCTGACATATACCTACAATAAAACAACATAAACAAAGTGATATGTAGCCAGACTTAAGCACATCACACAGCCACAATCTATTGCTCATCTTTCACAAACAGTGACAAGAGCAACCTACACACATGATATATGCATTATATCATGAAGCTATTGCACAACCAGCCTCAAGCAACATTATTTTAAGTTTTAATTCAGGTAGGTCCAAATTAGGCCTATATAGTTTAGAAATAGCTTTTTAGAAATTTAGTTTACATTGGGGTGCCAGCAGAGGATAAGAGCTACTTGGCATGGAGAATAAAGATAGATCAGACCATATTTCCTGCGCTTGCCTGGAGAGACTGGTTTCTATTCCTCTCCACAACCTTCATGACAAACTTTAAATGAGATGTTTTTAGATATTGCCATGCTTTCTGACATATGAATATGCTATATAATGCAGCCTTGTATAACATAAACCCTCTGATTCACAGTGAGTGTCTGCTCTAAATGATAACACACACTTTCCACACGGCCCTCCCCCAAAGCCCCCAAACCCCAAACCAATCAATTATGATCTACCTACCCGATGATCCAGTCACAAACAACTCCTCAGTTTGTGAAAAAAATGCCAAAACCCATGTTGTATATGTACACATAACCATACAAAGCTATATACATCTTACTCTGTGAACAAAAACCTCGGCAACAATCTGATTATCCTTTTAATTTCCTGAAAATGCTTCCTAAAACTAGTCCCTTTTTAATTTTGAAAATGTACACTGATAAAAACATAAAGCCTGATCTACTTAAAAAAGGTAAGGCAACTTTTTGCATCAGATTATTATGTAGATAAAGCAAGGCTGGTCTTTGTATAGGCTACTTAATTTCTTGTGTGTAAGAAATGAGTTTTGAAGTAAAGACAATATAAATTTATCAAGTAAAGTCAAACTAGGTTAACTAGGTAACTTATTGATGAATGACTGGAGTTAATTGTATAAGTAAACTTTACTTGCAAAGTTAAGTAGACTTTACTTACTAAATTAAGTTGACTTTACTTCCAAAACTCATTTCTTACATTCAAGAAATTAAGTAGCCTATACAAAGATTAGCCTTGCATTATATACATAATAATTTGATGCAAAAAGTTGCCTTGCCTTTTTTAAGTACATCAGGCACAATATTTTGTATCATGCTTGGTCTACTTAAAAAGTTAAGTATGTGTCATCTATGTGTTAGAAATGACAATCCTCTTATCACATGTCAAGATATACTGCCATGGAGCAGTATGTATGTTGACCATACTGATAAAAAGACAGGAGCTGCAACAATTAGTTGATTGATCAGTTTGATTTGTTTGATTAGAATTGATTAGTTGCTAACAACTGAATTAATCGTCAAAAATTAAGATAATTTTCTTTGAGTCATTTTTTAAGAAGAAAAATCCCAGATCCTCTAATGTGAAGGTTTTAAATTGTGAACTGCTTATCAGGATAAAACAATACATTTTAGGTTGCGTCTTGGGCTTTGGGAAAGAGTGATTGGTTTTTTCGTTGTATGGACCAAACTACAAATCGATTTATCAAGAAAATCGACAGATTAAATCATTGTTTGCAGCCCCAACACTGGATACTATGATCAACACCCACATGAGTCAAACAATCTCAGGTATAATTATGCATCTTAACCCAAAACAAGACTTGGAAGTCGTTTAGCTCAAATAAACAAATTTATTTGACAATAAAATAAGAACCCCATTCCACAGAGTCATGAACACTGAAGGGATCCGTGCCATAAGCGCAGGACATGCTATCAGAACCCCACTGACAGTCTTAGAGGTTAGAACACCATAACAAAATGAAATCCTAGCTGTCAAATGGCTGCATTCAAATCCACAGCTACATTCAGATACATTGATGAGGTAAAAAAAAAAAAATCCAGCAGCTCTCAAAATTTCAAACTGTAGTGAAGAAATGTCCAGTTCTACATGGTTTATCTGCCTCTTGTGGAAGTACATGAAAAGCTGCTTGAAAAATTGAGTTTGGGTTACTTTAAATTCTTTACTTGAGCTGAAGTATGTGTGCCATTTAAAGTGCAAAGAACAGATATAATTCACAATACATAACATAATAAAGCATGCACCAGCATCATCAAACTCAAACACAGAAGAACAGTTTAAAACTGTGTAAAACCAGATAAGTGTGAGCTCACTCAAATCCTACACCTTCAACGCCATTTGTAGAGCTTTTAATCATGCAAACGGACCTTGAGATCATGGACTTTGGAGGACATTTTTTTGTTTGCATCCTCCAACTCCAGGAAGATCTTCTGAAAGACCTCAAATGTGTATTTCAGTTTATTAGGGTACCTTAGTTCCAAGGCATAGATAAGGGCCATCAGATAGGTGCCACATCTGGGATACCAAAAAGGACTTCTGCTCCCTCGATGGCTATACCAGCTTGCTTGGGGAGACCATCCCTGGCTTTGCTGACAACAAAGATGCCGAGGACAAATGTAGTAATAGCTTCTTGGACGGCTGCAGCATCGTTGTCATTGAAAACCTGTGAAATACACCAGAGAGAATAAAACTTATGTATTGTATATTAATGTGAAGGATGCATAACTCTTTGTTCCCTCTCAAAACAGAGGATCGGATTGTTATGTGGTAGTTTTGAGTAGTGTTGTAGCTTAGCAAGGGTGTCTACAGGTATCACAGAGTACCAAGATACCAAGTTAAATGCCATTTAAGGCCATTTTAAGTCAATTTAAGACCCATTGTTGAAGAAATCATCTTTCGCTCATTCAATTAAGCAATGGAGCTTATATAAAGAGTATCATATAATTGGTTCTGTTAGCTACATAATTATATAAATGGTTATACATCTGTCATTACTTTCTTGTTCTTTCACTACAGCATTTTTAATAATCATCTCAAAGCAAAATCATATTCCAATATATTCAAATCTTCTAAATTCCATAAAAATAATCAAATCCAATTCTTAGCAGCAGTTATCAAACCCTAGGACATTCTTGTACATGTCTCTAGATATTAATTATTTTTAATTATTAAATACTAAAATATTATGAGTACCACAATGGAAATAAGACTGTTTTTTTATCCTTGATTGTATTTTGTGTCCTTCTTGTGAAAGGCATTTTGATACAATTAAATGAATCAAATCCCATTTCTACATAGGCACATTATTTAAAATCTAAAAATGTTGTTAAATTATCAGCAAACAGCTATTTTTGCACAAACTTGTCTCATATTGGCAGGGCTTTGAATCAGAGATACAGCATAGTAATATTTTCTTTACCTTTTAGTCGTTGATTAACTCTCCAGTGTTTTCACCAAGGTAGTGTGTGAGGCCTCTGATCACAGCTTCTCTTCGGGACTCAATGTTGCTGTCCTACAAAAATATGAAATGAGATTACTCATTAATATGAGAAATATGAGATTAATATAAAATATAAGATTACAGACGTCAGAAAGCAACTACATAAAACTAACTACTACTACACTGTTGTAAATGCATGCCTCATTTAACATGTCAAGGGTCTCATCAAGTTTCTTCCCAACGGCTCCACCCTTCCTCCTGTACAGGCTCAACAGCTTGGGTGTGTATTGGTCCAATTTGCCCAGGAATGTGGACTGCAGTGGCTTCAGTGTGATCCTGCGGAATTCCTCCTCGATCTGAGAGAGACCAAGAGATGTAGACAACACATGGAGATGTAGAAATATAATGAGACAGACCTATGGGCAAAGAAACAGAATAAGACATAGAAAACTTTGTATCACTTAGGTTACAGGATAATGGCAGTGATACTATCAAACAAGGAAATTATGATTAATTCAAAATAGCAAAATTCACTTTGAAACTTTGCCACACAACACCCTGTATTGGAGAAGACATGATCAAAATGTTCAACATACCTGGGAACACTCAAACAAGGCAGGCCATCGAGCTTTTAAGTCAATCACAGGTGGTTGGAGGATTACATCATTTCGACGCAGTGAGAAGGTTTTTGCCATCTTCTCATTAATGAGTTTGTTATTGTCTCTTCTGGTACTCATAGAGGAGCTCCACTCGCTCCTTTTCAAGCGTTGCATCAGTTTCCCCTTGAGGATGAGGCGGGAGGTAGTTTCCCTCAGATTTCTTCGCCCTTTTCAAGCTTCTTCCTAGAGTGCTGGAGTCTGCAGACGATTTTCTCTTTTGGGAGTTTACATTTAGCTCTGGTAGTCCAAGGTGTCTCACCTTTGCTCTGTAATTACCAAGCTTATACTTCAAGCTGTTGTGCCAACTATATAAACCATTGAAGGATACTGGGTCCCTCAAACATGGGTGCTTCGCAACTAGGGCCTCAGCAACCTGCTCCCTTTGTGCTCGTGAAGGATAGGCAGTGTAGACAAAGATGCTCTCTGCTAGTTTGTCCAGAATGTTGGATTTTACAGCAGGATTCTTGAGTAAGGTTCTGTCCTTTCTGTAAGCTTCATTTGCAGCTTGTAGAATGAGTTCAGTGTCAAATGAGAAGGTGGGTATCTCAAACTGAGCTGGCCAGGACTCAAAACAAAGGGAGGAGGTGCTCTCTGGAGAAGACAGAATTATGGTGGATGCTGTGGAACAGGCATCTTCCAAGGACTCGGCACAACTGCTATCAATGCTCTCTTGAGCATTCAAAGAATCCTCATATGTTGTGATCACTTGTTCAGTAAGAACCACTTTAATAGTATATTTGTCCTTTATGGCATTAGTTTCAAGGAGAGTAAAAAACTGACCATCAAAATCTTGGTCCTGAAAATGAATAGCAAAGTCTTGTTCAATGGCAAATGTCTCTTGTAAAATATTCTTCAATTCCCCCACAGTCTGAGGGATTCCTGAGGGCAAGGAAAGCTTGCGAATTTCTTCTTGCAGTATGACTCGAAGTCTGACAGACATGTTGATTCTGTAGTAGGAAAAAAAAGAGAAAAGCTCAAAAGTTATGTTGAAGTACAAAGATAACAAACTTTTTTTTTTTTAAAGATAGTATTAAAACACAGGCATTCTCAAGTAAATCATTACATTAAACACTAAAACAACCCATTAGGCAGGTGATTTTAATGTTGTGGATAATAAGTGTATGCAACAGAAGTAGTTTTTCAATGCGAGTAAAGGTAAATACAAATAAAGTATTCAGAGTTCAACAACAATACTTATACTGTATATTAATACTTAATATAACTAACGATTTTTCAGTTGTTTTCAATTTTGTGTATCGTTTTGTTTTCTCTCATTAAAATATATAATGAGCACATATCACAGCCTGTTGTGATTTATTATTGCTTTAATGTCCCATGTTCTATATGTTGTTACTAAAAATAAGAGTTTTTTTTAAAACCAGACATTTCAAAATAACACATTTTAGAGCTGCAATCACAATACCGTGATATTTTAGTTTAAAGTTATCATACCGTTGATCTCATACTGGCCCATGCCTACTTGTAAGGTAAACCGTGCAAGGTAA
Source organism: Perca fluviatilis (assembly GCF_010015445.1). Lineage (NCBI taxonomy): Eukaryota > Metazoa > Chordata > Actinopteri > Perciformes > Percidae > Perca > Perca fluviatilis. The sequence goes on from NC_053114.1 coordinate 11,092,984, forward strand.
ACAAAACTCATACAAGCATGGCAATGTACAGGAAAACAAATGGGGGTATTTTTAAAGTGGGATAATGCAGGCTATTGTCTAAAAGTGTACTGGGTGATATTTTGTTAATTCTTGTTGCTCGAGGACTGTCACTTGTCTTGTGGATTCCAATTCAAAAGATCTACAGTGCTCACTGTACCATGAATGTAGACAATTAACAGCAAATGCAGGCTGGCCTTGCACAATGAGGATTAGACTTAGTTCAACAAAATCTGGAAGCCCTCCTGTGGATCAATAGGGCAAGATCATTCCCACTGAGTAACTGATGCCATAGCAAGTCACTGTATTGGCCACCTGAACACACATCTCTCCTGGAAACTTTTTTTGCACTGCTTCCTGTAAGTTTTCCTTTAGGACATCCAAAGGCACTGTGGACAAATTTGAGACACTGAGGGCAGGTTTGAGTATGTCTGTGCCATGCAGATGGTAAGCCAGCATCAACTGATGCTTAAGAGCAAGAGACAGTAAAATGTTGCGAAAACAGCTGGTATGTCGAACGACTCGCTTAAAAAAGCTGTTTCAAATCGCATCGTCCACAAAGCTACAAGGGGTCCAAATGCCTTGATCAGTTGAGGATAATGCTCCAGGAAATGGTGCTTTGGCCGAAGTTTTTCCTCTGGGAAAACTTGCAAGTATCTATGCCTGTGTTCTGATATCTTGGTGTCCAAGTATCTAATTGTGTTTCATATGTGTGAAATGGAGAAAACACTAGCTCCACAATGTCTTTCAGAGCCATTAGAAGATGCCATGCTGGTTCACTCTCGGGCACTTTGGAACCAATGATAAGAGGGAGCAAACGCAAGATGCTCCAATTTTCATGAGCGTTTCCACCTATGCTCTTCTGTCTGGCAAAATTCAGTGGTACAGGCTGCGGTCTATCAGCTTTATCAGTCCACTTGTAGGGGAACCGTCTGAGTAAGTCATTGAGTTGAAATAACGTAAAGTATTTTTTTCTTGATCAGAACATTAAGGCACAAAGCCAACTCCAGAGGTACTATTCCCTCGAACAGGTCGTGTAGCAGATCTGGTGGATACCCTGACAAAACATGAAAATATTTCAATTTATCAGTTAAGGCACACTGCCTTTTCACACCAAAGCAGTGAGTGAGAGTGGGGGTTTCTGAAGCTGCTTGCAGATGAAGTGAATGTTCCTGTTTTGTTCTGGCTTGGAAGGATCCAGTTCTTACTTCCTTTTCCTGAAACACGTCAAGCCGCCCCAAACAAAACCTGCAGACATGGGACCCAGAAAAGCTTTCCAAAAAGCCACAAATGGAATGGGCACCTAAATTATCAGCTATTACACTAACTACTGTGCCCCTGATTTTTTTTCCAAACACAGGGATAAAGAGTCCTTCCTCTTCAAACTGGACAATATCTCTTAACAGTGGCTGAAGAACTGCCTCATCACAATACTTATTTACATCCACAGCCTTGCAAAGCACAGCTAAATAAATTGACTTGACAGTGTAGCGCGAAACTGTGGTGGAACATTTGCCAATACCCAATACAAGGCAGTAATCTTGTGTTTTTTTTCGAGATGTTCCCAGGGGATTGCAAACCTCAAAATCATCAATGTAGAGAAGGAGAGAAAAGGTTTAAGCTTTCAGTGGACAGAAGTGCATTTTCTTTAAAATGTTTTCTGTCATGAAATGACTCATATCTACCCTCGTGAGTAGTGTATGAAGAATTGAAAGCTTTCTCCTGTATGTCTTTCAGGCTTAATATCTGTGACAATGACTGAAGAATGGGAAAATACTGAAAGGTTTTACCATCCTTCTTGTCCAGAATGTATTTAACTGGCTCAACCACATTAAAAGTCTTTTTTATAAAACTCCTTTCTTTTGTAAGATGTGGCAAGAGGAGCATCAGGTCTTAAAGCTGTGCTAATTGGGTTTGACTCACTCAACTGTTTGACTAAATCAGAGACGATTAAGTCATCAAGTACACAGTCATGTTTCCTTAAACATAAGTTTACAGTATTTCTTATGTCAGGACCTGACACCGAGGAGGATATAAACTGGAGCGCTGCTACTACTTCAGAAATGCACTTGCTTGGCACATTATTAATGCTCTCCAATTTTAATAAAAGGTGGCCTAAGTTCAGTTCAATTTCTTCCCCCTTCAGTTTCATGCTCTCCTATACAGTCATATGTTTCTGAACAATGCGCTTCAGCAATATCTGTGATATTTGTCTGATGTACAATTTGTGGCCGAAAATCACTCAAAGAATGTACGGTGTGTTTTCAGGATCTATGTGATGCAAAGGTTCCATACACATTTGTGTAGAAATCACACTTTTTAAAGACACAGTGCACAGTTTGATTTTTCCTAAGATGAACTCCAAAATGTTGGAAGTAATCCTTCTCACTGGAGAAACAAGAACTGAATTGAAAGAAATTACTTCTGGTGTTGACTTATTAGTTGAATGTTTCTTTGACAAATGTGATTTGAGGGTGTTCCAGGTTTTGAAGGAGCAGGGGCAATCAGTATATAAACAGGGAAGAAATTCGCTGTGGTTGTGCCTTAACCTGTAGTGCCTCAAAAGTGCATTTGTTTCAGGCGCAACAAAGGTACAGATCTTGCAAATCCATCCCATGAAGAGTAAAAGCCAGATGCTAAATCCAATTATGTCCAGATCCCAAAGGAGGAGCAAATTGGGTGGTCTCTTTGGAGGAGGTTGGGATGGGACACAGCTGCGAGATTCAGTGTGATGCTAGGTTACAGTCGGGTGCTCGGCTTAAGTGTAGCAACGTTTCTGTCTCCGCCTGCTTGTCCGTCCTTCCTCAAAAGTTTAACCAAAAAAGACCAATCAATTTCTGCTGTTTACATACCAAATGTAAACAAAGGAAACAAGGAAATATTCAAGTAAGTCAACACCAGAAGCCATTTGTTGCTATTGTGTAATTTGCAGTTCTTTCTCCACTTACTTCTAACTTCTTTGAGTTCATCTTAATGAAACAGTGTACCGTCTTTAAAGTGTATGATTTTTAAACAAAAGTGTATAGAACCATTACAAAAATCCCAACAACACACAGCACAATCTTGGGAGTGACTTTTGTGTACAAATTGTACGTAAGTGTATACACTCCCCTGCCACTTCATTAGGAACACCTGTGCAATCAAATGCAATCCAATACAGCAGCCCTACTTTACATTCAACTTTTAGGAAGCGTCTACATTTTCAGTTTGTGTTGACATTGTCAGAAAGGTGATAATTGTACATTGTTTATTATTGAGGTTGTACTGGGTGGATGTGTGGTGCTAGTGTACTTGAGTGCAATATATTGAAAAGTGTTGATATTTTGTCCCCCTCAAATGTTAATGGATGGACAAAAGTACAAGGCACTCTGCTCAGTGCACTCCAGTACACTGCCACTATGAACTCAATAATAAAGAAAGTAGAATGATCACCTTTCTGACAATGTCAGCAAAAAACTAAAATGTTTAAGCTTTGTAAAAATAGACTTCCTGGCAGAGATGTTGTATTGGATTCCATTAGATTGCACAGGTGTTCCTAATGAAGTGGCTGGAGAGTATAGATCGGTCAAATATTACAGATTATATTACTGAAGCATATTGTTCTGAGGCATACACATGTTAAAGATTATACGACTGTTCAGTAAAGTATGAAACTCAACAATTTAAAGAAAAGACTGAACTAGGTCACCTTCAATACCGTAATCAGGCAAGTATGGCTTTTAGCTGCCTCAGGTCAATATACTGCTCATTTTTCCCCCACAGTTAGTCAGGTAAGTTTAGCCTTTATTCTCAAAGTTCATGAGCTAAGCATTGTGTTCATTAGCTAGCACATATAATGAAGTCAGCAAAGTTTTTCTTGGCAGTTTAATTTTGGCATGTGCCTGGCTGAACTTGGAAATTAACTAAGACTAGTGCCCCCAAAATACTTGAAATATGTGTGACTTTCAAAATCACGAAAGTAAACTAATAGAGCATTTTTAGCAAATGTAATCACCATCATGGGATCCACATAAAATATATATAACCAACTTTTTGTCTGGCCCATAAATGAACAATTAACATATTTTTTGCCCCACATTCAATACTACAATTAACCAAGTGTTTGTATATACAAACCTCCAGTAGTTGTAGAGTCACCTGGTAAGATACCTTCATCCAGTGTAGTTGTAGAGTCAGCTGGTAAAGATACATCATAGTTAGTTACTAACCACTGCAATTAACCAAAACCTACACTATAATATAAAAAAGAGCTAAATAAAATGCATGAAAAATAGTAATTTAAGTTTTCAGATGTACATTTACCTAAACTTCTTTATTTTACGTCCACATTATCATTTATCTGATGTTCATTTTTTATCTCTTTGCAGATTATTTCTGTTTCTTGCATACATTCACATCTTTTTCTGAAGCACATTGTACATTTATTCAGCAGTTGTTGGAATAAATTAGTCTGCTAACTTGTTGCAGAACTGGTTGGAGAAAGACGTTGCCTCTCATAGACTTACATGTACATTTCTGGACTTTCCTTATCTTATTAAACAACTTTGGGAAATTTCTATAACATTTGTGAGTAATTTATACATTGTATGGGTCACCTTCTGCATAAGGTAACTTGTGTCAGACCATTACGATCTGACGAGTGACTTTTGAGATTTTAACATCTCAAAAGTTGCACTGAATATTTTACTTGCTCGTAGCTTCTCAAAACCAGCTGTTTTGTAAGCTACTTCCAAGTCTAACAAACTTATTGACAGACTGTAGTCTTACATAAGACTTAAAAGTGCATATTAATGTTCCGTTTTAATTTTTTGCTGTCTAAATAACAGCTAGCTAGTGGCTAAGCTGGCGTGAGTTAGCTGATAACACTAGGCTAACTTTTCTAGCCTATTTAGCAACAAACGTCACACACACACTGTCTATGCACACACGACGAGGCCTCAGGTAGGCCCGGTAGGCCTAAAGCCACTTGCTAACATTCATCTTCAAAATAAACGAAAAGACTCTAGACTTGTAGTTCTAAATTCATTTCGTTTAATTTTAAGATGACAGTAGGCCTTATACCTAATCTAACCAGGTACTTGGCAAACTTTACGCTTACCTTAACGTTCAGTCGACTCAAGCATAAACTCAGCCTCTGGGAATGCGGTCTGCTGTTTTCAATTAGGAAGGAACGGGTGTGCGTCAGGTGTGTGTGCCAGTTGGCGGTATTACGGAACAGTGTAAATAAAACAAGCTTATTGTTTGTTGAGTGTTTGTACTTGAGAAGGTAGATTGGGATAACAAAATAACGCATGTAAATGAAAAAACACACAATTGTATTTTGAACAAATGCAGATTAATTTCAAACGATACATTTTCATGTAAAGATCCAAACTGAGCTTTTTATTGTTAATTTCACAGATTTAATTTATGTTATATCTACAAATGCTCAGAATCACTTTTTTCAGTGTAGTCTCAGTAAAGGCTACAAAGGTTAGGATGGCTACAAGCTGTAACCATGGTGATTCATATGAGGATCATCTTCTGAATATAATAATTAATATGTTATGCCTACCATAAATTGATATTTCAAAAAAGTCAACAACTAATAATGCAGTGTGATGTTAAATCCAACAAAGTCCCACACATAAATATGCTCATGTTTTTTTTTTCCTTTAGTCTTTGCTATTAACATTCATCAACCGCAAAATTATAAAATTGCGTTTTTAAATAATGATGCATGGAAAATAAAATAAAAAATACTTCTCTCTGTAAATAGTTTATTTTTTGTTTTTCACAACAGAACAAGTCAAAACCAATGCAAATAATCAAACAAGCCATTTGGCTGTATTTCTAAACACTCAACTGTAGGTTTTTTATATAGGCCTAGTATTTTTCTGCGAAAAGGCAAATCAAAGTGCTTAGCATAAAACACAATTTTTTGATCATTGGTATTTTTATTGTACAAATGCTCACGTACGTGCAGCAACCTTTCACAGACGTGGAGCGGTAATTACTACGTCACTTCCGCTGAATAAACGCTTTTCAATTCAATTCAATTCAATTTTATTTATAGTATCAAATCATAACATAAGTTATCTCGAGACACTTTACAGATAGAGTAGGTCTAGACCACACTCTATAATTTACAAAGCCCCAACAATTCCAAAAATTCCATTAATTCCCTCAAGAGCAAGCAGTGCGACAGTGGCGAGGAAAAACTCCCTCTTGGGAAGAAACCTCGGACAGACCCAGGCTCTTGGTAGGCAGTGTCTGACGAGCCGGTTGGGGGTGTGATGAACAGTGGCGATAGTCACATTAATAATGGAACAGTGACTGGATGTAGCGGGAAGCTGCAGGGTTCAGCAGGACGCAGCATGACATTGCAGGGCACCGCTGAGCTCAGCAGGGAGTGCAGCAGGACCACGGCGACAGCTGCAACCAGGATCTTGGTGCCAACGTTCTCCAAGGAAATACGCTGGGGGAAAAAAGCAGAAGGACTCCGGGGAGTAAACTCACCAGAAGCTAGGATTAGTAACAAGCATTTCTGGGACGGGCTGCACACAAATAGTAATAGTAATAGTAATAGTAACAGTAATAGAAAGGGAGAGGAGAGAGCAGATCAGTGTGTCAAAGGAAGGAAGTCCCCCGGCAGTCTAGAACTATAACAGCGTAACTATAACAGGTAACTAAGAGAGACAGGTCATAAGGAGAGGTAGCTTTTTTCGGGCTTAGAACTCTCCCCCTGCCGGATCGGGCTTGGCTGGCCTGCCTCCCTCTACTTTGTTATGTATTATTAATCTAACAATTATGAAGAGAAGCAGTTGGGCCAGTTAGGTGAACACTGCAACTCCTCACTCCCTAACTATAAGCTTTATCAAATAGGAGAGTTTTAAGTTCATTCTTGAATGAGATGACAGTTTCTGCCCCCCGAACCCAGATTGGGAGCTGGTTCCATAGGAGAGGAGCCTGATAACTGAAGGCTCTAGCTCCCATTCTACTTTTAGAGACTCTAGGTACCACCAGTAACTCTGCATTCTGGGAGCGCAGTGCTCTAGTGGGACAATAGGGTATTAGGAGCTCTTCTAGATATGATGGTGCTAGACCATTTAGAGCTTTGTAGGTCAAGAGAAGGACTTTAAACTCAATCCTGGATTCAACAGGGAAGCCAATGCAGAGAAGCTAATACAGGAGAAATATGATCTCTTTTCTTAGTTCTTGTGAGAACACGCGCTGCAGCATTCTGGATCAGCTGGAGAGTCTTAAGAGACTTATTTGAGCAACCTGACAGTAGGGAATTACAATAGTCCAGCCTGGAAGTAACAAATGCATGGACTAGTTTTTCAGCGTCGTTTTGAGACAGGATATTCCTAATTTTGGCAATGTTACGAAGATGAAAAAAGGCTGTTCTTGAGGTTTGTTTTAGATTGGCATAAAAGGATATATCCTGATCAAAGATAACTCCTAAATTTCTAACAGTGGTGCTGGAGGCCAGGGCAATACCAACCAGAGTAGCTATATCTTTAGATAATGAAGTTCGGAGGTGTTTAGGGCCCAGCACAATAACTTCAGTTTTGTTAGGGTTTAACATCAGAAAATTATAGGTCATCCAGGATTTTATATCCTTAATGCACGCTTGAAATTTAGCTAGCTGACTGGTTTCGTCTGGTTTGATTGACAAGTATAATTGGGTGTCATCCGCATAACAGTGAAAGTTAATTGAGTGTTTTCTAATAATATTGCCTAGAGGAAGCATATATAAGGAGAATAGAATTGGTCCAAGCACTGAGCCTTGAGGAACCCCATGGCTAACTTTAGCGTACTTGGAGGATTTATCATTAACATTCACAAATTGAGATCGATCAGAGAGGACATAAACCAACTCAGAGCAATTCCTTTAATGCCAACCAAGTGTTCCAATCTCTGTAACAGGATTGAATGGTCAATAGTGTCAAATGCAGCACTAAGATCTAGTAAAACAAGAATGGAGACAAGACCTTTGTCTGCAGCAGTTAAAAGGTCGTTAGTAATTTTCACCAGTGCCGCCTCTGTGCTATGATTCTTTCTAAATCCTGATTGAAAGTCATCAAATAAACTATTGCTATGTAGAAAATCACATAACTGATTAGCAACCACCTTCTCAAGGATCTTGGATAGAAAGGGAAGGTTAGATATAGGTCTATAGTTTGCTAAGACCTCAGGATCCAGGGTGGGTTTTTTCAGAAGAGGTTTTATCACAGCTACTTTAAAAGTACTAAGGCTGTCATTGTCAACGTCCACATGGATATTAAAATCACCTACAAGAAGTACTTGGTCTGATTTAAGGACTAAACATGATAAAAACTCTGAGAATTCAGATAAAAATTCAGAATACGGACCTGGAGCCCTGTAAATAACAACGAATATAATTGGCTGTAATGTTTTCCATTTTGGATGTTGAAGATTAAGAACAAGACTTTCAAATGAGTTATAATGTAATTTAGGTTTAGGAGTAATTAACAGGCTTGCATTAAAGATGGCTGCAACTCCCCCACCTCGGCCTGAGCCTCTAGGAATTTGAGTATTAATATGGCTGGGAGGAGTGGCTTCATTTAGACTAACATAGTCTTCATGGCCCAGCCAGGTTTCAGTAAGACAAAATAAATCAATGTTATTATCTGATATCAACTCGTTTACCAATACTGCTTTAGAAGACAGAGATCTAATATTTAATAGTCCACATCTAATTTTCCTATTTTGTTCTATTGCAGTCGTTTTAATTCCAATTAGGTTGTTAAGTATAGCGCATCTTTTGTTTACCTTTGATTTAATCGATCTGAGCCGGGGGACAGACACCGTGTTTATTAGACTATGAGTAGGCGACTGCTCCAACGGAAGCACAGAGGGGCGCATTGCACTGCACCTCTGATTACTAATATCAAACTTGGGTTGTCATGGTTTATGTCTGATAAACTCGTTCAGATTTTTTATATGAGCCGGCACCGTCCCAGGTGGGATGAATGCCGCTCTCTCAATCAGACCAGGCTTTCCCCAGAACGCGCCCTCCAGTTATTCACATAGCCCACATCATTAGCTGGGCACCACCCCAACAACCAGCGGTGGAAGGATGACGTCGGCTGTACATTTCATCATTGGTCAGGTTTGGCAGGGGTCCAGAGAAAACTACTGAGTCCGACATTGTCTTTGCGTATGCACAAAGTGACTCAACATTCATTTTAGTGATCTCCGATTTACGACCATTACCACCTACGTGAAGTATGATCTTACTGTATTTACGTTTCTTTTTAGCCAGCAGCTTTAGATGGGTTTCTATATCGCCCGCTCCAGCCCCGGGGACACATATGACCGTAGGTAGGCCTACTGTAGCTGCCGGGGCCGCTGGCTTCACATATTGCAGTATAGAGCTCCCAATAACCAGAACTGACTTCTCAGCGGGTGTATCACTGAGTAGGGAGAAACTGTTAGAGAGGCGAAGACGCTCCGGTTTAGAGCGACCGTCATCATGTGCACTCCCTGGTCTAGATCTAACGCTACACTTCCCTTGGACAGTCACCCACTCGCCCGGCTGCTCGGGGTCTGCCGGGGGACAGCTACCAGAAGCTACAGAAGCTACAGTATGTTGGCCCGCATTAACTACATGGTGCTGGCTAGCTACGGAAGCATACGATTCTGATTCCATGGTGCGGAGCCGTGACTCAAATTCACTAAGCCTTGCCTCCAAAACAGCAAATATACTACATTTATTACATGTATCGTTATCACTAAAGGAGGCAGAGGAATAGGTAAACATTTGACACACAGAGCAAGAAAGAGCAGGAGAGGGAGAGGAATTAGCCATTGCTAATGGCTAAGCTAAAGTAGCTAACAGTGTTTTAACAATTGTAAATTCAGCGAGTCAGTCACTGTAAGTGAGGCTAAGTATAAGTGCTTGAGTAAAACAATTGTAATTCAAATGCAATCCAGGCAAATAGCCGCTAATTTAAACAGTGAAGCAGAGTTCAGTAAGTTTTTGCCGGAGCAGCAAACTAGCATTTGTAACACGGGAACACCGGAAGTGACACAATACGCTCACCTTACACGTCGGCACGTCAATGCCACAACACAGCTTCGTACTTCTTTTAAACGTTATTACAGTGCAAAACTTACTGGAACAAAGCTGAGGAACGTGTTGTTGCTGGTGACAAAACCACTGATAAAATATGTACACTGAAGCGCTACTGTCGTTAAAGACCCACTGATCGTTGTCCGATTCTGATATGAATGCCTGCATTGCATTGTGGGAAATGGGCTTTGCATGCGCCCAGCTCGGCCCATATTGTATAGTGTTCTGTCTTACAGCATAGGCCTACTGTAATATTCACCGGTAATAAGACCAAAATAATATTATTAAAATAAAGAAACGCATACTATGATAACATCTAAATAAATGTAGCGTTATAGTTTTAAAAATATCAATAAACAACAAATCAATCCAGTTTCCCTGGCAATAAGACCGAAATAATAACATTAAAAGAAATACATATAAAAGATCTCGTCAATAAATGTTGATTAAAACAGCGATTATAGGGCTAAAAATAACAATAATCAGTCCTTCCAGAAAAACGCAGAGATTTTTTGTGATTGTTGCGGGCAAAAATCCTTGATTATGCGGCACGTTTTCATAAAAAATGCGATGGAATATGCGGGATATTTATGCAATTTTATGCGATGAAATTGCGGGAACTTGCAAAAAATGCAGGAACTTGCAAAAACTGCGGTTTGATGAAAAAGAGAAGAAAAAGTGATTCCCCCAACACCCTGCTTTTTTTAAACTTAATTTCCAAAAATAGTTTACAGATATTCAGTCATTGCAATAAGTAAACAAATAATAATAACAAAAATAGATACAAATAATATAATATTAAAGTAAAAATAAAAGTAAGTCTAAACAGAGGGAAATAAAAGATAGAAAAGAGACAGACTTTCAAAAACCGTTAATATAGACAGCAGGAGCACTTAAAGTGCCCATATTATGAAAAAAATCACTTTTTCTGGGATTTGGGGTGTTCTTTTGTGTCTCTGGTGCTTCCACACACATACAAACTTTGAAAAAAATCCATCCATGCTGTTTTGAGTGAGATACAGTTTCTGAATGTGTCCTGCCTTCAGTCTCCTAGTGAGCTGTTCAAAATCGGCTTGGACTGTGACGTCACAGTCCGAAATGAGCTGGCTAACCACAACCGTTAGCTCGTTAGCATGCTAACCGTTAGCATTAGCATGCTAATGCTAACGCTAGCATGCTACGTCGTTCTCAATAGCAAAGCACTGCTACAACACACACAAGTTCACCATAATCTACAAAAGAACTACTTACATGTGTGCCCTCATTTAGAAGTCTCCCAGCTAATCCTGCTTTGTAACTGACCAAAGTTGGAGAAACAGGCTCTCTTTTACTGTCTCTAGAGTTAGCTAACTGACATGATCTACATCTGAGCTACTGAGCATGTGCGAGTGCAATCAGGAGTAGGAGGGAGGAGAACAGATAGGCCCACTCCACCCTATCAAAAGCCTTTTCCGCGTCGAGAGATATAACAACCTCCGGTTCTGAAGGCGAATGCGGGGTGTGAATGATGCTGAGAAGTCTTTTGACATTAGCGAATGAGTGCCTCCCCTTTATAAATCCCGTCTGGTCTTCCGATACAACTGAGGGCATGACCAACTCCATTCTGCGGGCAAGAACTTTAGCGAGTATTTTAAAGGAATATTTCACCGTTGGAAAGATGAATATATATTTAAATTGGGTCACTTATGTAGTAGAAATGTGAATTTTTTTTAGAAATTGGTGGCTTCTACTCCCAAGCCACGCCTACCCTTTACAGACAGACAGTGAGGCGATCAACTCAACAAGTGTGTTTTATTGTCATTTCAACCATATACACGAAAAAACATTTCACCGTGGCTCAAGTGGTGTTACACATTTAAAACATATACTTTTTTGCCACAGCTGATACATTATCCGGACTTCTTTCAATAGCAACGAATAGAGGGAAAAAAAAAAATCAGCTGCGCAAAACCAACATACTTTACTGTGCAAGAAATAGTTGAAACAGTCCTCATAAATAATGAACATATAAAAAAAGATTTCCCAACATACAGAACACTGACTCTCCCACCCTGCTTCATACCTCCCAACCAGATCAATGACCAGCAAGAATCTAGGTCCCCCCCTTGCCCCACCCAAACCCTTCTCCTTGTCCACATCATCCCTTCCATACTCATCCGCACTTCCCTTTCAACCTGATCTCACAGAATTCCGTGAAATAAACACGGGCCCTTGACTCAAAATCCGTGGCAGTTTCACGGAATTGCAACAAAATCTGTGAAACTGCCACGGAATAATTCCGTTAAATGAACACGGATCGCCGAAAAAGAAACACGGGCTTACGTGACACGCGAAAAAAACGAACCCATGTTTCTGTTTAAAACCCTAATAACCCCAATAACAGATAAAAATAAAGTGCCAACCATTGTGTACCAAGTGCTATAACAGCCACTGATAGAATACGCTCCAGGGATATCCCATAGCCAAGTGGCTGAATATAGCAAATACAATTATAAGACTACAAATTCAGAAGAATTTAGAGAGAAACTCCAACTATTATTAACTGGTAACCTGTTACGCAGTAGAGGATCCAAAAATAAACGTACGAACCCCTCCAAGAATGTATACAAAAAGCTAAATAAAATGATTCTACAGAGTATGCTGCATATAGCTGAACTACAGTACCTTTAATGTGATATATCAATCACCATCTCCAAGATTGTAAACATTAGCTCGCAGCTAGGGAAAGCAACAGCAACAGAACAAAAACATCAACCCATCATCATTAATAAATAAAGGAAAAAAGAAGGCAGGTCTAACAACATAAAGTGTCCGAGTGCATTACGGACTCAGTTTACTGGGTCTCCGGCCCAGCATCTTCAGTGTTTCGCCCCTCAAAAGTTATGGAATGTTATCCACTGGGCCCCAGACCTTTAGCCTGCTAGTTAGCTGCTATTTAGCCCAAAAAATAGCTGGGGGCTCACCTGCTATGTATTGTCTCAATTCAGTCCCGGCACAGGGTCCATAACCCGCAGTAAAGCAGAGTAGACCTGCCCCGGAAAAAAAGCTAGTCAACACAGCTAGTGCAGCCAGCCGTCAGCCGAGGTGAAGCCCGTTAGTCGGCCTCCATGTTTGGACTCTGCTGGTAGTTAGCCGGGCGAGGCTAGCTTCTGCTTAGCTCCGTTTGGCAGCGTAATCTGTAGGTGGGCCGGGAACAGGAGAGACGGTCTGAGCAGGCACGGCGTTACTTTTCAACAGGCCCACCCAAAACTTTTCTTCAAAAAACATTAATTAATTAACATTATAATTTGGTGAACCCCACCCCAGGATGCTAGCGTGGTTAGCGTGGTTAGCGTGACCAGCGCGGTTAGCGCGACCAGCGCTGGGGCCTCTGTCTCTGACTCGCGAGTGGATGATATGAGCCCTGTGGATCTTCCGTGGATGAGCCCGCAACTCAACCAGTGCTAAAGTATCCGGTCGCTTCTCCTGCTTTAGGGAGTTTAATTGTGTAGGACCACCAGAGGATAACAGTAAGGTATGTGAAGGCTACTCGATCTGCCTGTATTGTATTATGTCGTTATATGAGATATATGGATTAAAATAATCGATTCATAACTCGCTACAGAGCTGCAGGCGCAATTCTATTTCTATAACAGCTTGTTACTGTTGTCAAGTGGTTTTTCCCTCATGGTTTTCTCTTGTTGTGGCCAATAATGCTTTAGGGCTTGTTAATGCGATTTATTTATTGTTGTTAATGCGATTTATTTATTGTTGTTAAACTTGTTTATAACATGAATCATCACACTAAAGTAAGGAAATAACTTGAGTCGTGTTTTACATGACAGATGACGACGTCATTAAAGAAGTTCGTGGCTAAGTATTGATTGAAACTGTCGGGAAGTGTTGTTGATCTGTACTGTTGAAAACTTAAAACAATTGAACAGAATTGTGAAATATTCGGCCTCATGTTATACGAGCAGAACTAAACTGTGTTTTGGGGAAATATTAGATTCCTGAACACTTTTACAGTGTATAGGCCTTAGGTTAGGAGATATGCGCTATAGCACAGCCAGGTATGGTGCGTAATGGAGATTCTTTTGGTCAGAACCAAGGAGAGCGATCGTGGATAGGTCCGTCCTTCGCACCGAAACTTTTTACAATGCAACAACATATTTAAATAGCATCAAGCTATTACAATCTTTATTATGTAAGCACATATAATATATATAATATAACAGTATATTAGTCAGTCATTTGTATTAGGTTAAACAGTGATTTGATAACGTTTTTAATTTAAGGCCCACCCACAATTGGTCTGGCCCATCCAAAACTGGAATCCTGGCGCCGTGCCTGGGTCTGAGGCCTAGGTTGTATAGCGTTGACATGGCGTCACTGTACTTAGCTCGTTGCTCCGGTGTGTAGTCTTCGTAAATGTGTACCGGCGACCCTCGGTATTGGAGATCGCCTCGTCTTTTGCGGGCCTCCCGTACAATCATCTCCTTTATCTGGAACCGATGGAGACGAATAATTACCGGCAGCGGCCGCAACCCCGGTTGTGGCTTAGCAGTAAGCGCTCGATGCGCTCGATCTAGTTCAGGCGGTGAAGAGAGGGTCTGTTAGCCGAGCAATTCGACGAGGAGGTCTGCAAAGAAGTTTGTAGGCCACGGACCTTCAATAGATTCAGGGAGTCCGATTATTCTGATGTTGTTTCTACGGCTGCGGCTTTCAAGGTCTAATGTCTTCACCCTTAGCCTAGCGTTGCTCTCGGCTAATGCCGCACACCTGTCCTCCAGAGCCTGAATCCGCTGGTCCTGCAGTTCTGCTCTGGATTCCAAAGAGTCAATCCGTTGACTGTGCTGCGTCACCGCAGCCTGTGTGCGGTCCAATTTTGCCTCTAGAGCCGCAAAAGTGGTTTTGAAATCGGCGGAGATGCTAGCTCTATGGTCTTCCAGTAAGCTAGCGATGCTAGCTGCACAGGTGTTTTTGCATGCGGCTGAAGCTTCTCCTTCGGTGCCTTTTTTTACGTTTTTCCCGGATTTTGACATCGTGCCAGCTTATAATAAGTTAATGAAGTACACTATGTTGTTTCAGACTGTTGGGGTTAATGAAAAAGTAAATTTTCGAAATAAAGTTGTGGGAACACGAGACCACCCTGCCGTTCACATGTTCGCCCCATCTCCCTAATTCTTAAGAAGGGGAAAGATCCCCTACTTTGCGGCAGCTATAGACCAATCTCACTTCTCAGTGTGGACCTCAAAATTCTCTCAAAGGTTCTTGCACTCCATCTTCAACGGGTGATGCCCTCCATTATCTCACTAGATCAGACAGGGTTCATGCCTGGCTGACAGTCTTCCCACAACACTAGACGCCTACTTTATATCATCCAATCGTCGAGTAATGATACAATGGAAATCGTGGTGTCCCTCGATGCCGAAAAGGCCTTTCGACAGGGTCGAGTAGGGGTACCTGTACGAGGCAATGGACAAGTTTGGCCTGGGTGACAATTTTATCCTCTCGGTCAGATTGTTATATTCATCCCCGTTGGCTTCAGTTCAAACTAACGAGACGTTGTCACCTCTTTTTCTCACTCCGGAGAGGTACCAGGCAGGGCTGCCATCGTGATAGAACCTCTGGCCGTTTGGCTTCGCTCGGAGGAAGGTTTCAAAAGGCATCACATGGTCTGGCACAACTCACAAAGTCTCACTGTATGTGGAAGACCTGCTCCTGTACATCTCTAACCCAGCCCTCTCACTCCCTGTGATTTTAAACATTCTGGAACGGTTCGGTGCGTATTCCAGCTACAAGCTCAACTATCAGAAAAGCAAGCTCCTACCGATAAATTCTCTGGATGCTGCTCCCTCGCTCTTTATCGTCATTTAAAGACGGATTTTGCTACTTGGGTTTTTTTATTACAACGGCCATATCCGTATCCATGTTCCGCAAAAACTTCTCACCTCTGGTCAATCAACATGCTGCAGCTACAGCTTCAGTTGCTAGAGAAATGGAGTTTGTCACTTGCAAATTTAAGTACAGTATCAAAAACAGAATGATTTCTTAGCACACTCTTTAACTGCTTGCCTTTTATAGAATTAACATTCAACTGGCCATTCAATTAGGTTACCAAAAATAGAAGTTGCGCTGAATATGGCCCTGAACATGGCTGTAAATAGGCTAATTGAAACGTATCATCTTCATCATATTGCACTTTGTGGTGACGTTTGAGATGCTGGTAAAGATTTGTGGTGTTACCTTGCGGTGCTGCAACGAGGGCAAAGCATGCCTTGCAAATCACATCAGACTGACCCTCGTCGTCTTGCACACCACCGAATGCGACCCTTTTTTTTGGAACAAGTTCGGTTTGAGACCCGGTTTGAGTGGTTGGCTGATTCTCGTCACTAGTACCTGGGTTTTCATCCATATCCATTTGGTTTATTTCCGAAATTCCGCATTCGCTCGACGAGTGAAACACGTGACTAAAAGGCGCTTTGTCATTGGCTGAGGGCGAAGCCCCGAACTGACGAGTGAAACACGTGACTAAAAGTCGCTTTGTCATTGGCTGAGGGTGAAGCCCTGAACTTTGTGAGCGCTGTCCTACCAAAATAAAGGCCGAAAATGCCCCAAAAGAAATTAAGATGGTTGTCCTCCCCAAATTCCTTTATCTTTTCGAGCACATCCCTGTACTTATCGTTAAATATTTTTTCGACAAGCTGGACAGGGCTATATCTAAATTTCTATGGGGCAGCAAACTTGCTAGGATCCGAAAGGCAATATTACAGTCTCCGGAGGCTGAGGGGGGTCTTGCGCTCCCTAACTTCAGGCGATACTACTGGGCAGCTAACTTGCAAAAACTCCTGTACTGGATGAGCGACAACTGCACCTCTATACCTGTCTGGGTACATTTGGAAAAGGCGGGATCGCGCCTTCTGCTGTGGTCAGTCCTCTGCTGTCAGCTCCCTCTGCCTTTAACATCTGTGAGCGCATGCCCGATTGTATCCTTCTCGCTCAAGATCTGGAGTCAAGTTAGGAAACTTTGGCTTACAGGGCACTTCCGTCTTGACCCTACTGCTTAAAAACTATGTCTTTACACCTTCAAGTTCAGACCTTGCATTTAGGACCTGGCACAGTAATGGTGTCGTCAGTGTCAAAGACCTGTACAAAGATGGCATATTTGCGTCCTTCACAGGGCTCGCTTGCCTTTATGGTTTGCCAAAGTCACACCTCTTTCATTTTTTCCAGATTAGGGACTTTGTCAAGAAGACGTTCCCCCACTTTCCAAACTGCCCCCTCGAAACCCTGACTGATTCCCTCCTGGCGACAGACTCGAACTGAAAGAAAGTGTTTCTGTATTGTACGATTTTTTATGCTCATCCTCTGCGAGCCCTCTTACTTTGACAAAAGCTGCATGGGAGAGTGATCTGAACAGGACTATTACGGACCCACAATGGGACCTTGCTTTGGCTATGGTTCATTCTTCCTCCATATATGCTCGTCATGGCTTAATCCAATGCAAGGTCCTTCATAAAGTCCACTATACAAACGCAAAATTGTCCAAAATATACTCCACTCCACACGCCTGTAACAGGTGTTACCAATCTCCTGCCAACCATACTCATATGTTCTGGTCTTGCCCTAAATTAACTACTTTTTGGATGAGTATTTTTGACACCATGAGCAGAGCCTATGATCGCATTATCCCCCCTAACCCTTTGTTAGCCATTTTCGGCATTTCCTCTGACGCTGACCTCCCTGTTGCACTAAGGCGGGCCCTGGCGTTTACATCTCTGCTAGCCCAGAGACTGATCTTCCTCAACTGGAGGCTCTCCCGCCCTCCTACACACGACCGTTGGATTAAAGAGGTGCTCGACAATTTGAAGCTTGAGAAGCTTAGATCTTCTCTGAAAGGCTCTATCTCGACATTCCTAGAGGCATGGAACCCTTTCCTAGAACTCGTTGACTCCCTCATACCTCGCTTCATACCACGTTCGTAGAGCAGTGAAGGAGACGAAACAGCGCTACGGTAAGAAGCTGGAATTACAACTTCAGCAATATGACTCCAGAGGCCTGTGGCAGGGACTACATACCATCACGGACTATGAAGTAGAGTTTCGATTCTCTGCCCGAGCCCGAGCCCGACCCGAGCCCGGCCCGACTTCGGGCCGGGCCGTTATTTTCCGCCACTATCCTCGGGCCGGGCCGGGCCGGGCCGGACCCTTGATCAAGCATTTGTGTTTTTTTTTATCATTACTTTAGCCTAATTGGGTGGGAGAAAGCTATGCCATAATCAGAACTATTATCTATTTTAGGCCAAAGTAACAAATGTGTCCAAAAAGTTACACAAGTTGGACTACAGTTACAAAATGCAACATGTGTCATGCGCGGAGTCTCCTCCTCTCGCACACATCACACCGGGGCTGCGGGCTGTATTGTGGAGCTTAAGTGCAACATGGAGCTTGAGGATGTAAAGAAAAAAATTAAAACGGGAGAATTACCTTTGAGCAAGTTTGGAGGAAAGTCGGAGGTATGGAGCCATTTTAAACAAGTCGTGGGCAGTGACAACATATGTGTCGGCTTTGTTGAGTGCATTAAGTGCGGCACGCTGTTCGCCTATGACAGCTGATAAAACGGAGAAGTGGATGATGAAGAGACACATGAAGCAGGCTCCCGTTTGATAGTCAGCCTTGAACGTCCTCTTTTGTTAGTTCTCCAAGCATAGGCTACCCCTGAGGGCTAGGCAAGCGGGCAAGCCCTCACAGAGAAATACATTGAGTTTTTACGTTTCTTCATTCAGATCCATTTGCGATCCGTTCCATTCTGAATAAACAAACAGCGCAGTTTACATGCTTCGCTCCTGTTGCATTATTCATTAAGATCATTTTAAACAGATTTCTGCAGTTCAAACAACTCTGAATTGTAGTTGAGAACGTCAGTTATAACGGCCCACGGATTAAAAAAAGGGTCGGGTTGAAATCGGGCTCGGGCTCATAATTCCAGTTAATGTGTCGGGCCGGGCTGGGCTCGGACACAACGTGCACGGTCTCGGGCAGGGTCGGGCTTGATTTTTTGGGCCCGAACGAAGCTCTACTATGAAGACACTAGTACATCTATGGTGAATGCTTTTGTAACTTTTATGCATGCTTTGAGGCCGACAGACGACAAGCCGGCATTACCTCTCGGCAGAGAGGAGGGGGCGTTTACCGTGATGGAGCATGACATTCAGAAGTGTAAACATCAGGGAGGCAGCTGGACCAGATGGTATTACTGGCTGTGTCCTTAAAGCCTGTGCTGACCAACTAGCACCTGTATTCACGGTAATATTCAACCTCTCCCTCTCACAGTCTATTATTCCCAACTGCTTTAAACAGTCAATCATAGTCCCTGTTTTAAAGAAAGCCCTGCCTAGCTGTTTAAATGACTACCGCCCCACAGCCCTTACACCTGTGGTGAAGTGTTGTGAGAAGATGAATAAAAGATTCATCACATCCCCCTTACCTGCCATCCTAGCCGCCTTGCTATTCCCATATCGACCCAACAGATCCACAGACGACGCTATAGCCTACATGCTCCAAAAAATGCTAGCCCACTTAGACACCAAATGCGGAAATTATGTTAGACTGCTGTTTGTGGACTATAGCTCAGCATTTAATACAATAACCAGGTTTAAATAAACTAAAGAGCCGATTCTGGACTTCAGAATCAGCGGTGCTCAGCTAGAGAGGGTTGACAGCTATAAATATCTTGTGGTTCACATCACTCAGGACCTAACATGGTCGCTCCACATCACCTCCCTAGTGAAGAAGGCCCATCAGTGTCTCTACAATCTCAGATGCCTAAGAGACTTTAAGCTCCCCCTCAGGGTGCTCAGGAACATTTACACCTGCACCATAGAGAGCATTCTGTCTGGGAGCATCAACACCTGGATGGGCATCAGCACCCAAAAAGACTACTTGGCCCTTAAGAGGATGGTCCGCTCGGCTGAGCGAATCATCAGAGCTCCTCTCCCGAATATGCAGGACATTTACACCAGGCGCTGCAAGGTTAAGGCCACAAAAATTCTCAAGGAACCCAGTCACCCCAGTAACTCACTGTTCTCTCTACTGCTATTAGGGAGGTGTTATGGCTGCCTGAGAACAAACTCAGAGAGGATAAGGAGGAGCTTCTCTCAGGCTGTTCAATGAGAACTGTGGCTAGACCCTCCACCCACCACCTCATTTTCTTAATTTTCTTCTGTTTTGACCAGGTTCCAAAAAAGGCATCTTCTTTGGCAAGCTAGCAGCTAGTCATTTTTTTCCTGGAGAACCACTCCATTTAAAAGCTGCAGTTAATCTTTACCAGAGGTTTGGTGTGTAACAGCATCCTGCGGCTGCTGGGCACCGAGGTGTTTTAATCTCAAGTTTTTCTTTCAAGAGGCAGACTTTCGAATTTGTGCTGTAGAAGATATCAACTTTCTTCATGGTGACCACCATTACTGTCTTCTTTAAAAGCCTTTATTTGTATAAAGGTTTGCACTGTAGCAATTTACTGTCTCTCCCCAGGCATTTACATCAGCGGTCTGATGATATTAAACATTTTAAAAGGGTGATAGAATGATTATATAGGGTATTTTACACTGTTCCTTAAGGTCTCCTAATGTGGTATGTAACATTGGTTGGGCTGAAAATGGCCCAGGTGCTATTTTCTTTTTTGCCCTTATGCATCCCTGTGTA
The DNA here is from genome assembly GCF_010015445.1 of Perca fluviatilis. Lineage (NCBI taxonomy): Eukaryota > Metazoa > Chordata > Actinopteri > Perciformes > Percidae > Perca > Perca fluviatilis. Next base: position 11,113,765 of record NC_053114.1, read on the forward strand.
ATGGCTCTATTTGGAACGACAGCTTTTCTTCCAAATATGGTATGCTCAAGAATATTTAGATTCAGGTAGGTTTCCAAATATCAAAAGGTTAGTCAGAGGTACGTTGTCAGGGATGGTTCAATTAATTTGGTTAGGAGGTTGGTTAGAACGTTATAAATGGTTTCAGTCATTTAGAGGCTGGGAGCGAGCTGTGGTTCCCAAACTGGGGAACGGGACGTCTTCAATGGGTCATTAGAAAAATTGCAAGGGTCACAAGAAGATTCAAATTTGAAGTCATTTTTGGCCTCAACTCACCCTGTACTCACCATACATAAAACAACAATGAGAATAGGGTAATGTATGGCGGTTAAGGAGGTCTCACCTAAATAACACAAAAATCACTTACTTAGTTTGATTGGTTGAGCAAATCCCCCATACACACACATTAGAGACGCAAGCTGATTGGTTGAGCGAATCCCCATACACACACATTAGATAAGCGATAGCAGGGCTTATATTTCAGACACACACACACACACACACACACACTGCTGCCCTGCGCACAGCGCCCACACACAAACACAGACCCACACACACTGACACACACACACACCGCTGCACAGCGCACACACACAAACACAGACACTCTGTTACATGCCCAGACATGCCCAGGCAAGAGCTGCAGCGACTAAAACAGCCGAGACAAAATAAAAAAACTTTCGACACTTTCATTATAACTAGTGTTGTTCTAACCTTACTCTTGCGACATAAAAAAACCTCCACCAAAGAATTACAACTCACCTTTTTAGCTAGTAAGCGTGGGGAGAGGAGAGTGAACCCCTGCAAGCCTGTCCTCTGCCAGTGCCTCTGCCAGTGCCTCTGCAGCGCTGCGTTAGATCCACAACTCCCTCTCGTCCGATATACTCGTTCTGAACACTTTTCTCTGGGCCAGTAGGCTATTCCGTTGTACAGTCTGCAACACTGCATTTACGACCGTGGTTCATTTTCAATATCCTTGCAAAACCTCCAAACTTTCTTCTTTTCTAAAGTACACTGCGCAGCTCGTGTGTGAGATCCTGACAGAGCTCCAGCTCAGCGGGTCTGTGAGACATTGTCTTACCAAATTTGCAATTAGCCATCAATTTTCATAAAACGGCCCATATTTGAGCTTTACATCTCAGATCAAAATCTCAGAAGTGAATTTTGTAATGGAATAGCAGAGATCTGCACGACCTAGATTTAGAAGACTAACTGATCTCAGATCAGTTAGTGGCCTATGTAAATTTTGGGGCGTTACAAAGATAGAAGGTTGAGCCAAATGAGGATGATTTGAGAAGTTGACGTCAACTTTCAGCTTCGTTCAGATTCGCCCGTTTTCAGAGGCAGTTTCAAATTGTGAGATTTGCAGAGGAAAGAGGTGTCAATGGGATTTTGAGGTTCTATGTGTGTCCTATTTACCCATCGAACTGTCATTATTCAACTATGACAGGGTAAAATCGGTTGTGCATTCTATCACCCCTTTAAAAATAAACCCTTTGCTCTGTAATATATCCTGTGCTTTTTTTTTTTATAAAGCAGAGGTTAGAAAAGTTGAAAAAAAGTGCACTGGTGGAAATTTCCCTGATGACCTTTCTTTTCTCTAATCCTCTCTCTCTCTCAATTTCCAGGCAGAACGAGAGCGTCAATACGGGCTACCTCAAGCCCACCGCCTCCCTAAACCACCGAAGGAGTCCTACTTGAGGGAATTAGTTTTCTCACCACACCTCTTCACTCCCTCCAATAAGGCCCATGTGAAAGGCAGCCCCCTGTACACCGACCTGAGGCTCACCAGCCTGTCAGATGGCAAGCGCGTCCAACCATCCTGGACCATCAAGGAGTATAAACGCAACTCAGAAGAGAAGGGAAAGCAGCTCACAGCCCTGGACCTGCAGGTACCAGACTCCCATCAAAATCACAGGAGGGCTGTAGGGGAGCGAACTAAGCATAGCTGCCCTGCAACTTTTTTGTAGGTATTTTATACCATTTTCCTGTGATTGTAATGTGCATTCCTATTGGCTTCTACTTATGGGGCGGATTATTAAGAGGCTTCTTTAAGCTTTTAGTGGAACCCTGATGAGGTCCCGTCAGAGATGTAATGAAACTTACTAGAAGAATTGAACTGCATACATTCACAATTTTTCAAGTCGGTCTTAAAACAATACTCAGGTGCCCATATAAACCTTCATACCTGTCAAGTTTTGGATTTGAAAATAAGGGAAATTTTCCGGTGCCCACTGCAAGCAGTCCCACCACCCCAACCAAGCTCCAGTATCCCTTACATTTTAAGACAGGTGTACAAGAAAGCTAAAATCACCAGTTGATGCAGAATGCTGAAAACATTTACAATTTATAACATTGCTTGTCTTTACATTTTATTTTCATTCCACACATTCTTTTCATTTCATATTGCTTTTCTTTTACAGTTTTTCTTTTCATTTCACATAACTTTTCTTTATTCTTTTAGTGAGTTATTATACAAATTTGTTTTGGAAGGAGTGTATTTGTACTATCGCAGTGTATTTCTACTATCGCAGATAGTTCTGTTGTCTAACGTCATCCTATTCTCTGTAACAATCTTTCGTACCATGCTAAACACCCTTTCTGAACTTGCATTGCTATGGGGAATGCATAGTAAAGCCTTTTTTTTTTACTCCGCTCGGGCCCGGGGTATTATTATTTTTTAATAATGCAGGTTAAAATACGGGAGATTTACGGGAAAATACTAATACGGGAGGACAGCGGGAAAGAAGAGTAAAATAAGGGACTTTCCCGGCCAAAACGGGATACTTGACAGGTATGAACATTGAAACAGGTTTTGCTGTTATCATTCAATTTAAACTGGCTTTAAGATCCCTTCCTAATGTGCTTTTAATGTAAGTCGTAAGGGACAAAATCCACAGTTCTCGTTTTGCGCAAAAATGTATTCCAAAGTACATCTGAAGTTAATACTGTATGGGGCTTCACCAGTTTGAATTTGTCAAATCAAGTGGGTATCTTTCAAAGTTCCTGTTAATTATTTTTTTTTAAATCTTCTCTTTGTTTTTCTCGAGACTACAGCAAGCCAAACCTGTGTCAATGTTTATATGGGCACCTGACTATTGTTTTAGTAAATACTTCCCAAAATGTAAACCTTATCTTTAAAGCTGTGGTAGGCAATTTAGTTTTGGCATTATTGGGCAAAAATCCATTATAACCTTACAGCATGTAGTTTGGTGTCTCCTACTTTGGATGGCAGCAGCCTGCTACAAGGACCAGAGAATGAAGCTGCCTACTGCACCATTTTTATGAGGACGTGGCAGAGGTGGTGTGAGAGGAAACGGTAGTTTAGCCTTTTGCTAACCGTAGCTCATGGCTGCAGCTAATTCAAGGTCATTTTTACAGAAACTAACTAGTAAGGGTGTCACGATTTCGACTTTAAATCGAAATCCACCGAAATTAAGTCGCAATCTCGAATTTTGAATAAAAAAATGGAATCGTCGATGCTGCCAACGCCCCCATGTCACGTCCGGTCGGCTTGCCAAGCGGAAAAAAAACCATAGAAAAAAACTGAGGTAGTCCATTTCCTGATTGATTCTACCACCACTCCAGTGGAGGCACTAATGAGCTAGATTACTATACACACAGTAGCAGAAGAAGACCAGCTACACACAACGGAGCATACACAGATTGCACTCAGTTTGAGCGAAGCGCTGCCGGCACGAAAGAGGTAAAAAAACAGGAGTGAGTTGGTTCATTCTCCCGGTTCAGTGACACTACTCGGGTTAATTAACCGGCTCTTCGGTCAGTTCGTCAGCACTAGTGTTGAAGTGCTGCAAGTCAGTCAACCTCCTCTAATTTAGCTACAGCCAGTCAAAAGATAGCATGGCAACTGCAGATGCAGGAGACCCATTGGCAGAACTTGAAACCACTCCTCTTTCACTGAAGTCGCCACTGTGGAATTATTTTGGATTTCCAGTGAGTTATGTTGACAACGTTTGCGTTGTTTACAAAAAAGCCAGTTTGCAAGCTCTGCTATGTACCATATTCTTCCACTGGCAGCACGACTAACATGTCAGTTAATCTTTGGTATATGTTCAACTGTTCGCAAATAGTTTAAGACACTTCATTATTCAGAGAAGACTATGGACATGGCTGTTTTGTTGTGAACTTGAATGTCATCTTCTGTGAAGAAGACTGCAGTTACAAAAGAGAACCTAGATGGCAGGTTATAGATATTAGTTATTGTTACATTATGTTGTTAATGTTTTAAATTTGACAATGTAGTGTGGTACATTGCGAACAAAGGTCAGATATTATATTGCATAAAAGTCTAGTCTAAAAATGGCATAACAACCTGTGCTTTAAAAAAAAATAATGTAAAAATCGAGAATCAAATCGAACCGTGACCTTAGAATCGAAAATGTAATCGAATCGAGGGTTTGGAGAATCGTGACACCCCTACTAACTAGAGTCCACAGTTTGTCATCTCAAAGGGATTCTCATAGAATTGCCACTATAAAACGGCATTAGGATGAAACAGGTTACTGTATGTCAATTGTCTGATGGTAGGTGCTGGACAGAAAGGTGAGAGGGAGAGCTGTCAAGTCCAAAAACAAAAGAGAGAGAGAGAGAGAGAGAGAGAGAGAAAAAGAGAAGAGCGCCACAATCAGCTGTTTATCAGCAAAGGGATAGTCAATGAGACACAATGGAATTTGAAATGGCGATTGCCAGTCAAATCAGCATCCTTAGATCGAATTGTGGTCACCACTACATATTTTCTTGCCTTTTTTTTGCCTTTTCTTTTTCTTGTCTTGTTGTTTGTTTTGGTAGTTGTGGTGTTTGGTGTAGCTTCATAATCTGCCTTACAATTGGCAGTCCTTTCACAAACTTGTCCATGATTTGCTAGCAGTGCAGCAGAACCATGCATTATTTATTTATAAATATATCCCTGTTATACCCCCTGCCCACCAGTTTGGGAACCAGTGGGCTTCAAATGAGCTTCCATCTACTGTATCTACTGACAGTAGGAAAAGACTTTTAGAAAATATCTTTTCTGTTTCTGCTGAAAGTTGTCTTGTGGTCTGGCTGTCTGTATCAGATGCAGTGCAAATGTGTGCATCAAAACCCCCCTATTTTGATATCAAATTCAATCAAAATCTCTTAATCTCTCACTTAAAAAAGATTCTTACAACATGGCATTTCTGGGTCTCATTTTGTCCTTTTTATTAGCACGTTAAAACCAGGGTTCTAAATTAGCACCTTTTACCAGCCAAATGCTGGTGAAATATGCAAGTGGCTGGTAGATTTGCTTCACTCACCAGCCAAAAAACCCAATGGTAATCTATTGAATGGCTGGTAATATTTGAACATTCATTAGCCATTTGGCTGGTAGACGAAAATGTTAATTTTGAAGCCTGGTTAAAACTAACAACCAGGCTTTTTTTTTTTTTTTTTTACTAAATGTTGCAAGTTGATCACACAAAGATACACACCTGTCACAAAATCGGGAAACTCCCACCCCTGCAAAACACAGATGAGGAGAGAGCTGAGACCTGTACTATGAAGCAAGATTTGGCTTCAGGTTCAACCCAGGGTTTTGAGTATCAGGACGCTCTGGAGCAGGTTATGTTGGAGACTAGAGATCAACCGGTGAAAAAGCACCACCTACTGACCAATCAATACTCGATTGATAACGGTGTCACCGTTCTTAGAAGGTGGAGCTCAGTGCGCGGAGAGAGAGAGAGAGAGAGAGGTGCGCTCATAAAAGTTCAAACATTTAGAGACCGACAACCCCATTAACATTCCCTGATGGGTATTTGTATGAAAGATATAGATTTTCAGCGTAGGGAATTACGTATAGGCTATTTGTCGGCTTCTTGAGCCGTGTGTTGCAAATGCACACATCGGTTTGAATTATGTTTTTATATTTTTTATTTGCTCCCATGATTACCATCGCCAGGGTTGCAACTGAAATTTTAGGCTAAAGCAACGACAGTTTATGGAAAGCACAAGTGTAATTATGGTCAGATATTGTGCCTGACTGATGGGGAAGTGAAATTTATAAGCGTTGTGATTTACGCATAACAGTGTTGGCCTATTTTAGGAAGCAGCAACTGTATTGCGATTTGCCTGTAAAATCGTGTCTGTGTTCTTCACATTTATGTAGAATTATAGTTTGCTCTTCTTATGTAAAACATGCGGGCGGCTCTGGTAGATGTTTGCGATTGGTCACGCTGTGCAAACACTGCCTCTTTCATTATGTGCGTTGCTGGATTGGGAAACCCTGGGTTGATTGAACTAGTTGTGAACCACCGTCGTGACACAGTTTATTGTATTGTTAGGTTAGGTGAAGCCGGGTAACTGAAATAAATCCAGGGCATGTTGATCTTGATACATAGTACAGGCCTCAGGCAGTGATCCATGATTAAATACAAATAAATAAAAAAATAAACTAAACAAGGAGTCCAAAAGCAGGTAGGCAATAGAGGCAAATCTAAAAGAAAACCAGAGGCACAGAAACACCAGGAAACTAATCAGTGGTGCACAGAGAACAACTTAGTGTTAATCATTGACTTTAGAAAAAAGAAAAAAACTGCCCGGGGACACACTGAGGTGACACCGACTTGAGCAACGTAATACGTCTTCATAACAGCAGGCGGCACTACTCTGTATTGTTGCCCAAGAAATGAAAACCGGCAGCTGATTGGACGAACGTGTCACATGGGTTTGTTTTCTCCGGAAATTCAAAGCCAGACTGTCATGGCGGCCGTTCAGAATACGATCTCATATTGTACTAAAATAGTTCACTGAAACATGTTTCTGAAAACATTTTAAGCGAGAAATAGGCCATGCAGTTCCTGAATCTTTCAGCTCAACAAAGGTCAGTTTAAAAGATTTTCGTCAGATTTTGAGAGACTCTAGTCACCTCATTCCGCTCCCCATTTCCAGGTGAGTCCCGACTGCCCTGCCGCCAACTGAACATGTCAGGTCAGCGAAAATGAACGCCGACAGCCCCCCTTAATGAGGAGGGCACGGGACACACTGAACAGATTCCAGTCACTGACTTCGCCAGACTGTCCAACGGCCGATTTTCGGCCCTGTGTGTCCACACCTTAAGACTGAAAGAGACATTCACCAAGGGACTGTACCTTTATGGGAGAGGTGTAGTGTTATACGAGCTCTGGGTTAACGTTGTGTGGCCGCTTCTGTTCTCACTCGCTGTACAGTGTGATATAATTATTGAAGTGCAGAGTAAAGCTGACTCGACACATCTCCGTCTCTTGTCTTCTCACTTATTGCACTCCACATTAGTGACCCTGATGCGAGTTGGATACAGTTGAAACAACGACGGTGGTGAAAATGCTGTTGTTGCTGCGGCGCCGGCTGCTGCTAGCGGCGTGGCTTATGTCGGTGCTATCTACGCGGCCACCATCAAGTTACCGGACTTTTGGCAGCACAAACCACGGCCGTGGTTTCAACACATCGAGGCCCAGTTCCAGCTGAGAGGAATAACACAGGACGTTACAAAGTATTTCCACGTGGTATCGGCCTTAGATGCCTTGACGACAGCCAGGGCTATGGCACTGTTAGAGGCTCCTCTGGCTAACAGCAAGTATGACACACTCAAAAAATTCCTGTTGAAACTCTTTGAACTGTCGGAGCTGGAGAAAGCAGACCGCCTGCTGTCCCTGAATGTTCTTGGCAACAGCAAGCCGTCCAAGTTAAAAGAGAGGATGCTGGCTGTGCTGGGCGCGGCGGATCCCTCATTCCTCTTCGCCCACATTTTCCTGCGGCAGCTTCCAGCACCCGTGCGCACCGCACTGGCCTGCTCCCCCAGAAAGACTCCCCAAGTCTAGGCTTGTACACTGGGACCTTTCACTCGGGCTAAAAACAATGACCTCGGTCTTATTGTCATTTAAATAGAGGACATTTTGAGCCAGCCACGCCTTCACCTCCTCTAAGCAAAGCAGGAGAGAGTTTAACACGGCTGGGTTATTTCTACTGATTGGCATGTAAATTTGAGTGTCATCCGCATAAAACTGAAATGATACATCATATTTCCTTAAAATAGTGCCCAAGGGCAGCATATAAAGAGAAAATAGAGAGGGAGCCAGAATGGAGCCCTGTGGAAGACCACAGGACAAAGGTGCCATAGAGCTGGAGAAGTTGCCCATCTTTACTGAGAACCTTCTATCAGTAAGGTAAGACTGGAACCAATTCAGAACTGAGGCTTTGAGGCCTACCCAGGTCTCAAGTCTAGCTAACAGAGTAGGGTGGTCAATGGTGTCAAAAGCTGCCGAAAGATCTAGGAGAACTAGAACAACAGTATCTCCAGAATCAGTAGAAATGTAAACGTCATTTAGCACTCGCAGGAGAGCGGACTCAGTGCTGTGTGCAGTCCTAAACCCAGATTGAAAAACCTCGAAGTTGGTCCAACACAATTTTCTCCAACAATTTAGAAACGAAAGGTAAGACTGAAATGGGCCGGTAATTATTTAAAACAAGAGGATCCAGTGAAGGCTTCTTGAGTAGGGGAGTGACCGTAGCCACTTTAAAATCGGCTGGAACAGAGCCCGTGTTAAGGCATTTGTTCATGAGAGATACCATACCTGGACCCACGGAGTCAATGATTAATTTGAGAAATCTCGGCTGAATGATATCATTAGGGCAAAATGAAGGTTTTAGTTTAATGCTCACATCCTTCAGTGTCTGGAGGTTGATAGGATCAAAAACCTCCCAAACGCCAGCAGCAATGGACATAATTGGGGGGAGAGTTAGACTAGAACTGACACTAAGTCTTAATTTAGTGATTTTGTTAGAAAATAATCTCTGGAAGTCTTCACATAGATCATCTGAGGCAACAGACAATTTAACAGGAGGATTTACAACAGACTGAATGACTGAAAACAGAACCTTTGGGTTAGAGTGATTAGATTCAATTAAATTCGAAAAGTATGCAGCTTTAGCTAACTTAGCAGCATTCTGATATGCTGTAAGAGAGTCTTTGAACATTTGGAAGGAGACAGTTAACCTATCCCGTTTCCATTTGCGTTCGGCCTTTCTACAAATTTGTCTTTGGTGGCGAGTGTCAGAGTTTTGCCAAAGAACAGATTTTGGTTTTGATTTGTAAGGCTTGAGAGGAGCAGTCACATTAGCTACCTTAATCCAGGCAGAGTTAAGGAGGCTAAGATGTTGATCTGCATCCAGGTCAGATAATGGTTGATCCAAGTGTAAATGTGAGCATAGTTCAGTAAAGCACAAGTCAAAGTTTGTGCTGAACTGAGGAGAGTAGCACCGCGACATAACAGGTGTGAAAATGGGTTGAGAGAGCTCCGGAAGAGGCAGTGAAAATAGAATGGGCTTGTGGTCAGAGAGCAGAAAATCAGAGAGTACAATATCAGTGACATCGATCCCATAGGATAGCACAAGGTCCAATGTGTGGCCCTGAGTGTGGGTAGAGTTTCTGACCCACTGCAATATATTAAAAGCATCCATTAGATCTAGAAATTCCTGCGACAAGGAATTTGAATGGCAGCAGACATGAATATTAAAATCGCCCACCAATGGGAAGCGATCATAATTTGTGGCGATATTGCCAATGAACTCGGTAAATTGCTGTATAAAATCCTTTGTGGAGTGTGGGGGGCGGCATACCACCCTTAGACAGACAGGGCCATTCCAGTCTAGGTGAAGCAGCTGGGATTCAAAACTGGGGAAGGCCGTTTCAGGGATCAGCCGGCAGCGTGAGGAGAAAGAGTTATTTAAAATAGTTATAATCCCACCCCCTCGTCCCCTCTGACGAGGTGAGTTAAAAAATGTACAATTTGCTGGGACCAGATCTGAGAAGGGAGTTAAGTCACCGACCTTTATCCAGGATTCTGTGATGAACATGAAATCCAAATTATGTGATGAATAGAAGTCATTTAATATAAAGGTCTTATTCACCACAGAACGGGCGTTTATTAGTGCCATCTTGGGTTGGCGAGTAGTCACGAAAGATGCAGGCGCTTTTCTGAATGAGCGCAGATTTCCGTGATTGACTCCGTTGCGCCGGGAGCAGGGTCCAACAATGCGGAAATCAGCCCGGGTGGTGTGACTCGGGTGCCGGGGAAAAACAGGACGAAGACAGCGGTGAACCGCATCATGCGGAAGCCAGGCAGCAGAGCATCGCCGAAACGAAGCGCCAGCTTGTAAATAAGCCTTCAGTTTCGTGATGTAACCTCCGCGGGTTCCTCGTTTCCTCCTTCGCTTTCTCCGCGGGGTGTTTAGTGGCCACCGGCAGACATCGTGCAGAGCGATCGCTCGGGGACGTTCGCACGGTTTGTGGCGGAGGCAGTCCACATCTACGGTATAAAAGTTCATGAATGGATCCCCAACAGACAATCCATCATTTGTGAATGAATCCACCACAGAGGCACGGATGTCTAGGAGAGCTTGACGGGCATATACTAGCCGCGTGGAGCAGGTAAGCGATACATGAGACAAGCCGAGAAGGAAGCACAAGAAAAACTTACTACAAACGGCTCTGATTACGCCGTGGGGGCTGTGTGTGAACAGCGGGTGGGCAGAGCCTGGCAGCCGCTGGCCTTTTTCAGCAGTAAGCTCCGTGACAACGAGAGGAAATACAGTGCCTTCGACAGGGAGCTCCTGGGTCGTTTCCTCGCCACCCGTCATTTACGTTTCCTGTTGGAGGGCCGGCGGTTCATGGCTTTCGTTGACCACAAGCAGCTGACTTTCGCCATGGCCAAGTCTTCGGAGCCATGGTCTGGTCGACAGTCAGCTGTCTGCCATCTCCGAGTACACCACTGACATTCAGCACGTGGCCGGCAAAGACAATTTCGTCGCCGACTGCCTCTCCAGGGCCGTCACTGGGTCCGTCCACTTGGGCCTCGACTGCGCAGCCATGGCTGAGGATCAGCCTGAGGACTCTGAGGTGCAAGCCTACAGGTTGGCCCCCACGGCACTGCTCATGGAAGATGACGCTACACACCTCAGAAGTGGTTCCCCTGTCCTCCACTACAGCAGCTGAGGTGGCCCGGGCGTTCATTATGGCTTGGGTGGCCCGGTTTCGGCACACCGTCTGACCTCTCCTTCCTTACAGAGGTTATACACATTCAAGGCTTACAAATATATACAATTAAGACACACACCCATGTATACATTAACGGAGCATCACATAGAACCTGACATGGTCATCTCACATGTCCACCTTAGTTAAAAAAGCTCAGAGACAGCTGTACTCAAAAATTCTGTTTAGGCTGGGATTGCCTCCACACGGACCTCACCAAAATTTGATTGACATTTAGAATCTGGGCCAGGAAAGGCTGCACACAGCTCTCACCTCTGATGTGACAAGCAGACTTGGTGCTGGCTGAGCAGTAATTGCGATCTAACAATGGTAGTAGTGCTCCCACTGGCTAGCTAATTGATGCTGCCCTGCACTGCGCACTACCTGGGTCAGGCTTCCATGAGAGATTGGAGTAGGTAAGACCTTCGTTGATAAAATGAGGAGGTGGAGGGGGTGGAGCCGGGACCATTGGACTCTCCAGAAACGGCTTAACTTTGGAAACATGCAATGCGTTTACATTCACAGCCGTAACCGGGGTATGGTCTTACCCCAGTTAAGTGAATAACCAGGTTATGCCAGTTCTCCTCGTATACATGAGCAGGGAAGAATGGGAAAAATGAGAGTAGTAACTTTACCTCCAGTACAGTAGGTGGCACTGTGCCAATGTACAACTGGTCAGAATAAATAGATGAATAGTGAATGGCTCTAATTAGCATATGAATAGCAGCAACACCACGCCTGGCCAGAGAGTGTCTGGCCTGGCTGGATGTTTTCCTCCGTGGGTGCTCACAGGCGCATGCCCTTTAAAATTTTTTAAAAAGTAGTCAAAAGTTGTTTGCATTTCAAAACCTTAGAAAATGGACAGCGGCCGACACGAACACACACACCTATGAACTCGATAATAAAGCCGTAAAGTAGGCTTTCAACGCTTTTCAACTCAATTCTCACAAATACAGATAGGATTGGAGATGAGAAGTTTAACTGACACTTAACCGTGATCAGCTTCGTGGGAAATTAAGAATCAATGCCACCGACATAACCAATCACACTATGACAGACTCTCCACTTAGCACCAACTGCAATGTTTAATTGCACGGTATCCGCACATATGAATGGTGTTGATTTTGGATTGAAAAAGTGGGAGAAAAGAGTTACATTTGTCCACTGTGAAGGTTGTAGAAACTTTTTCAGGTGGGTTAAGAAGTTTGTTTATTGTAGAACACCAGGGGAGTACGCAAAAGCGAAAACCAAAACGTAACGCTAGGAGATAAACATCAGTAAATATTGAGAAGTGTGAGCTGCAAGGTCTGTGATACATTCCCATTGCAAATATCCCATTAAAATTGATTAACAGGGCAAAACTCTTATTCGTTGATTATAGCGCCCATTAATGGCCGATCTTTGCCAGATTTGGTAGAAATCCTCAGAGCGGCATGCCGAATGAGCAACACATCTACAGTTCTATATATTTAGAGTCATCCAGTGCAAAAATAAACATATTGAACAATGTAACTCATAAAGGACAAACTATTAACATTTCTTACACACAGTGTATCAATCTTGGTTGTAACAGTATGGATTAATTTCACAAAGACTTTGGACTTCTAGGATGGATGCAAAACCTTCTGTAAGGACTAGGAAGACAAAAAAAACATCAGCAGAAAGGGGCAACTGTTAGCTATTAGCTCCAAAAGACCCTAAGTTTTGACTATCTATGATTATTAAGTTATAAAGTTATGAATCAGAAGTGCCGTTTGGCGTTGTATACAACATGCTCAACCTCAGAAGGGTTTAGAAGGCCCAAACTGGTATATGTTGACTATAGCGCCCCCTAATGGCCGATGTTTGCCAAATTTGGTACAGAGCCTCAGAGCAGCATGCCGAACGAGCATCACAAGTTTCGTGTGGATTGCTTTTACTGTGGCAGAGATATTGCAATTGCAAATTTCCCATTTAAATGCATTGATTCCCTAAAGGGCAAATTTGGTACAGAGCATCGTAGTGGGCTGATGAATAAGGATCTTAAGTTTTTTGCTGATAACATTTAATTTGGCCGAGATTTGATATGATATGTGTGTGGGAGATAGCTAGGAAAGATTTGTTTGGTCGCCAAATGCGCATACTTTAACATAACAAAATTCTTTGTACAACTTTTGGTCAGGGCTATCTGGAGATTTTTGTACAAGGTTTCGTGCAGATCGGTCGCACGGCCTAGGACAAGTTCGAAAAAGTTGGTTTTGCGCATTGCGCGATATTGCGGAAAAACTTTTAAGCAGAAATGTCCGTGGCCTATATCATGTGATTCAGCTTTATTCAAGGAAGACGTGGATGTAAGAATTTCTAATGTGCAATGTGTAATGTGGGAGTTAAAGACAAAAATACATTATAGCACCACCTAGTGGTGGAAATGGGTCAATTTTTGCCCCTGGGGTCCTTGCGGGGTTGCCTTGCAACACGCGGTTCGCATGCCCCCTCGGGCTTGGACCCCTAATCAGTAGAAAAACAATAGGGTTCCACAGCTCCGCTGGAGATGTGAACCGCTTTGCCTTGCAATACGCGGGGTTCCCATGCCCCCTCGGGCTTGGACCCCTAATAATCCTTAGAAAAACAATAGGGTTCCACGCTCCACTGGAGATGTGAACTGCGTTGCCTTGCAACACGCGGTTCCCATGCCCCCTCGGGCTTGGACCCCTAATAATAATAATAATAATAACTATAATAAAAATAATAAAAATTACTTCAAGGATACAGAGGGGGTACAGGTGAAAATCCTGGATTTCACATCCATTCCAGGTGAGACGTCTGATATTTTAGTTGGAGAAGTCAGTCGCAGCCTCCGATCATTTAATTTGATGGACAAAGTAGTTAGGTTTTGTGCTGACAACACCAACACCAACTTTGGTGAAAAAGCAAGGGTAGGGGTGAATAACGTCTTCTACAAGTTGAATCAGGCCACTGCCAATGACCTGGTGGGAGTAGGCTGCGCTGCACACATCGCTCACAACGCTCTCCAAACTGCCGCAGATACCCTTCCCTGTGACATTGAGAGCTTCATTGTGAAAGTGTTCGGACATTTACACCTCTTAACTGTCCGCACTGAGCAGCTGAAAGAGTTCTGCGACTTTGTGGAACTCCACAATGGCTGTCACTAGGCCCGGCTGTTGAGAGGGTGCTGAAGTTGTACCCAGCCTTACAGTCCTATTTCAGCTCTCAGGATAAGCTTCTTACCGTGATCATCAAATTTCTCGACGATAATAAATAAATAAGTGTTATTTGGCCAATAGACTACCTAAAAAATCTGAGGGGTATTTAACAATGGCAGAATTAAGAATAATAAGCGAGGCTTGACCTTGCATTGACTGGTCATCAGCGCAACACGTTTCCTTAACACCAATCCAGGATGAGTAGGAGCGACAATGTCAAGCCAGGTGTAGGACTAAGTAATTCATGATATGTGCTTGTTTTTCCTCCAAAAAAAAAAAAAAACACAGTTGGAATAAAAAAGACGTGGAAAATAGCGTCATTCACACAAGTGGGCAATCGCTTAGGGCTAGACTAACAATAAAGTAATGTTTTTTTCTTTTTTGAATGGGGAAACAGGGTTATTTCTGTAAAAAAGGGAGACATGAGACCAACTGAATGCAAACATACTACATCATTTTCATCTAGCAAGTGACTATATAACTTCAAAAAGTCACCTACCAGTTTTTTTTTTTTCATTTTCAAATTTCCTTCCAAAATAGAATAATGACTGAACGCAAAAGTACATGGACCGCAAAAGCCTTAAGATGATGTATGTGGCAACTCAAATTTATTACATTGTTTTGCATGGCAATAAACTTGAAGCTGTATTATACAATTGTTTGTAAATTGCTTGTAAAGGTGAAGAATCTTCTGAGCGCCCTTCATGATCCACGGAAGGCAGAGGATTTTCTCAAAACTGTCTGCACCTTTTAAAACTGTTGTTCTTCATACATACGGGAATGGGGAGAATCGTTTAAGGAGATGGATTCTCTCCTGAGAGTCCCTGAATGGGATGAGGTTGAATCGTCCCTGCAGTATGTGTCATCAAAATTAAACCAATGCATGCTCAGTGGAATGCCGACGGCAAGTCAGTGTACGAGCGCTGTGTGGAAATGTTCGTGCATTTCAAAAGCAGGGAGATTAAAAAACTGTAGGTCTCCTTTGTCAGTTCGCCATGTGTCTACCGGGCACAAATGCTCCCATTGAGTGGATATTTTCGCTCATGAACAACACATGGACTGCCGAGAGGAACCGCATGACCATTCCCACCTTAAAGGTGCTACTCGTCACACGGGCCAATTTTGCTGACAATGCTGACACCTGTGCACAACTTGCTTCTTGAGCAAATTCTAACAAATATACGGAATGAATGTTTCCAATAGGGACGCTATCTGTTCTATCAAATGAGATTACATTTGTGTGTGTGTGTGTGTGTGTGTGTGTGTGTTGTTGGTAAGAATAACACTGGTAACACTTTACGGTAAGGGTACATGAATTATCATGAATTTATGCATGAATTAATTGATGTATGTATTATGTATTATGCATTATGTAATTAATGATGTATTACTGCATTCCTTAATATCCCATGAACAAATCATGAATTAATTCATGCATGAATTCATAATTCCATTATGAAATACCCTTACCATAAAGTGTTACCATAACTTTAGTTCAAGCCTGTGGCAGCAGTTCCAAATAATTCGTTTAGTGCCATGCAATGAAAAATACCTTTTCACAAAGTTTTTCACAAGTTCAGTGGGTGCATTTTCCAAAAGAATGCTTTAAAGTGATGGTTCGGAGTAATTCACTCTAGGCTGCTTTGCAGCTTGACCGCGAGCCAAACAACCCCCAATCAGCTGTCTCCCCCTTCTTATTACGTTGGTCGAGTTAGCGTTATCAGGTGGTTAGCTTACAGCAGGCGCTAATGGACCCACGTTTATATGTCGTAAATAAACCCATTAATAATGCCTGGATTGATACCAAATGGCTACACTAGTACAAATATGTTATGAAATTATAAAACGAGGCATTACAAAGTTTGTAACTACACCAGAAGTATATTTATATAACACTTGCCTGATAGATACTCCTCACGGCTGCTATAGCGCGAGATCCCGCGACATCACAACATATATTGCCAGAAGAGACTACCAAGCAGGAAGCGAGAGAACAGCAGAATAGATCAAGAAAATGGCAGAGTCAGAGGTGAGCATCGAACGCGACAATGAGTGGCTCAATTTCGAAGGTCGACCGTACCTATTTGAGCCTGAATACACAGACGAGGAGCTACAAATAATGGAGGAGAATCGGAGAGCTGCAGAAGAGGCTGCGGAGATCACGGAGATCCCAGACACACCAAACAGATGTGCAGGCGACTGGTGGTGTAGCTGTGGACAATGTCAGCCCATGGCTACAGAGGAAGAGTGTTTGTGTTGTCGGGAGTCGGACGTGTTTCGCCAATGCCTCGAAAACTCAGAGGCATGCTGTGTCACAGCAATGGATGACTTTCCGGCACTAATAAACCCAGCTGTTGTACGGACATTTTTTAACGTACCCAAAATCAACTGGAAGAGAAGACCTGTTCCAGAGGGACCCGACGGACAATTATCTGCAAAGTAAGTACACAAATACTTATTTTCGTCAGTGCTCTAATCAATTTTTGTGAATCTCAAATTACATTATATGACTGCCCCTTTATTGCTCTTGCTTTCTTATTTCTACTCCTAGACAGTGTAGATTGGTGGCATATCGGATCGTCTTGGAGTGGGGATTACAAGGTGAGCGTCTGGGGCGCAAGGAGAGGAGAGTCATGCCTAGTTGTGTGGTGACCACAATTAGGACCAAGTACCCGTCCCCCACCGGCGATTACAGAGGTTTTCAGGAAGCAGAGGAATTATTGAGAATTATCTGATTTTGCAAATAATGTTATGTAAATAATGTAAATTTTTACCCTAGAAGGATGTCAATGTCAATTTGGTATACATTTTATAAATAAAAAGTAGTTGGTAAGATGTATAAAGACTTGTTTATTGACAGAATTATATACAGAACTACAAAAAACATGGGAATAATAAATCAAAACATTGGATTGAGTACACAACAAATAACAAAATTTCACTGTGACTTGAACCGAGATGTGGATTGTTTCAACAGCTCTGACTTGTCAGGCCTAGGCACAGGGGCAATGTTCTTTAGAAGCCTTTTCCGGCGAGGCGGAGGACGGGGCCAATCTTCAAGATTAATCTCATCCCTCATCTTCAGAGTGTGGTCCATGAGGGCTTGGTGGAATAGTTGCGCACCTCTCTCATACACGGGCCTAGCAATCCACTGATGACTGGCCTTTGAGTAGGCAAATGCAAATTGGGGTTGTCCTATAAAACAAAATGTAATAACAAATTAGGTAATAACAGTGTAGGTGTACATTGTAGGGTATTTGCACAAAGCACAACAGATTTATCTATTTTTGTTCTGTAGCTGACATTCCAAAATTTACTCAATTTCACTTTCAGGTCTTATTCAGATCATTTTAGGATAGCAGTGATTTTAGTAGAAGATGTAGGCATTTACCTTCTTTTGTTTTGGCCTGCTCCTTGCCAACATTGGCGTTGTGGTCCATGACCGCAAGTTGTGTTCTGGCCAGCATTGCGTCGTATGAAAAGTGAAGCCTTTTCTGAGTATACTTCAGCATAGACGAATGAAAAACTTCCAGGGACCCTGTGTAGGTGCAATGCAACCCCATACAAATATTAGCCATAAACATGATAACGTACTTTTAAAATGATATTTACAGGAGCCTCTTTACATTGTGTACCTGAATGTCTTAGAGTGAAAGTGCAGCAATGCTTGTGTTGCAAAATAACTTTTGTCATAGATCTAAAATAAAATAGGGGAAACAAATTTTGTAGACATACCTGTGTGTTTGAACAGTGCCATCTGCCCACGTCTCGTCGTATGTTGTTTTCCAGGACTATACTTTTAAAGCCCGGTACGCGGAATCCACGGTCATCCACCTTTTCCTCTGTTGTTCGTTGGCTGTCAGAGGGGCATGATGGCACGTTTGTTGTATGCCGTCTTCCTCCCATCTGTGTATGCCAACAATGTGTTGGAGCAGGGATTTCCACCGACGCACACACTCCTGGAGGGGATATAGGAGATAATCGTTGACAATTTTTTCTGAATGTTTTTGTGTAATATTTGGTCCTATAGCACCCCTGCCAAATGATAACAGAGAGTTGTTCTTACCTCACCATCTCCGTGACTGGAGCTACAAGACCAGTATAAGCGATTACTTATAGACTTCAGCCAGGTCATTAGGTCTTTATTTTCCCTCTTGTTTGCTGCATTGACTAGCTTCTTCTTGACACCTAAATGAAAAAACAAGATGGATTTATTACGATCAGCATTTTACCAAATGCACACAACTTAGAAAACATGGTGTGATATTGTTAGTTCTTCAGGTAGGCATAACACTTACTCTTGTTGACGTGCCATGAATCAAACTCGTGCCGAATGCCACTGTAGGTCTCCCTCATAATTTTACGTATCGATGGTGCTCTATCAGTAGTAATGACACCGACATCCACACCCATGGTCAGGAGGTGATCGAGGCCTCTTTTGAATCCCATCGCCTCCATGGCTACTGAAATGGAAGCCTCCGTAACCTATGGAATAAAATTTTCATAGTTAACCGACCATAAAACCTGTGAAGCAATCAAATACCCACACCTTTTTGTGGATTATTTTGGAAATGATTGATGCATGCTGGTTTACCTGAACTAATTCAAAGTGGACAATCTCCTTTGTGGCATCATCCATGAAGGAGTAAGTCGAATACTTTGCACTGAAACCTATTGACATTGACGTATTGACATTAATACAGATGAATGCAAATTAATATAAATGTTTTTCTAAAGTTTACTCACATTACTCTAAATGCTTACCAGGGCTGTCACACCGCGCATCTCCAGCCAAGGCAATTTTTTCTTCTGTGTCAGCGAGTTGTTTCAGGCGTTCAATTACCTGGTCCTGCTGATTTTTGTACGCAT
Organism: Perca fluviatilis; assembly: GCF_010015445.1. Classification (NCBI taxonomy): domain Eukaryota; kingdom Metazoa; phylum Chordata; class Actinopteri; order Perciformes; family Percidae; genus Perca; species Perca fluviatilis. The sequence goes on from NC_053114.1 coordinate 11,132,902, forward strand.
GGTTGATGACTGGGATGAGATACTTTGACTGTACAGAGTAGAACTGAGTTTTGCCAGGGATTTGGAGGTTTATACAGTCTCTTATATCTGTATACGTGGCTCCGGTGAATAATATGGCGGCAGAGGTGAGTAAATTATGTCTGCCCATCTTCCTCTGGTCTGGGCATGATTGCCATAAACCATTGTGTCCTTGTAGGCAGGTCCAGCGTATTTTTAATTGGCTACCGTGTTTGGTCCATTTGCTCTCTGCCATGGAGATTCCACAAAGGCAGCATGTTTGAAACATTTGCATTATGCTCGATTCATCCACTATCCACTTTCTCTCTGACCATCCATTTATTGAGCCATGGCTGGATGTAGAGGCCGAGCCTGAGTCTGATGGGGAGGGGTCACTTGGTGGCTTGTAGCTGTCGTCCTTAGGGTCGTCTAATCGACATTCTCCAAAACTAGTACTCATTTCTTGAAGAGAATCCTCTTTTTCTTCCTATGGAACGACAGGGATAAAGATTGTTGAGTTATGACAAAAAAGTAAGGTTCCACTTCAGACTTAGAACAACGTAAACAAAGTTTATATTTAGGCAGGAGAGAAGCACATTATGCACTCACTTGTGAAATGATTACAGGACCAGCATGAGGGGGAGGGCATGATGCTGATGTAGCCCCCAATTCCTTGCGATGAAAAACAAATTCAGCATACAGTAAATTCAGTGATCAATTACAGTGACAAAACCTGCAATGCAAAGCTGGTGTAGTGTATTACTTTGATAGCCTGTATTACCTCAGAAAGATTCCATGTTGGAGGGCGGGCCATGTATGTGCCAGACAGAGAACGCTGGGTACGTGGTCTAACTACAGCTGGTTCCGGACTCAACAGGGATAATGGTAGGCCAAAGGACAGGCTCTTAGATGTGGACTGTCTCACACTGGTGTCCTGGCTCTTTGTGGGGGTAGATTGAGGCAGTCCAATCATGTCTGATTTGTCAATTACCACCTGGCCAGACTGTTGCTCTCCAGCCTAAAATGTGAAAGACATTCAACACAGCAATGTATTACAAATAAAAATTATTTAAAAAAATTGACGTGGTATGACAGGACACAGTTATTGTGCTATGCCAACATAATATATCTTTATGTCCAACACACACATTCACCCCCACCCCCCAACCATCTGAGCTTACACAATAGATCAGGGTTGTTCTACTTTCCTGAACAACAAAATAAGCTTGCTCGATTTTTCCAATGACTCAAAAAAAGAGAAAAATCTACAGTTGTGAGGACATTTTGAAAATGGTAATGCAAAAACGTTCGACATTTTATGTTACTTGTGACTGCATACAAACACCAGGTATTTCATTATGCCCCCTCCCCCAATCTACCTCTACACAAACACGTTATCAGCAAAATACTAACTTACCTCATCTATGTCCGCTGCCGATGGTCCCACTCGTTGAATAGCTTTCCTTTTCAGAAGTACTCTAGTCGACTTTTTGGACTCCTTGACTTTACTAGGATGATAAAAGTCGTCATCATCGAAATGTCTGCTACACACACGGTAGCGCTTCTTTTTTAGCGTCTCGAGTGGCATTGTGATGTCCATTTTGAGAACGACAAGCCACTGTTGTAGAAGCTCCGGGTCTTTGTATCGAAACGGCAGATCATGGAACGTCTCTGGATTGAACTTTTTAGCTTTTAAACCGCAGCCAGGATATATACAACTGCGTGGCATCTTGTCCTATGGCCTCACGCTGCAGTAGCTGCTTCTGCTGTTCACTCGCTTCTTGATTCTTCTTTACCATTCGTCTCTTCCGGCAATATATGTGCTCTGTGCGTGATCTCGCGGGATCTCGCGCTATAGCAGCCGTGAGGAGTATATCAGGCAAGTGTTATATAAATATACTTCTGGTGTAGTTACAAACTTTGTAATGCCTCGTTTTATAATTTCATAACATATTTGTACTAGTGTAGCCATTTGGTATCAATCCAGGCATTATTAATGGGTTTATTTACGACATATAAACGTGGGTCCATTAGCGCCTGCTGTAAGCTAACCACCTGATAATGCTAACTCGACCAATGTAATAAGAAGGGGGAGACAGCTGATTGGGGGTTGTTTGGCTCGCGGTCAAGCTGCAAAGCAGCCTAGAGTGAATTACTCCGAACCATCACTTTAATTCTGAAAAATAAAGTTGGTCCCACACAGAAAAATCACTCAATGTCTTTTAATTTTATTTCTTAGATGTGTAGGATTCAAACCAAGAACATTCATGAATATTAACTGTTGTGGTTAGCGGGAGATAGAGGACCCAAATGCAGAGAGAGGCAGGCAGGCAGGAGATGGTGTGAACTTCAGGATTTAATTCAACAAAAAATGGCAGTACAGAGACTGGAAAACTCACAAAGTCAGGCAGGGAGAAATAAAAAGCAACAGCAACAGGCGAAAACATGCACAAGCTGACGGGCAAAACACAGGCAGGAACAAACACAAAATGATCTGACAAAGGGAACACAGAGGCTAAATACATGAGGTGATGAGTAAACCAGGAACAGGTGAGACAACAGGTGAAACACATTAGGAGAGACAGGGTAATCAACAAAGGCGGGAAAACACAGGAAGTAAAACTAGACATGACAAGACAGAGAAAAGACTATCAAAATAAAACAAGAAACAGAACATGAACAGGGAAATGCACAACAGGGACCAGATCGATCACACACATAATGGATGAGCTACAAATACACACGGAACTGTTGCGTGATGATTATCACAGAATAAGCCTGCCTGAACACACTTATCATGGACAGAAGCTAGCAGCTAACAGCTAGCAGCTAGCAGTGCGAGCTAGCTACCGGCAGGATAGAGACAGGGTAGGTGAATTTAAACAATGTCTGAGTTGAAGACGCATCTTGTTGTCACGTAAGGGCCCTGTTCATGTTGCACAGATATTTTAATTGCATTTTGTGTCTGTTAAGAGGAACAAAGGCACTCTAAAACCTGCCCCGACAACTGCTGTTTTAGCTCAGTGGAAGCTCGTAGAGCTCTCCAGTTTGCTAGGACCGATTCCGGTCGGGTTTTTTTCAATCGAAAGTACTCGCATATTATAAATACCGATCAAGATTAACGTAAAAATTGGCCAGAATTCTTCTTTAATAGATAATTTAGAAAGAAATAACTTTACATACGACAAATATGACTAAAAGGTGATACAGATACAGATGAAGTGTAGCCTTTGATTTGCTTTGTCAATTAAATCTGGTTGGTTTGTCAAATGTTATGATTCAGTAGATAAAATACCTGATTACTTAGGTCCATCATAAAGATATGGAGTGGAAGAGACTGCCGCGGAGAGGGGCAACAACCAGACTCTGATAAATGAAGTTCGGGGAGCTTTCACAGCGGTGTGTCGCAGTGTTTCTATGGTTTATCAGTAGGCTACAGTTAATCCCACGGCAAGACCACCAGCAGCATGCTACTACTAACAATCCGAGGCCTGAAGTGAAGTGTTGACGGCACGCACCTTCACGAGGGGAAGGGGCTGGAGGGCATTGGTCTTTGTGCACTGTAAAAAATACACATTTTTGGAGAAAAAAAAAACGTTATTCGGATTTGATGTACCTGGACAAGTTTTAATCTACCTGTGCAGGGCGCCCAAGTAGAACCTATGTATGGGAAACACTGGATGTATGTGGAGTAAATGGTAATTGCTAATAGTAGTAATAAAGCTTGTTTTATGGTTATGCGACGCAGAGCTTTCGCCGTAGCCTACGTAAGTGGCCTGATGTTTAGGCCTGTGCTGGTGTGTGCGTCGAGCCGGCGTGTGTGTGTATGTGTGTGGGGAGTGGGTGATAGAGCGAGGGAGAAGTGAGAGAGTGACGGCGATTAGCTTCGGAGCGAGTACCGACTCTAGAGTCATAGTGAGAGAAACGAAGTGTTTTCCCTGTGTTTTCTGACCAAGGTGGGAAATCTTTAGCAGGAACAGTTAACCCTCTCCTTGATTTCATGTTGTTTATGGAGAAGGAGACCCAGGAAATGACTCGGGGGAAATACAACGCTACCAAGCCACGGCCGAGCAACGTGTGTCGCTGCTACATGTAGTTACATTTTTCGAGAGGTGCATGTCAGTATCGTAGGGTCCGCAGAGGGGTCTGCGGGGTACGCCGTCGATTCGACGCAGAATCATAAAACGGCCTTAAGGGTAATAGTATCGTGCAAATCCAGAACTTCCCATGTGACACTAGCTGTTGGAAATCACTTGAAGCTTCATAAATCTATCTTCACAAGCTGCTGCAACTCTTTAATATTTACATGTAAACATATATGCACAGATACCCATCTCAGAATAACTCTACATTAGTGTTGAAATGTTTAAACAAGCTATCATGACGTGCCGATAATTAAATAAATGTATTTAGCGCAATGTTTTTTAACTCTGTAATAAGGGATGCAAAGAAGACATACAGAGGTTGAACACCTGGTTCCAAAGTAGAATGTTGCCTGTGTTTTGACCATGGTTCCTTTGGTCATAGTCCAGGTAATGGTCATGAGAACACTATCAACAAATCAGGGAGTACATATCAAATCAAACATCAAACATGCAACTTTTCTCAGACCTGTGTATCATCTTACGTATTGCCTCTGTTTGTTTTATCAGACACAGGAGTCCCTAAACCCGAATAACCTGGAGTACTGGATGGAGGATATCTACACACCAGGCTTTGACTCACTGCTCAAGAGGAAAGAGGCAGAGTTCAGGAGGGCGAAAGTGTGTAAGATTGGCGCGCTGATTGCAGCAGCTACCTGCACTGTGATCCTGGTCATCGTTGTTCCGATTTGCACCATGAAAACATGAGAGTACCAGGGCGATACACAGGGCAATACACTTTTACTCCTGTCCTTTTCTGTTTGTGTTCTGGGTAAGTAAGTCTGCAACAGATTTACCCAAAAAATGAATGTATTGGGATTTGACCATGTCAGTTGGAGGCCTTTTGCCAATGATAACATGATTTGGGCAGCTATTGTACAATAGAAATTAATTCAGTAAGTGTATACTATATACTGTATGTCTATTGCTTCAACAGTTGTAGTTAACTGTTATAAACTGTGTGGAACAGTTTGAAGGTCATTGATTTAATTACGAAACATCTGCAGCAGAGGATCACTGAACTGGATTGAATTGGATTTGTTATTGTAGCCAGCGTATGATATTTTTATTTTCATATAATTACTGTACAGTGTATTTTGATCAATGATTTGATGAATTATCTGGTTGAATGTGAGAATTTATCTTTATTTTATTTTTTTCAATAACCGCAAGCATTTTAAGTAATGACATTTGTGCACCACATTTTCTAATTAGAAATATATTGAAGTACTTCAGTTGAGATATATTGTAGGTATACTTGTACATACAGTAGATTGTAGACAAAGTATGACAAACTGAATGTATTGATATCATTAGCCTAATAACTTATAAAGGAATGACTTGAGAAGTTATTTGAATGTTGCTGCCATCTCCTACTATTTCTGAAATCTAACCAGCCAACATTACATACCTGTTCCTCTTCCCCAAACACTTTTTTGTGTTTGCACAGGGGCAGTCCATCAGACATCAATCACTTTCTGACCCCAACCCTTTCCATTTAACACATTTTGGTGTTAAAAAAACCGAGCACCCTCCTAAAGTTATTTTTTTGCAAACACGTAAACTCAGACTTTTCTTTCTTCATTTTTTAATGTTATAGGTTAGAAAATTGTTTACATCTCCTCAGGTCTTAATGTCCCTTTCAGTTGAGCACTTGTGAGAATATGATTTGTAGGTCAGTCTAACACATGAATCCTTAATGCTGCCTATGTTTTCACATTTGTTTATCATCTCATGAAAAACTGAAAATTATAATGAAATGACAAAAATGTGTAGTGCATGTAAGGGTGAAGATCTTTTTGAAGCCACTGGTCAAAGGCTGATAATTGTTTGTTCATCTCTGCCTGTTGCTGTATGGCTCTACTGATGTGAGAACATAAACCTAATCAGCAGGACTTCATCACCAAAATGCAGAGTCAATATTATAAGCAGCTGAGCCATTAGCTCCTACAAGAAAATGAAGTCTTGGTGGTTGGAGATTTTGCAGGGAGAATACAGTTTTGTCATTTAGGATGAAGCGTCATTGGAACAAGTCACAACTCACCATTCATCCTTTTGTCTACAATTTGAGCGACTATGGGGAAAGTTTCAGAATGCTTGAGCCACTACACCATTGCAGTTCATCTCTGACATAGACTTGTCATACAGTTCCTTGAAAGAAATACCTTCACACCTTATCATGACTTTGCACTACACATTTTTGCTGACTTGTGCTTCCTTAATTTGTTGTCAGTCATGTGATGAACAAATAATAAAACTGCAGTTAAATTTGAGGTGAAAAGGAAAATTATAGGCAACATTAAGAATTCATGTGTTGGACTGATCTACCCACCATATACTTACAAGTGCTCAACCAAAAGCGGGCACAACATGAAAACCTCAGGAGATGTAAAGTGTCTTCCCTATAACATTTATTTGGCAACATTTTACCTCATTAGCATATTTATTTATTTTGGAACAAAAGTATGGAAATCGTGGATAACCTTGTATGCTAGCTTTGTGATCATCAAAGAGCTGTACTGTTGTGTTTATTGTCAGAGAAGAAGAAATGGGTATTGTGGGGTCAGAAAGTGATGACCCCTTTGTAAATGCTTTGGGCTCCGACCTGTGACGATTTACTGCATGTCTTCCCCATCTCTCTCCCCTTTCTCACCTAGCTATCCTGTCCATTAAAGGCAGAAATTCCCCAAAAAAATCATCTATAAAAACAAATCGCACCCTGCCTGTGAGCGTGGACAGCCAGTCTGATTATTCCAGAAACAGAAATAACGATTCATGACGAGGTGTATGATGTAATGTTAACATTAATGTGTGATATTGTTATACTAAGAAGTTATACATGCCAAAAATAAGTACAATTTTGTTACTTGGCTGTAAATTCACGTTACGAAGCTAAGGCTAGCTCTAATTAAAGATAAGGGTACATCGTGTACATCGTCAAGGATTTACAGACATTTCAAAAGCATCACACATATCCCAACAACAGAATGGATGAGAGACACATACATTCCTTTATTTACAGTGCTGTCTTGCGCTACATCGTTAATAAAGACAGAAACTGTTCTTCAGCCGGAACACCAACTCTGAACTTTCTGAACCAAAGCTGTCAATCAAGGTAAACTAAGGAGGTCCGTGGGTGAGATCGCCTTGAAAGTGACCAATCATGTGGCCGGATTGGCTCAGTGGTAGAGCAGGCGCACATGTACCGAGAGGTTTATGCCTCGACACAGAGGTCCAGGGTTCAAATCTGACCTGTGACGATTTCCTGCATGTCTTCCCCCTCTCTGTCCCCTTTCTCACCTAGCTGTCCTGTCAAAAATTAAAGGTGGAAAAGGTAAAAAAAAATAAAATAAAAAGAAGTGACCAATCATAGCAGGGCCAGTGCCTCCTTGGTTTCCACCCCCAAAATGTGAAAAGTCAGTTTCATTTGGACAAGCAGAAATCTTTGAAAACTTTGCGAGCAGAGTTTACCTGCGAGAGCGTGAATGCCCTCCACAGCTCGCAAGCAGACACTCAGGAGCACGTGGTGGCTGCTCTGCGTGCGCGTTGCTTAGTTTTATACGTGCAGCTGCCATTCATTCCCTCTATCTATGTTTTGTTTCACACTCGCAGCTGCCTGTACAACTCACGATTGTTGAATTGTGCACAAAGACTGCTGTAAAATGATATAATTTGCTCACGAGATATGACATAATTCTGACGCCATAAATAGTGACTTTTTGGGGACTATTTTGCTGTTGTGTTGGACTCCCTCATGTTGAAAAATGGTGGTCATTGATGGCTGTTTTAGTCTGTTGGAGAAACAACCAACCAATCAGAGCTTTATAGGTGGGCTTAAGAACGGGGATGTCATGTTACATAGCTAGCTTTCCACCAATGTTTCCACCAACACAAAAATGACATGAGCAGGGCTATTTCACAAAACCTAGATAGCGGATTAAGCTGCAATTTCCCAGTTATCTTGGCTTAATTTAGACTTGACTCAGGAAAGCAGATATATTACAATGGAGATGTCTTCTGTGCAGCTAGCCTGCTCCAGACCAGGCCAACAGCCAAGCTCGGTTAATCCTGGTGCCTTTTCTGTTCGGCATATAGTATGTGGCCGCTGTAATAAAACAGTGAGAAAAAGTGTAGCAGACATAGCTGACTGACTGAAAATGAGATGCCACCTAGGCCAGAATTGAATACTTCACTTTTACATACAAACTGGTACTAAATACTTGCACATACAGTACATGCATCCTTCAGTTATGCATATATACATACTTGCACATACATGGATACTTCATTTGCACATACATATATACTTCACATGCACACACTTTCATAACGTGTGAGTATGTATGTATGTGTGCATAAGTATGTACAGAACTTTCACTCAGGAGGTCGGGGTTCAAGTCCAGTCCTAAACCATAGGTCAATTTGCTGATCTAGTGACTTATTTATTACTTTCGTAACAAACATACTTATTTATCCCAACTTCATCCCAGCGCAATCTGACAATTCTGATAATTGACTACTATTGTTTTCCACAGCTGTTGCAATGGGTTGATTACAGAAGGAGTTAAAGTATGAGCAAGCAAAGAGACACTTTTACCTGAGCTGCATGATTGGCTGCCATAATGCATTTTGCCTCCACCTGTCTAAACCTCTTCTATGTTATTGGCAGTTGGTGTGCCACCTTGTTTTAGCAACTTCAAGTTAACGTCACGAAGTTGGGATAAATAAGTATGTTGGTTACGAAAGTTAAGTAATCAATAAATAAGTCACTATGTCAGCAAATTGACCCATGGTTGGACTGGACTTGAATCCCGACCTCCTGCGTGAAAGTCCTGTGTTTATGTGTCCATCCACCTATCGCCAAAAACATAAATGAAGAGGTTGAGACAGGTGGAGGCAAAATGCATTATGAATGAAGTATATATATGTATGGGCGAGTGAAGTATATATTTATGCGCAAGTGAAGTATATATGTATGTGAAAATATTGTATATATGTATGCACAGGTAAAGTATTTATGTATGCGCAAGTGCAGTATTTATGTATGCACAAGTAAAGTATATATGTATGTGCAAGTGTTTAATACCAGTATATATGTATGTGCAAGTGAATATATGTAAGTCTTAAATTTTGGCCTAGGCGGCTTCTCATAACTCATTGCTACTCTTAATTGAAACCATTTAAGGAGTTACTAGTCATTTGCACAAATGAACAGTTGTACACTTTGCCTTAAAAACAAGCAGTAAAAGTTAATATGTTACACAGGAAAAATATTGTTTAGCCCATATGAGAGAGAAAGAAAGACAGAAAGAGATCTGTGCATCATATTCTAGCATTGTACATTAGTGGTTGTAATTGATCTTCATGGAAAATGTCCTCAGTAACTTTATCTTCTCCTCACTTTTAAAGCAGAGAAAAACGGTTAATTTGTGAAAATGATTGTAGCCACCTCCTTGAATGGTATGATTAGGAAAGTTTCAGTTAAGAGCAGTGGTCAGTAAATGTATATTTTTAAGCTACTTACACATTCAGTCAGTTGTTTATTTATTTTTATTATTATTACAGTATGTTTAACATTATCAAACGTCCATAAGAAGCTGCTGCTCACTCTGTGTAAAGTACAAAATAAAAACAAGGGGTATTCTCAATTTTAGCATCAGTAAATCTGTGATCGACCTCGCGGGTTTGTTAAAAAAAAGCTGTAATCGCGCATCTATCCGAATGACTTCATCCTGGCATGACCTAGTCGCACCTCCTCAGCCTAGCTTGGCCATCGTGAAACGCACTGATTAACTTAGGTCAAGCCTCACTTTATCTGTTCTCCTGGATTTATAAATTCTGCTTTTGTGAAATAGCCCTGTAAGTCGACAGAAATAAATAATGACTAAAATTGAAATTGGCAGGACGGACATGTAAATCATTTCTGAATGAGAACCTGGCTGCTGAGGCTGTGGCCAATATGAGGCACACAGTAGCCCTCCATTTATTCATCTACATATTCACACAACCTCTGTGTCAAGGTAAATGAATCAGGCAGGAGGGGAAGGGGTAGAAACACAGGAGAGAGGCAGGGCCAACAGAGAAACAGACAGTGAAACAAAATAGGAACTAGGAATCTGGAAAACAAAACAAAAACTCACAGCCAGCCAACCCCAACCATCACAGTACCCCCTCCTCAACGTACGCCTCCAGGCGGACTGCCAGGCATGTCCGGGTGGGCCCTGTAGACGTCCTCCAGGAGGGTGTTGTCCAGGATCTGGCTGGCGGGAATCCAAGAGCGTTCTTCCAGTCCATAACTAGCCCAGTCCACCAGATACTGGTAACCCCGACCCCTACTTCGCACATCCAGGAGGCGGCGTACCTTATAGGCCGGGTGGCCATCGATGATCCATGGAGGGGGAGGCGCTGCCACTGAGAGAGAGGGCTGGTGGAGACCGGTTTGAGATGGGAGACGTGGAAGACCGGGTGGGACTTCAGATGAGACAGGAGCTGGAGTCTGACGGCGGTGGGATTCTGGACAGCCTCGATGGGATAAAGGCCCACAAACCGGGGGGCGAGCTTTTTGGAGGTGGCCTGGAGAGGAAGGTCCTGGGAGGAGAGCCACACTCTCTGGCCCGGCCGGTAGGCGGGAGTTGGAGTTTGGTGGCGGTCTGCCAGGCATTTATTCCGAGTGCGTTGAAGGGCTGCCCTGGCTTCACTCCACACCCGTCAACACCGCTGCAGATGAGTCTGGACAGAAGGGACCACCACTTCTTCCTCCAGGAACGGGAAAAATGGAGGCTGGAATCCCATGGCACACATGAATGGAGACATCCCAGTGGCAGCGTTGACGAGGGAGTTGTGGGCGTACTCAACCCAAAGGAGGTGGGAACTCCACAAGTAGGGGTTACGGTACGCCACACACCTGGTCCTGGTTCGCCCACTCGGTTTGCCCGTTGGTCTGAGGGTGGTAGCCTGACGACAAGCTGACAGTGGCACAGAGGGCTCGGCAGATGGATTTCCAGACTTGTGACGTGAATTGGGGTCCCCGGTCAGAGACAATATCCAAGGGGATACCGTGGAGGCGGAAGACGTGGTGGACAAGTAGGCGGGCAGTTTCCATCGAAGAAGGCAGCTTGGGAAGGGGGATGAAGTGGACGGACTTGGAGAACCGGTCTACAACGGTGAGTATGGCCGTATTGCCGTTGGAGTTGGGCAGGCCGGTGATGAAGTCCAAGTCCAAGGCTGACCAACTAGGACCCACCTAGCCTGGCGGGAGTTGAGTCTCTGGACCATTTGAATGTAGGAGAGGTTCTTGTGATCAGTCCAGACTAGGAAGGGGTGTTCGGAGCCCTCCAACTAGTGCCTCCATTCCTCAAGAGCCAGTTTTACGGCCAGAAACTCCAGGTCCCCCACGCTGTAATTCTGTTTGGTGGGAGTCAGTTGGCGGGAGAAGAAGGCACAGGGATGGAGCTTATGGTCAATGGGGGAGCGTTGGGACAGGGTGGCCCCAACGCCCACGTCCGAGGCATCCACCACGAACTCAAGGGAAGGGTCAGGGTTGGTGAGGACAGGGGCGGAAGTGAACCAGGACTTGAGGAGAGAGAAGGCAGCAGCGGTCTCCGGAAACCAGACAAAGGGAAAAGAGGCGGAACAGAGGCGGAAGTGAGGCGAGTGAGAGGGGCAGCCAGGGAACTGAAGTTGTGGATAAACCGACGGTAGAGGGATGGCAAAGCCCAAAAAAAGCTGCAGCTGTTTAACGGAGGTGGGGGTAGGCCAGTCAACCACAGCTTTGATCTTGGCCGGTTCAGCATAAAGCCGCCCACTCTCAATGATAAACCCCAGAAACTGCACAGACGGGACGTGAAACTCACATTTCTCTGCCTTAACGAACATCCTGTTCTCCAGAAGCCGCTGCAGCACTAAACGGACATGCTCTGTTTGTTGGACTGGGTCGCGGGAGAAGATCAGGATGTTGTCAAGGTAGACAAAAACAAACCAATGCAGAAAGTAGCGAAAGACGTCATTAACGAGAGCTTGGAAAACTACGGAGTGTTAAACGCCGTTTTCTATTTGTCCCCCTCCCGGATCCGCACAAGGTGGTAGGCATTTCTAAGATCAAGCTTAGTAAATAAGGTGGACCGGGAGAGGGACTCAAATACAGAATCCATCAGAGGAAGCGGATACTTATTTTTTATGGTTATGGAGTTGAGCCCCTGGTAGTCAATGCAAGGACAGAGAGTCTTATCTTTTTTGGCCATGAAAGAGAAACCTGCGCCTAGAGGGGATGATGAGGGGCGAATAATACCGGCAGTTATGGAATCTTTGATGTACTGCTCCATAGCCTCTCTCTCCGGATGTGAAAAATTGAACAGGCGGCTGGACAGGAGGGGTGCGCCCGGGAGGAGGGCTATGGAGCAGTCGTAGGGGCGGTGGGGGAGGTAAGGACAAAGGACAAAGCCTGATCCTTACTGAACGCCTGGGCTAGGTCATGGTACTCGGAGGGAACGAGAGTTAAATCTGGAGGAACAGGAGGAACGAGGGATTGAAAGGATTTACCAGGGACGAGTGTGGACAACAGACAGTCCTGTTGAAGATCAGGAATTGTCATGTCATGCGTCCGCATGACATGACAATTCCTGATCTTCCCCCGCGTCCAGTCCACATTGGCGTTGTGGGTAATGAGCCAGGGGAGTCCAAGGACAGCAGGGGTGGCAGGAGAGGAGATGAGGTGAAAAGAAAGGGATTCATGATGGTTAACGGAGGTGAGGAGGCGGAGCGGAGGGGTGCAGTGGGTTATGGTGTACGGGGGCTGGCCGTCAAGACTGGTAACTGTAAAATGTAGCTTCTTACTGATTTTTCCTGCTAAGAGCTAAGAAGTTAGCCATCACGGGGGTGTCTTTCTAGCCAGGGACGGACTGGGGCTAAAAAACAGCCCGTGACTTTCTCCCAAATAGGCCCATCATCCAGCCATTCGCCTTCTAGCCGTGCGCGACAGACACTAGCCAGGATGTCCTGATATTATGCCACAATACTGTAGCCTATCAGACAAGGTATTCACAGCAAGTAACATCTCAAAATCAATGATGAGAATTGGGGTTGTGTTTATTAACCTTGTGTTGTCTTTCCAACAACCTTGAAAAAAACCCAATTTTTTTCAACGTTTTTTAACGTTTGTTTTTGCTTTTTCCAACGTTTTAAATTGTAAAATTTTTCTTCTTTACATTTTCAGTGCTTATTTCTACGTCCCATATTTTATGATATAAAACAAAAATTGAAAACCGGTCAATATGACCCAAAGTCAACACAAGCCTCAGCCTTCAAATAAAAACTAAAAATGTACAATGCCATTACATCTGCATTGAAAATAAAATACAAATAATGTCACTGGCTACAGAAACCCCAAATTACACAAACTTGTAATTATAAAACAGTACAATAGTACAGAGTATTACTGACAACACTTTCAGAGATAAAGTAGGCTACTTGCTGTACCTGAACATGGGGATTAGATATTCTGTAGGCCTATACCAAAACTACACTGAGTGTTAGTTACTATATACTATAACTATTCAAATATAAATGTATATAACAGGTGTTGCTTTGTGTTAAAGAATTAGTATTGAATAACCTATTTAATATTTTCTCAATGTCATATTACACTTTTGATTTGAATATTAAGGCTGTGAAATGATGAAAATTACTACAGGCCCTATCAATTTTGTCTGTGCAGCTTTCACAAACAACCACCAGGTCTTTGCCAGTTTCACAATAGCAAACGCAAATATGAAAGACAAGGAAAAACTGCACTCTGATGGAAGTCAGACAGAAAGTGCAAGCTAGGATTTTTTGGTTAAACTTTTGGTTACATTTGGTGAATTATTTAACCCTTGTGTGGTCCTTCGTGTCACTTGTTGAGTTCATTTACTTTTCAAAGGGTTTTTATTCAAAATAGATTCAAGGTTCATTTCAGTTCCTTTTAGTTCATTTCAGTTAATTTCATTTCAGTTCGTAACATCATCTCACATAGCACATAAGTATCCCAAAGGGTTTTTATTCAAAATAGTTTCAAGGTTCATTTCATTTCATTTCAGTTCACTTCAGTTCATTTCACACATTTCAGTTCATTTCACACATTTCAAAGGCAACTTTCTCGTCGTCTTCGTCGTCGTTTGGTGTCAGGCCACAGGCAATTCCTAGCGCGACTCCCGACACACGTGTGTTTTGTTTGCAGCTCGCTGGTTTTTGTCGCAGCGCAAAAGGTCTAAGCTCAAACTGGCGCCGCGTGAGCCAAGAGTCTATGCTGTCTCGCGCAGTCCGCGCAGTAGGCTCGCGTGCAGCTCCCGCAGATGTATATCTTGCAGCCGCCGCACACGGTGTGCGTCTTGCGCTCCATCGGCTTTGGACAGAGCTGACACCTCTTTCGCTTGCTGGGCACTCTCTGCGCCCTCGGTTGCGCATCCTCGTCGGCGTCGTCGTCATTCTCGTCGTTGACGTCGCCGGCGCCAGCGCCCAATGAGGCAAACCTCGTCGCCACGGCTTTGACGGCGGCGCGGACGCTGGCGTGCGAGGCAGACGCTGCCGTCTCGCGATGAGCGGAGTCACAAGCGCCCTGCCCAGCTGCTCGAGGAAGGCGCCTCTTGTTGAACTTTGCGCGCATCCACTGGCCTCCTGACGCCCCCCTCGCCCAAAGCACAAAGGCGTTGTAGGCGGACACGTCGAGGATGTTGTGGAACACGGCGAGGGGCCAGCGCGCCGTCTTCCTGCGGCAGCTGTACGTGCCGACGAGCTTGTCCAGGTTGTCCACGCCGCCCTTGGTGCTGTTGTAGTGCAGGATGATGTTGGGTTTGGCGTGCCTGGCGGCGCTGACTCGCGCGTCCCCCGTGTGCATGGATCAGCAGCCCCATGTAGCCACACAGGTCCGTGGCATCCATCGATTTCCAGTCGTTGCCGAATTTCCTTAGACCCTCGAGGTTCGTGGCGGCCAGCACAATGTCTATTATTCGCAGTGTGACAAACAGGTCGAACACCGAGAGTATGTCGTGGACGCGCGTGGCAGCGTACTCTGTGGGTCCCGGGCTCTGTGGAGGAGTAGCGCGTGTGTGGTCTTCTCCTTCGTCTTCTTGTTTTTCGGTGCCGCGGCGATGAGTTTGACGGCCACTGGGATTATACGTGTCTGAGGACCATTCGATTTCGCCATTTCTCGACACAAACGTTTCCCTCTCCTCGTCTTCTTCTCCCATTTCTTGTCCACCCTCTTGTTCTGCGTTGACTCCTTGTTCTTCTCGGTCGTCTTGGTCGTCGTCATCGTCTTCTCCTTCGTCGTTGTCGTCGCTGCAGCCTTTTTCGGACTTGCATTCGTCTTCCTCGTCAGAGTCGCTGTGGTGGTGGTGGTGGTGGGCGTCTTCTTCTTCTTCTTCTTCTTCTTCTTCTTCTTCTTCTTCTTGTTCATCTCCTTCCTCTTCTGGGACATTGCATCTTGCGATGCAGAAACCCTGATGCAGGTTGAAATCTAGAGTCATACGACGGGCCATGCTGAACCAAGTACAAAACGTACAAAAGTCCAAAAGCAGAAGCAGAGATGAAAAACCACAAGACAAATGTGTACAGAGAATGTGTGTGTGTGTGTGTGTGTGTGTGTGTGTGTGTAATAAAAGTGTATTAGTAGGACAAGGTCAAGCCTTGGATGTTGAATACAGGACAGGTCATAGAGACCGCAAGGCCGAGGCCGCGGTAGTAGAGAAATACCATTGAATACTGGCCAGGGTCCCAGAGCCCCGAAGGGTCAGGACCACGGTAGTGGAGAAATACCATTGAATACAGGACGGGTCCGAGAGACCCGAAGGCCAGAGCTGCGGCAGTACAAAAATACCATTGAATAACGTATGGGTCCGAGAGACCCAAAGGCCACAGCCGCGGTAGTAGAGAAATACCATTGAATAATGTATGGGTCCGAGAGACCCGAAGGCCAGAGCTGCGGCAGTACAGAAATACCATTGAATAACGTATGGGTCCGAGAGACCCAAAGGCCAGAGCTGCGGCAGTACAGAAATACCATTGAATAACGTATGGGTCCGAGAGACCCGAAGGACAGAGCTGCGGCAGTACAGAAATACTATTGAATAAAGTATGGGTCCCCAAACCCGAAGGCCAGAGCAGCGGCAGTACAGAAATACCATTGAATAACGTATGGGTCCGAGAGACCCGAAGGGCCAAAGCCACGGTAGTACAGACATACGATTGAATAACGTATGGGTCAGAGAGACCCGAAGGCTGAGGCCGCGGTGGTAGGGGAATACGATTGAATACGGGACGGGTCCGAGAGACCCGAAGGCCAGTGCCACCGTGGTAGACCTGACATGAAATGAAACGAAACAAGCGTGTCGAGGCTACGATGCCGAAGGCCAAAGTGGTAGTAGAGAAATAACCATTAATAATGTACGGGCCCGAGACCGGAAGGTCGCGGCGCAGTAGAGGAATACGATTGAATAATGTATGGTTCCCAGAGACCCGAAGGCTGAGGCCGAGGTAGTAGAGGAATACGATTGAATACGGGACGGGTCCCAGAGACCCGAAGGCTGAGGCCGCGGTGGTAGAGAAATACGATTGAATAACGTATGCGTCCGAGAGACCCGAAGGCTGAGGCCGCGGTGGTAGAGAAATACGATTGAATACGGGACGGGTCTCTGGGACCCGAAGGCCGAGGTAGTAAAGAAATACGATTAAATACGGGACGGGTCCCGGAGACCCGAAGGTCAGGGCCGCTGTAGTAGAGGAATACGATTGAATACGGGACGGGTCCCAGAGACCCGAAGGCCGAGGTAGTAGAGGAATACGATTTAATACGGGACGGGTCCCAGAGACCCGAAGGCCGAGGTAGTAAAGAAATACGATGAAATACGGGACGGGTCCCGGAGACCCGAAGGCCAGGGCCGCGGTGGTAGACCTAACAACAGAAATTATTAAATATGTTAAGTTTGACAGCACTAAATGGCACGATCATTTTCATAATCATGATGCACACTCATGTTAAGCTGACTATGCAATTCGCTAAGCTAGGGATAAAGGCAGCCTATAGTGTTTACTGCTCCTGGCACTTACCAGTATTGCTGATGTGAAATTAACTCACGTCTAATGATGTAGGCCGACTCTTCTTCAGTTTTATTTTTACACTTAGCATATAAGTGATTGTATTTGCGCCCCCTGCTGTTGGCTGTTAATATCGCCTTAATAGACCTTTTTTGTGCCGACGGCCGTCAGTTGGACGGTTCTGGACTTTTCCAGAACGCACAGATTGTCAGTCCGTCCCTGTTTCTAGCCTTTACAGGATGTTTTCTATCCAGCCTGGAACTTGTGCCTTTTTTCGGAGTTGTTGAGCAATAAATCCAAACTCTTCCAAGATTTATCCGCTTGATGTCCATAATTTATCACATTTTCGGTCATTTCTGCTGCTAGCTCCGTGCTACCGTCTAGTATAAATCTCCCATGATGCTTTGTGAGAGTGTGTTGACATTTTTCAACCAATGGGAAGGCAGGTCCGCCACACAAAGACTATGTAGTGGAAAAGATAGTTCACTCCAGGGAATCCGAGCAAGAACAAAGAGTAAAGTGAAAAAGAGAGATAACTCTGGTCTATTACCGTTCTACAGAGAAGAATGGCGTCACTGTTTAGATATTTGGGATACATTTGGGCCTTTTTTGAAGAAATGTAAATAGTTTGTCATTTATATGAGTTATAATGTTCATTATGTTTATTTTTGCACTGGATGACTCCAAATATATAGGAGAACTGTTTTAGACAACACAAATGCTTGTGTAGCATTGCTGTGTGTGATATCAATAAATATGACATTATTTTGATTATTGGCTTAAGTGAATGTCATAAGGGCAAAAGCGTCAGGACTGTTTTTGAAAAAAGTTATACATTTTGTCAACTGTATAAGTTATGTTTATTTCTTCACAGTTTGACACCCAAGACATATGAGAAGTGTTTAGACAGGAGATTGGCTTATCTTGTATTGCTCTGTGTGTGATATCAGTACATACAGTGCCTTGCGAAAGTATTCGGCCCCCTTGAACGTTTCGACCTTTTGCCACATTTCAGGCCTCAAACATAAAGATATAAAACTGTAATTTTTTGTGAAGAATCAACAACAAGTGGGTCCCAATTATGAAGTGGAACGAAATTCATTGGCTATTTCAAACTTTTTTAACAAATAAAAAACTGAAAAAGTGGGCGTGCAAAATTATTCAGCCCCTTTACTTTCAGTGCAGCAAACTCTCTCCAGAAGTTCAGTGAGGATCTCTGAATGATCCAATGTTGACCTAAATGACTAATGATGATAAATAGAATCCAGCTGTGTGTAATCAAGTCTCCCGCTATAAATGCACCTGCTCTGTGATAGTCTCAGAGGTCCGTAAAGCGCAGAGAGCATCATGAAGAACAAGGAACACACCAGGCAGGTCCGAGATACTGTTGTGGAGAAGTTTTAAAGCCGGATTTGGATACAAAAAGATTTCCCAAGCTTTAAACATCCCAAGGAGCACTGTGCAAGCGATAATATTGAAATGGAAGGAGTATCAGACCACTGCAAATCTACGAAGACCCGGCCGTCCCTCTAAACTTTCAGCTCATACAATGAGAAGACTGATCAGAGATGCAGCCAAGAGGCCCATGATCACTCTGGATGAACTGCAGAGATCTACAGCTGAGGTGGGAGACTCTGTCCATAGGACAACAATCAGTCGTATACTGCACAAATCTGGCCTTTATGGAAGAGTGGCAAGAAGAAAGCCATTTCTTAAAGATATCCATAAAAAGTGTCGTTTAAAGTTTGCCAAAAGCCACCTGGGAGACACACCAAACATGTGGAAGAAGGTGCTGTGGTCAGATGAAACAAAAATCGAACTTTTGGCAAACAATGCAAAACGTTATGTTTGGCGTAAAAGCAACACAGCTCATCACCCTGAACACACCATCCCCACTGTCAAACATGGTGGTGGCAGCATCATGGTTTGGGCCTGCTTTTCCTTCAGCAGGGACAGGGAAGATGGTTAAAATTGATGGGAAGATGGATGGAGCCAAATACAGGACCATTCTGGAAGAAAACCTGATGGAGTCTGCAAAAGACCTGAGACTGGGACGGAGATTTGTCTTCCAACAAGACAATGATCCAAAACATAAAGCAAAATCTACAATGGAATGGTTCACAAATAAACATATCCAGGTGTTAGAATGGCCAAGTCAAAGTCCAGACCTGAATCCAATCGAGAATCTGTGGAAAGAACTGAAAACTGCTGTTCACAAACGCTCTCCATCCAACCTCACTGAGCTCAAGCTGTTTTGCAAGGAGGAATGGGCAAAAATGCGTCGTCTCGATGTGCAAAACTGATAGAGACATACCCAGCGGACTTACAGCTGTAATCGCAGCAAAAGGTGGCGCTACAAAGTATTAACTTAAGGGGGCTGAATAATTTTGCACGCCCAATATTTCAGTTTTTTATTTGTTTAAAAGGTTTGAAATATCCAATAAATTTCGTTCCACTTCATGATTGTGTCCCACTCGTTGTTGATTCTTCACAAAAAATTACAGTTTTATATCTTTATGTTTGAGGCCTGAAATGTGGAAAAAGGTCGAAAAGTTCAAGGGGGCCGAATACTTTCGCAAGGCACTGTATCTGTGAGATTCATGTGCCGTTTTATCTATCTATCTATCTATCTATCTATCTATCTATCTATCTATCTAAGATCATACAACCTTTTTTATATTCAAGAGACCTCACTACAGCACAAATACTCTAATAGCCCAGTTTTTCCTGAAAAAAATGATGTACATAGATTGACTGTAGACAACTGGGTTGAGGTTTTACAAGCTTTTTTAGAAAATAAAACCAGACTGACAATGAATTGTAAAAATGGCCTCAGGGTGATAAGCGATGGGGAGAGGTACAGCTTACCAGAGTCCCTGTAACTACTGGCAAGCCGAGTCTTTTGGGCAAACCGGGCATTTAGAAATAAAGTGGCCGGGATTGCAGCAATAAATACACACACCTGCGAGGCAGCTGCGTTCTCGTTCCTCGGGGTATAGGCGGGCGCGGCCCAGTGGCATGGGCTCAGGTGACAAGGGGTGCCAGAGGTGTTACCGAGCGTAACTGGGAAGGCGAGGGAGCAGAGACCCGTGATGGTCTGGGAAGAGGAGGCGCGGGACGCGCGCTCTCTCTCTCGTTCCTGGAGGCGATTCTCTAAATCGATAGTTGACTCTGAGGCCATCAAGGCTCTCCGGTTTGTCAACAGGTCCTTTGTCCCCTCACTGAGGGGAGCCAGGAACCCACAGGGGAGAGCCGGACTGTTCCAACCCGATCTAGCGCCGAAAATGCGGAAGTCGACTAATTACCCCGCGACGCTGCAATCCCCCTGACAGAGAGACATGAGCCGGGAAGCAGTCTCCACTCCCTACACAGGGCGATCAAACACCCTCTTCATCTCAGGAGAGGAGATGAGGCTGCCCCTCGCTCACCGAGGTGAACCAGGTGAGAGCCCAATCGCAGAGTAACCCGGCAACAAAACACACCTTACCTTCATCGGAGCTGAAAGTTGCTGTCTGCCTCCTAAACACCACGGCACACTGCACAAGAAACCCCTCGCAGGATCCCAGCATGCCGGAGTATTTATCAGGGAGTGAGACAGGGGACTCACGGGAGGGAGAGGAGACCGCAAGTGGAGCAGGATTAACCGCGGAAGTAAGTGGCAGAGAAACTGACTGAGAAGGATTACAGGGGGACTCGGGCGGGTCGTGAAAACGGGGCTGTGCACCAAGGTGCCGGACCTCCTCAGTCAGGGAGCGGAGTGCTTCAGCCATGGGGTTAATGGCAGTGGAATGCTGGCCTAGCAACGCTCCCTGGGAGGACACAGCAAAAAGTAAATCTGAGGCGGGGGGTTGGGAGGGTTGGAAGGGGCGGGCAGTTAAGCCTGCTGGGTCCATGTTGGCTCGATCGTTCTGTTACAAGGGAGACAGAACGTGAGGCCAGCTGACTGGAGACATGGAGTGGTTTGGAGATGATGACTGCAGGGGAAAAACACAGAGAGGTAAGATGTAAAGTACAGACCGAATAAGTACTAAGTTTTCTAAGAGAGCTTGTAGCAAGTTTCACCCGAGAGGCTGAGACAACGATCAAGCAAATGTGGCGAGTGGGACTCTTTGGTGTGGAGCGCCTTTTTGGCCCGCTCAACACCCAGACCCAAGGAAGACGCCGGCAACGCCACCCGGGGAATTTCACCCCGAGAATAGGATTTGACTAGTTAAATAGTTAAACCACCAAAATACAGAAAGCACACAGGTTCGATTTATGCATGAAGCCAGAGACGTAGTTCCGTTAAAAACAATGCTTTTATTAATACAATTACTAAAACATCAAATATAAAATACTATTTAAAATACCAGACACACTAAATATGGGAAATAAGTGCTGAGGCCTTACCGGTGGAGGGACAGGGTCAAAGGGTGTGGGGTCTCAGGGAAGGATCACCCCAATCACACATGAGCACACACACACACACACACACACACACACAATCAAATACAGTGGTAAAAAACTCAAAATAAACCAAGGGGGAAAACACAGCACACAGGAGGGAGACACCACCACCGGGGACACAGACACCACCACCTTCGGCACTCAGCACCTACGGGAGAAGAACATTCAGTTATTGGGGGGGGAGAAAATGAATCAATCCAAAAATAAATAGAAAAAACAACTTCAATCTCAGGCAAATCTAGGCAGAAAAGGTGTCTTAATGGCTGCCTAGAGCCTAACAAATAACCAAACTAACAAATAAACCATAAAGGTTTCAACAAAAATGAAAGTCTTTATCACAACTTAAACAGAAATGAACCAAAAATCACTTAATCCTAGCAGCCTAGAGCCAAACAAAAATAACCAAGATTAACAGATAATAGAATTTCAACAGAAATGAAAGTCTTTATATCAGAACTTAAACAAGAGAAATATAAATAAACCAAAAATCACTTAAATCATAATTTTAACAAATAAACCCATAAACATAGACCCCAATCTCCATACACATATTAGCAAGCACGGGCAAGCCAAAAAAAGGAAAGCTATCGTCCGTGTCACAATCACTCAAATACAGTCCTGTCGGACACTTTGGGCAACAGATCCTGGCGCTGTGAGGCGCGTAGAGGCGTTCAAAACCTGGAGTGAGCTTGTGTAGCTACAACCCGTTGACAGTGGTTGAAACACAAGTCAGTTGAGACAAAACCGCAGTGTGGCAGGGAAGGGAGGGGCTAGTGCAGATACCAGCGCAACCGAAGCAATTTACAACCCTGGCGTGCACAAACAAACCAAATTCAGTAACGGTTTATGATTAAACAATATACACCCGATGCCAACTGGTCTACATACATACCCGTCAGGGAGCTTCGCACCAATACACCAATAGTGCCGATAGTACAGCTATCGGGAGCCTACAATAAAACGGCCAATTACTTAAACACTCATTCAGAAAAATATCCAAAGAGGAGAAAGATTTGATCAACCTACCAGCAGCAAAACTCAACCTGGTTCCGTTACAGGAAGGATCGGGTTTGTGACAGGGAGACACTGCAAAAAACAAACTCTGTAATGCCCATCCTAACACAAACAAGGCCTTTAGGCAACAAACAAATTAGCACACTGCATTAAAGGGAAACTTCACCGATTAGCATTAAGCTTTGTATCAGTAGAAACCCGTTAGTATTTTTGAATGACCGTGCTTCCCTCCCTCATGTCCCCCTGAGAGGGGAGAGCTCTGTGTTGTGGGTCTGTAAAAAAGCCTCAGATGACGCAAAATGACGATTTTTGCGTCATCTGAGGCTTTTTTGCCCAGAGGCAAAAGACTACAGCCTGTATTAGGAGCCACTTCCGCATAGCCCAAAGGGGGTTGGACTGACGGCTTTTTCCGGAGATTGCCGAGGAAAAAACGAGTGTCAGCCATCTTGAATCCTCGCTTAGCTTCTCAGCAGGAGCAGAAACGGTTCATCCCGACGGAAATTTTAGAACAACAATTATGTGCATTCAAACTACCACACACGTGTACCACCGGGATACATTGGTACACATCGGAGAATATGCAGACCACTTTATTACAGACGCAATACTCGACACACTACGCAAGATTTGCCTGCACGGAGACCAGCGGTGGTCTCGATGCCTCTGGCCGGTAAACGGACCTCATCAGCGGGGAGCGTTGAACGAGTGTGCCGGTAGAAAGCTAACGCTAGCCAGCCAGCTGTTCACCAATCCTGCTTGCAAGTGTCCGCTCATTAAACAAACTCGACTACATCCAACTTCAACGAAACTCCCAACGTGAGCTCAGAGACTGCTGTGCTGTGTTTTTGTTGTTGTGGAAATATTGCTGTGGACTATATATCTATGGCTGTGGACAATCCAGCCTTCTGTCACCGGGTAAGACTAGCTAGTGGAGGTGGGCTGTGTTACCCCGGACTGCCTGTTGCAGAAATGGGGTGATTTGTATCCAACTAACTGCTAACTACTGGTGGAGTTTGTGAGTGTAAAATGCCGACAATTCTAGCTACATCCCACGCAAATGTACGCTGTGTTTATACTCGATGTTTATACCACAGCCCACCAAGAGCTAATGCTAGTAGCTATGTGTTAGCCTTCTTTTATGGCTTGGTTGAATTCTAATGTAGAATGCGGTCTGTTATTTCTTGATAACAGACTAAGGATAACACACTGTTGCCATGCAAAAGCAGAGCGTTGCCATGGACGCAGTTTTGTTCACTCTGAAGGACAGCTATCAATCAATCTGCTGAAAGAAGTCTGGATAATGTATCAGCTGTGGCCAAAAAAAAGCATGTTTTAAATGTGTAACACCACTTGAGTCACGGTGAAACGTTTTTTCGTGTATATTGTTGAAATGACAATAAAACACACTTGTTGAGTTGATCGTCTCACTGTCTGTCTGTAAAGGGTAGGCGTGGCTTGGGAGTGGCCTCATACAGCAGCAAAGCAAGTGCATTCTGGGATTTGGTGCCTTTCATCCATATGAGCCAAAAACACATTTTCTGGCTTATCTCGTCCTAGAAGGCCCCAATTTCAATTTTCTTTTCACATTTCTACTACACTGACCCAATTTAAAGATATATTCAGCTTTCCAGCGGTGAAATTTCCCTTTAACTGTTGCACAACCGTGACTGCACCGCGAACGCGAAAGGACCCAGAGCAGAAGTATGCCTCTGGCAACAAAGAGTAAAAAGTGTCAAGAGGTCAAACCCCCTGCCTATATAGCATGCAGTTACTTCCTGATTGGTCCAGAGAGTGTGAGTGTGATTGAAACCACCTGCGACCAATCAACCTGCTACACAAAGATGGTGAGTGGATCCGGAGTTCAAATACTGGGCTTGATTGTAGATGGCTGGCAGGTGTGTACAGCAGGAGAGGTGATGGTGGAATGCTGAACAGGTGTGTGTAATCAGCTGGCAGTGGCAGGGGAAGGGGGAGAAACACAGGAGACACAGAGAGAGGCAGGGCCAACAGAGAAACAGACAGTGGAAAACAAAATAGAAACTAGGAATCTGGAAAACAAAACAAAAACTCACAGCCAGCCGACCCCAGCCATCACAGACAGTGTAAAATAAATGTATTGCACCAGATATATCACAATGCTAATTCCCATCTGTTGTCTCTAGGCATGTATAATTGCACATCTATGTAAAAATTATAATTCCACATAACACTAATGTACACCTGTAGGACAGATCAGTGTGTATACATTCAGAAAGGCATTATCAGACCTGAATGACAACATGACATTAGTTTTAATGTTCATGTAACTGAAAACATTTGAGCAAATGTTGGTAAGCAATGTTTTATATAACAGTCTTTTTAAAATAAAACAGCCGACCAGCAGGCTCATTACGCCCACAATCGCTTGCTAGCTTTATAACTCTGAGAAGGCAGACAACCACAGGTTCCCGTTAATCTTATAATGGAAATTTGTGTCGTGTTATTTGAACAAACGATCGGGAAATAAACGTCTCTTCCCCACAAATCTTTTGAGAGACCTCCAGCTCACAATGAGGTCTGTGAGCAGGCACCAGCTGGCTGCCTTGTCACTTTGTGAAGCTTCTCAAGTCCGACAACTTCGAAAACAAATGTGCAATTCGCCATACATTTTTGTAAAACTGCAAATATTCGAACTCTACACAGTTGATTTCTGCATAAAAAAGTCTTAGAAGTTAAGTGAAATAGCAGACGAAAAATGTTAAAAAGTTTCCATGGCGTGCCACCATTCCGATCTAGAATCGATTGCTTTTCCTTGGGTTCCCGGATATTAATACTGAATTTTATACATAACATTTTGTAGCTGAATTTGGCCTGTTATATTTTTTGACATTGAATTTTTGATTCTGAATTTGTGAACATTGAGAAATAAAGGTGAAAAAAAATTTGAGGCAAAAAATCAGATACATAATTTTAATGCATAAATATTCAGTGCTAGAAATTCAATGGCTTCTTTTTAAATTTCAAAATCCGATGAAACATTTACTTCTATGTCCACTCCCATTCATGTAAATGGACTCTATTTATATAGCGCTTAAAGACTACTCAAAGTGCTATTACACAGTACAGGAACCATTCACTATTCACACACATTCATTCACTGGTGGCACTCAGTGTCCTGCCCAAGGATATCTCGACATGAGACTGCAGGGCCAGGGATTGAACCGCCAACCTTCCGATTGGTAGGTTACCGCTCTACCACCTGATCCACCATTAAAGATGTATTATAAGACCCAATTCACTACCGTTCCGCTGTCTCGTCTTCATTGCAGGATAATAAAAATATGTGATATATGTATATGTGTATATATATATATATATATATATATATATATATATATATATATATATATATATATATAGCGGGTGATACTGTAATATTACTGTAATAAAAACGTACTGTTATGACTGTTAATGGATTTGTGTTTTTATGTTGCCATATTGTGTTTCATCTGGGACACCTGAGAATATTTCTTTACTGATGCAAGACTTTTATGTATCTGTGCACCAAATGGATTTTTCATTTCCTTTAGTATCGGCTTCCTAAAAACAATAACATCGGGAAAAAAAACAACTTTAGGTTAATCAGGTTAGTGTACATGCTCTAACACTATAATACACTATATTCATTATTCTTATATTCTATTCATTTTAATTTTTTATTCAGGTCTATTTTTATTTTATTTACAGTATTATTTATCTGCATTATTATTATCGGTAACACTTTATTTGACAGTTCGATTCAGTTGTACAACCGTTCTTAAATTTCTTCTCTTAGGTATCAAAAGTATATAAATCCCTTTCAGGTATCAAAAGCACATTTATATTAATAGGCAACCTTTATACAAAAAATACATTTCTAATTCAAGTTGTATGGAACTTTAGTAACATTAACACTATCCTAAATATAATTGTAGAAAGTGCATGTAAATATCCCTCAAATTGTATTATTTTCCCATAACTTAAGCTACAGTGTTGTAATCTAGAGGCATTAAGACATGCATGCTTATTTATCCCTCTTTGCACCGGTAACAGTAGAAAGGATGTAATAAAAATTAGCATTTTTAAGTTACTTCACCATAAACTCCAGTTAAACAATTAAACTCACAATTTGGAATAACATTTAACAAAATACCCACAGCTAGCAATAGTGTTGAAAAGCAACATTATTTTCCATAATCAATTACTAGAATCATTAGCCTTTTCACAGGCAATATGCAGTACTTTTGTGGCTAATTACCCTATTAGCATATGAATACAGCACCTTAGCTAACCCGTTAGCTTTGCGCTATTAGCACCGATTAGCATGGATGCTAGCGAACTCAAGGCCTAGTGCTAAGGAATGACTCACCATTTTAACGGAATTCATGCCTTTAACTCCGTGACCACAGTGTATTCAGGCACAGCTCTCTTTCACTCTATTTACAACAATCTAATTACAACAAGGTATAGCCAGTATTAGATAGTATGTAGAATTGATTTATTTCACTTTAAGATAATTAAGATAAAAAGTGAATAACGGCAGCCTCCTACGTTCAGATGCAGGTGCCAAAAGGGACGTGAGGAGACATAAATCTAGCGATCTAACGTAGCCTAGTTGATAGCTAATTGGTCAGCTCATGGACCCAAGTTCACCCATTGGCTTATTTACAAGCCCATGAAAGCTAACAAAAAAAGAAGTGAAATTTATATCATTTTCCACTATTTTCTCCCATAGCTTTTACCAAGTACTTTTGACCACATTTTAATAACTTGGAAAACAAAAGGAATGTCTCAAAATAAAATAAAATAATATAGGAGTGCATTATTAAGCCTGGGCTACACATGACAACCAGTTTTGTGAAATATCCTGTCACACATCTATCTGACCAAGTGCTAGAATTGGTCTCTAACCTTGCACATCTAATTCTAATAATCATTAAAGCTGCGAGCAGCGATGGACGGGCCCTCGCGCCTCTGCGGTTACCGGCGGACGCCGCTCCCTGCGACTGTGCATTGGTGTGGCACTCAGACACCGCAAATCATCACCAATGAAAAGGGAACTCCCCGCTGAGTTCAACGATACCTCACAAAAGACTTTACGTCATACGGTTCATTAGCTGTGAAAAGGGGTGTGGCTAAGGCATAGGGGGCGGGTCAAACCATCACCAATTAAAAAGGAAGTCTCTGCTGAGTTCAATGATAACTCACACAAGACTCTACCTTAGATGGGTCAGCATGTATGAAAGGGGGCGTGGCTTGAACATAGGGGGCGGGCCAAACCATCACCAATGACTAAGGGAGTCTCTGCTGAGTTCAGTGATACCTCACACAAGGGTCTACATCAAACGGGTCATTCGTTATAACAGGGGGCTTGGCTTAAACATAGGGGGCGGGCCAAACCATCACGAATGAGGAAGAAAGTCTCTGCTGAGTTCAATGATACCTCACACAAGGGTCTACATCAAATGGGTCATTAGTTATAAAAGGGGGCGTGGCTAAAACTTAGGGGGCGGGTCAAACCATCACCAATGAAGAATGAAGTCTCTGCTGAGTTCAATGATACCTCACACAAGGGTATACCTTAAACGGTTGAAATGTTATGAAAGGGGGCGTTAGCATAGAGGGCGGGCCAAACCATCACCAATGAAGAATGAACTCTCTGCTGAGTTCAATGACACCTCACACAAGACTCTACCTTAAACGGTTCAAATGTTATGAAAGGGGGCGTGGCCTGAGTAAGTGGGCGTGGTTAAAGTATAGGGGGTGGCTCAGTATCACATGTAGACCACAAATTATAAGTTTCATGTTAATCAGATGATGTTTGTCATATAAGGCGCATTTTCATGTTGCTATCACCAAAAGTCAATTTTGGCATGTAGATGTCCTGTAGATGCATAGGGGGCGGGTCAAACCATCACCAATTAAAAAGGAAGTCTCTGCTGAGCTGTTGCCAGGCGCTATGACCAAAAGTCAATTTTGGCCTTTAGGTGTCCTCAGGCCTGGACCCTTGTCAATCGTGAGAAATTTCGGGCAGATACGACAACGTACACTCAAGTTACAACAACTTCTTTGTTCATCGCTAAACACTCAAATTGGCCGCCACGCCCACAACGTCTGACGAAAAGATTTTCTTTTAATAACTTTTCATCTTGAAGGTGTTGAGAAGGTACAGACTAAGTTTGAAGTCCGCCGGATGAAATCTCTAGGAGGAGGTCGTTAAAGTATTGCACCTTGACTTTTAGGCTTCCCAGTTTTTGAATATGTTAAGTCCCTCAAAAAGCCAATTTATTTGCCGTAATAATAATTCCTTCAGTTTCAATAGGGTCTTCGCCGCTGTCGGTGCTCGGGCCCTAATAATTCCTTCAGTTTCAATAGGGGCCTTCGCCGCTGTCGGCGCTCGGGCCCTAATTTTGTCAACTCATGGATACAAAAAGAGGTGGATTTTCTGTTTATGTCAAGTTGTCATGACAAAGACATCCTCTGGTAATGTCATCCTGTTTAATTAGGGCCCGAGCGACGACAGCGGTGAAGGCCCTTTTGAAACTGAAGGAATTATTAGGGCCCGAGCGCCGACAGCGGCGAAGGCCCTATTGAAACTGAAGGAATTATTATTATTACGGCAAATTAATTGGCTTTTTGAGGGGCTTAATATATTCAAAAACTCACCAAAATTCTTTACAGACAGACAGTTCAGAAAATGTTGAGAAGATGATAGAGGAGAAATTTGCAGCAGTGTTGCTAAAGCTGGAAAACAACTTCACGTTCCAAGCAGTGCAGTCCATGAGCTTCTACAGAACATGCACTTCCTGATGAGTTCTGCATCCCTGACTACGTTAAGTGCCATTGTTTCAGATTTTTGTGCAAAACATCATCTTGGTCTTAATGTGACAGAAATTGAGGAATTGGCTTCTGCGGTCTGCCTCTCGAACCCCTTGACAAAAACAATTGGATGTCAGGGCCCACTTGGTACTGCTTTTAAGCGGAAACTGTACTTCAAAGACAAGTTCCAAGTAGTTGAACCAGTCGAATATGTGCTGGATAAGGAGTGCAACCATACCTACCATTATTGCAGTTGTAATAACCTGATTCACATCAGTTGTTTTGTATTTTTCTCTGTTCTTAAATATATGGGTTATTGATAAGATGCATAATTTTTCTTTGGTTTATGTCAGTGTGCATTACATTTATTGAAATCAATAAGTATTATCATTCTGTTCGTACAGTTATTTGCAGGTAATAATATTTTCATGATGTGTCAATCCCAGTAAGCACACATACGTCGCCACGACGTATGCAAAAGATCGCTTCATCTGCAATTCATCGCGGGTCATTCTGAAGCGTCGTTTAATGAGCGTCTGGACGTCTTATTATGATGGAAATCTGTACATCGCAGCAACGTATTAACTATGTCGGTTAGATGTATTACAAGTTCCTCAGTTGTTCGCGGGTCATTTGGAAGCGTCGTTTATTGAGCGTCTGAGCATCTTATTATGATGGAAATCTATACATCGCAGCAACGTATTAACTATGTATGTTAGATGTATTGCAAGTTCCTCAGTTGTTCGCGGGTCATTTGGAAGCATCGTTTATTGAGTGTCTGGATGTCTTTGCTGTACACACACACTGTTGATGTGATGGACAGTGAATCTGAATTCTACCAAGCAACATATTCGCCTCACAGTCGATAAAGGAAGGAAAAAAAGTTGCCAGTCTAGGAAGGGTTAGGATGGAGACTGCTTTGTTGCTGCTGTGAAACCCCATGGTAAGCATTATTTCATCTTAACGTAACGTTAATACAAATATTTTGACGTTTTTTCATGTGGAAGTTGGTGTTAATCTGACAAATAACAAGTTGTGAGGGCTAAATTACGCCATGTCGTGGTTTAAAGTAGCTAACTTTAGAGCCGTTAGATAAAAAAGAGCCTTTAGATCAGGCTAACATTGCACTAGCCGCCCTTTTTCACATAAATTTAAAATTAAAATATCCGTGCTTTAAAGAGCAATGTGCACCCCTATACAGCATAGTGTATATTAATGATAAACAACTATATTTTCAAAACTGGAGGAATATATAACCGCCATAAACGATATTTTGAGATAAAATTGTGATAAAATAACTTCCGCATCTATCTATCACTGACCGGAAGTGACGTAACGCGAGGGAGTCTGGTCAAGTTCATGCTCAAATTACAATGGAAGTGGATGAAGAAACCGAGCTCTCCAATGTTGGCGAGCATGCCTATGATGGCACACAGGCCTATAATTATGAGCCTCCTAGAAGAGATAGAGGTCAGGGGGAGATTAGGGGGAGATCAGGGGGAGGAACAATGGGCAGAAGAGAGAAGTAGAGTTGCGAACCAGTGGCGAATAGGGCAAGTGACTTTGTGAGTTACTGTGTAGTATGGTAGCTAACTCTGGTTCATCTAGGCTAGTACATTGGTGTTATACAAAAAATCTGCTTTAGCAAACATACTTTTGACCATGTTTTAGATTAAACATACCTGTAGATTGTCTTAATTTAAGCCAGCAACGTTTTGTCTTGTGCTATTCTACAACCAAAGATTTTAATGCTCAGACAGCTGTGGAGTCCATCAGAGCCATGGATGTATTAAGAGAAGCAGGTTAGCACTAGCACATAGTCGTTTTGTTGGCTAGGTGTTTAGTGCGGACATTGTGAGGCTATGGCGTCGGCGGTGGACAGCATGTGTTGTCGAGAGGTGGATTCCTACTGGGCACTAGTTGAGGGTTTAGTCCTGGCCACGGACATTACCTGCCTGACGCTCCATCCCGGCTTTGATGCCTGCTGCCTCAACCCGTTCGCGCTGCAGGTAGCATACCTCAACTTCAGGCAGGAGTATGGCCCTCTCCAAGCCAACAGACCAGAGTATGTTTAGACGAGACTAATTTATAACACTATTATATTATACACTTCTATTATAGTCGTCAGTTTTCTAAACAAATAAACTATCAAAAATAATTAATGTACATACTGTAACTACTTATATATAGCCATATTCTACTGCTCTTCATACTATTCCTCCTGCACATACAGTACACTTATTATTTTTACGTTACAGTTTCTGCACTACAATGGTACTGTTACCACACTGCACATATCTGTCTATATGGTTCATACTGAATATCCATATTTATTCCGTTTTTCTTATAATATATTCTGTTAATACCCTGCATATACATCTATATTCTTACTATGTTACTCCTACTACATTGCACATATCTGTACATGTTCATTACTTACACTTATACATATTTGATTTTGTTTCACTTCTGGTTGGACGCAAACTGCATTTTGTTGTCTTTGTACTTGTACTCTGCACAATGACAATAAAGTATAATCTAATCTAATGTGCATTATTGATGCTGAGGGATTAGCAGATTTTTAAACTCTGATGTGCATACATACCTTTATGGAATAGAATAACTCAAAATGTTACATCAAATAAGTCTATCACTCTTGATCATATTGACTGTTAACAGGATTATCAATATCAACATTGCACCCCTATCATTCTCTAGGCAATTCCGATACACAGCCTACAGGCAGGTGGTCCGATAGACATATGGGTTTCTGGGCAGGGAGATCAGGAAGGCAATACCAGCTTGTGTTGTGGCTGCAATCAGGAGGCAGTTTCCAGAGGAAGGGAGGCAATCAATAAATATATTTTCTTTTCACAAAATGAACACAATCACAAAGTGTCTTGTTGTATAAAATGTATTCATAATTTCATTGATAGTAACTAGAAGTGTTGGGCAAGTTACTTCCAAAATGTAGTTCATTATAGATTACTAGTTATTGTCATTTCAGAGTAATTAGTTATATTAGAGTCTCTGAATTGTAATGCTTTACACTACCTTTGCATTACTCTAGTTTGACTTTGCAGGTAGCTTGTGAATTTCACCACCAGATCAATAAAGTCTCATCTTTATCAACTTTAATACATCATAACAAGAGTTCTCTCAAGACACTTTACAAATAGAGTAGGTATAATTTACACTATAATTTGGAGATGTTACACTATAATTTACAGGGACCCAACAATTCTAGTAATTCCCCCAAGCATTCAGTGTGACAGTGGCGAGGAAAACCTCCCTCTCAGGAAGAAACCTGGGACAGACCCAGGCACTTGGTAGGCGGTGTCTGACGCCGGTTGCGGTGTAGGGGGGATGAACAGTGGCAATAACAGTCACAATAAAGATAATTGAACTACGAGTATAAATAGTAGTTGCAGTAGTTCATGGTGTAGCAGGACGTGCATAGCAGGACCACGGCGACAGCTGCAGCCATGATTTAGGGGCCACCCTAGTCCAAGGAAAACTGCTAGGCGAAAAAATAAATAAATAAAGAGTTGCACAACATCACATAGTCAGTGGTCACAACACATACAACCTAATACAGTCCAGTATGAAATGTCTTCTTCCTACCATTAGAAGTAATTTGTAAATGTTTATGTGTCATATACAGCTAATGATAGATACAAGTTACACTACCTGATGAGCTTTGCAGACATCTGATGTTGCACTGTGACCCACGACGAAGCACTAATGGCCCAGGATCCTGTAGAGAGAAGCCCTCTGTCAGGTGCATCTATCCCTTCATTACTGGCTGCACGCTCTGCCAAAATCTGAAAAACACAGAGGTTCAAAATCACTCACAAAAATAGGATACAAGCTATGTTACCAACTGGATCAGTAATAATAAAAAAAGAGAAATAAAACCAAAGCAGCTCTGACGTGTCAAAACCTCTAGTGGCAAAATCTAAATCATTTTGGACTTTGTAAATTACCAGAGAGTAGCCTACTGTGATACAAAATCGTGCGGGAGAATGGTCTGAATTGAAATGCAGGGGAAACTGGAGTTTGTTGCTGGCTGCCAACAGCCTAGCGCTTCAATAAACGGGGGAAACGGGGGTGTTATGCATGCTAACAGCTCATAGCTCTTAACAAAATCTGGAGAGCGGGGGGTGTTTGTGCTAGCTAGCTGCATGCCAACAGCTCACAGCTAGCTTAATAAAATGAGGGGAAAACGGGGGTGTTTGGGCTAGCTAGCTGCCAACAGCTCACAGCTAGCTTAATAAAATGAGGGGAAAACGGGGGTGTTTGGGCTAGCTAGCTGCCAACAGCTCACAGCTAGCTTAATAAAATGAGGGGGAAACGGGGGTGTTTGGGCTAGCTAGCTGCCAACAGCTCACAGCTAGCTTAATAAAATGAGGGGAAAACGGGGGTGTTTGGGCTAGCTAGCTGCCAACAGCTCATAGCTAGCTTAATGCAAACTGCATTGATTTCAAGGCAGACAATTACGAAAACCTGTTCTAAAGCTCAGTGTCTCCCTCTCTCTGTATACTGAAGCCCTGATGCTAGGATTTTGCAGTCAGCGCATTTTTAATCCAGATGTGGGAATGATTTCAGACGCAATTTTAGCTACTCCTGTCATCAAATCATCAGCTACCAAATGTTTGCTAATGCAATAGCCAAGCTAACACGTATGTTAATAGTTAGATGGTGGATTGCCCAATACATACACGCTCAAATCACTTCTTTATTCTGAAATTATTAGACTAAAACATTACGAAATCAGCCAAATTAAGAGTTACAAGAATTAAAAGTAAGACTTACTCTGCTAGGAGCTCTTTTTCGGCGCATGGAATTTCTGCAAGTGCTAGCACTTGGTCCTCCAGTCATGCCCGCGCCAGATTCAGGTGAAAGCTTTGATAATGGTGGACTTGATTCCATCGAGTGCACCGAGGGAACAGCATCGGTAATAAGCCTCACATTGTCCTTACTCCAAAATCCCATCCGAGACTCCAACAAATCTCCAGGTCTATAACTCTCCGGAGTGAAATGAGCACCACAAACGACCGAGTGTGGTGACAGACGCGGCAGTGAAGTCTGCTCACTTCACCTGCACAAAACGCACCCAAAAACGAAAAACCTTGCTTTTCCTACAAGGAAAATTATGTACAAGATTTCCTGACAGGCTGGACTTTGTGCAACCAGCACAAACACAATAATTTACCATTATGACTTACATAAACTTTCTCTATAGCTCTCTCTCTCTCACCACTGTAGAGTGAGAAGAAACCTATTGTTTACCTCTGCCTACGTCATATGACGCGTTGCTAGCGGGAAAGGCTATTTCAGAGCCTAGCTTAAAAATGGGCACCCTTTCATCAAAGTTTCTGCTTTAGGGTTTGTGTAACATAGCAATTTCTACTTATGTGTTTTTAAAAGACCTCTTCAGACAACATTAAGTATTAATTCAGTTATGAATTCAACCTGCACATTGCTCTTTAACTAGTTATATGTACTAATCAGACTGAATCTGAATGTAAAGTTAACGTTAGCTATGTCAGTGCAGTACAGGCCAGTAACGTTAGCTAACGTTAGGCTGCTAGCTAGATAGCTAGCTAGCTAATTGAACGTTACCGATATCCCTTAACGTTAATTTTAGCTAGATAACAGTAACTGAGTGCCGCACCATACTTTGCTCATATCGGTTAATTAGATTTTTTTGGGCTTAAATGCAACTGAACCTCAACTTGGAACATTTAAAGCTGAAGAGTTGTTATGGAATCAAAATGTAAAGGTAAATTCGGCATGTAGCGTTAGCTAGCTGGCTAGCTAATCTGCCTAGCTAATCTGCCTAGCTAATCTGCCAACTAACGTTAAATCATATTTAAAAAAGGTGAAGAGGTTCAGGGGCCATCTAATGGCAGGCTAACGTTCGTACTTATTACATTGGGATTAAAATGTTTTATTTTTACCCTGCTTATTACCAAAATAACACTATGTAAAATTAGTTTTAGGGCAGTTTAGCTGGTAATAATGTGGTTTGTTTCTCTACACTTGACATTAAATCTGGTTAACAACTGATTTTGAAAACGGGGTTCGGAGTGCCAACGGTCATAAAACATCAGTTATTAGATGGTGCCCATTTTAGTTGGTTAACGTTAGCCTTCAAAACACCCCAATGGGCATCGTCACCTGTTACCATCATTTTCTTACTGATACATCACTAACGTTGATTACTTAAAATAAAAACAGTTTACCTGGCAAGCTAGTGTTAGCTACATTTAGTCCAGTCCAGTCACTTAACTTTATATTTTACTT
Organism: Perca fluviatilis; assembly: GCF_010015445.1. NCBI lineage: Eukaryota > Metazoa > Chordata > Actinopteri > Perciformes > Percidae > Perca > Perca fluviatilis. The sequence goes on from NC_053114.1 coordinate 11,168,715, forward strand.
TTTGTTGAAGCTAAATTGACCATAAGCCTAGCTAACGTTACATAAAACTGACATTAGCGGTTTATAATCGGCTTTAACAGGGACTAAACACGTACGATGGACATACTGAATCACATTTGACTTTGCGATCAATACAATTAACAATATCACAATAATTTGATTGGTACTTTTCCGTTTCATGTTTATAGCAAGGATAACTTTGGTAAACTGTTAGTTGATGTTTGTTTGCTTGTTTGTTTCACTAGTTATCCCTCATTAAAAAGGTGGTTCTTGCTAAGAATATCACCATCTTCTACAAAATATCAGGAATACACCGTGTTCATTGCAAAATAATTGCAAAACAGTAGTTTGCAATACTAAAAATACTGCATCCTCACAAAAGAGCAGTATTTTTTGATAGTAGCTTTTACATAGTGTGTCTGTTTTTATGTTGGTATAATGTATAGTGGAAGATCAGAAAACATGGGCAGGAGTTGGGAGAGAAGGCAATGCAGAGATGAAGGACATCATACCACAATAATAGTTGTGTGTATAAGCCTGATCAACAAATGAAAAGAGCCAGGTATGTTATTGTCATATTAGTTTGTTGCATGATGCAAATTACACACCTGTAATCCGAATCTATCTAGTATTTGGGGCAGGCGCAGTGCCACTCATAATTCTAATGTGTTGCTCTATTTTTCAACCCACTGTGTGTTCAAGGGGTCCTAGACTTTCTCTATCTATTACATTGTACTCAAATTATTAATTACCTCTGTATATTAGGGCCCTATCTTGCACTCAGCGCAATTGCCTTTGTACACCGATGCATGTATCATTCCTATTTTGCACCCGACGCACAACGGACTTTTCCCTCCACAGACGCACGTCGGTAAATTAGGGAATGTATTTGCACTCCCGGGGGCGGTTCAACAAAAAGAGGAGGCGTGTTCCGGCGCAAAAGTTCCCTGGTGCTATTTTGCAGTTTCAGAAAACAATTCCGCCACTGACCAAGAAAAACCTGGTCTAAAGTCAGTGGTGCTAGTCTAAAGTCAGTTGCGCGTTATTAAGATGCTATTTTAGGGGCGCATGCATAATGTAGCGTGAAAAAGAAAAATATTACTGAAAATGCGCTTTAGGTGTTTGGATAGATCAGGAGGCACTTTACAATACAGTCCTCAAAAAGTCGCAGCATTCTTTCATTTCATTTCATGGATGTGTTGATGACATAAATGAGGAAATATTAGAGGAGATAAGGAGATGTGATGTTGAACTACGGTGGGATTGGACACTCGATGCGCTCCTGGTGGAGCGGGTGGACGGAGATGGAGTGGGGGGAGGAGGAAGGGGCACAACAGGTGCAGGTGGTGCGTTTGGAGGCCCACGCTCCATGGCTGCAGCAATCCTCTCCAGACTTGAGGAGATGCGCCCAAGAGGCCACAGCAACATCGCCACCCGGCCAAGACGGGCATTTATTACTTTGCCGCATCTCGGACAGCTCCCACTGGCGTGCGCCAGGCAAATCCACCGTTACAATAGCAATCCACCATGGAACAAGCGCGCCTGCTCTTAAAGGGAATGTGAGATGACGCTCTGATTGGTTATTTCCACGTTACGCCCAAACCACACCTAGCTACTTCAGACCAACCCATTTTAGATTTGCGTCGGGCGCAAGAGTCATTTATCCCGCCGGTATAATAGCAACAGGGCCCAAGATCCGCCCACAAAGCTACTTGCGTTTCACGTTTGATACTTGCGTTTCAGATCGTTAAAATAGGGCCCTTAATCTCTTTCAGATAAGAGGAAAGAGTTTGAAAACTGATTTGATGACCACTGCTGAATTGGTCTGCTCAGAGGAAGAGGCACTAATGATTCTAGAAGAAGAAGCCAAAGAAGAAGACCTACACAGACTTTGAAATGGGTAGGTAATAAACTATTATTAAATCATATCCATCTATCAACAGTAAATATTTTAACCCTTTGGAAGTTGTACTTAGGTTACATTTTGTGGGGTAACTTACGAGATACATCACTGGATCCATTAGCCCCTGCGCTAAGCTATTCAGCTGAAAACGCTAGTCTACGCTAACTCTCCCAATGTTCGACCCAAGTGAAAAAAGCTTCTGGGGGGGTGTTTGGCTCGAGGTCATGGTGCAAAGGACCCTAGGGTGAAATTACTCCGAACCATCACTTGAAACTTTCTGTCTGTATACTGAACAGTTTTAACTGCTTGCATTTTTAGGGCCCGAGGGCTGACAGCGGCGAAGGCCCTATTGAAACTGAAGGAATTAGGCCCAGAGCGCCGACAGCGGCGAAGGCCCTATTGAAACTTAAGGAATTATTATTATTACGGCAAATTAATTGGCTTTTTGAGGGGCTCAACATATTCAAAAACTCATCAAAATTTGCGGTCGCATCAAGTCTAGTGAAAATGTATGTATTTTAAGGGTTTCGGGAATAGGCGCACAAAAATGGCTCGCTAGCGCCCCCTACAAAGTTAAAGAAACTGAGCCCCTGCAGTGTGTTTAACGTAGACTCACAAAACTTGGTACACATATGTAACATGTCAACATGTACAAAAAACGTCATTAGAGCAATACCCTAAACCCAACAGGAAGTCCGCCATTTTGATTTCAAAGTTCGAAATTAGTGCGATTTTGGCCATTTCCACGTCGTACTTTAACGAACTCCTCCAAGAGATTTCATCTGATCAACTTCAAATTGCCTCAAAGTTAAGTCTTAAGGTGCAAGATGGCCGCCGCAACGCAGTCGCAACAGTCTCGCGTGGAACATTGCAATTTTATTCCTAAGTTTTATAAACCTATAACTCGTCTAAAGACTGTTCAGAATTTTAATATCCTTAATCTATCTAGAAATGTGACGATCACTATCTTGTTAACACTCTGCGTCCTCTCCTGTTTGTATCGTCATCTGTTCATACCCAAGGAGAATGACAGAGCTTATTTTCCAGTAGCTCGTAGTCAACTCCTTCTGTACTCTAAGTTTCTGGATGAAGGGCATCCACGAGTGCAAGAAACACATGGGAGAGAAAACGGGACGTGGAACATTCGGACTGCACTATTGCACTTTGTAGTAATGATTTTGCTGGCTGGGGATGTTGAATTAAATCCCGGACCGCGGGGGTTAACTCCGACGATGCCAACACCACCAGTTGTGTGTCTCGAAACTACTTCAACCAGCAGCGAGTCCCAGGTTACCACTGGAGCAATTCCAACTGGCAGTGGTCGGTGGACTGGATTCAGAGCTATGTCAACCTACAGTGGGATACGGGCTGGCTTTGGAGCCTCATTCACTTGCAGCGGGCTGCGGGTTAGCCTTGAAGCTATCCCCACCTGCGGAGGGCCTCGGGCTGGCATTAGAGCTGCATCAACCTGCGGTTGGAGGCGGGCTAGCATTGGAGCTTCCACATCAAGCACCGGGCTGTGGGTTGGTACCTAAACCACGAATACCTGCAACTGGTGGCGGGTTAGCGTCGGAGTCTTGGCCTCCAGCGGCGGGCAGTGAGCTGACAACTGGGACTCAAACACCGGCAGCTAGCGGAGGGTTGACATCAGAGCTTTTGCCTCCAGCGGCGGACGGTGGATTGGGACCGGAGCTACGATTACAAGCAGCTGGGCTCATGGGACCAGCGACAGGGCTGATAAAACTTCCACCACCAAAACCTACAACTACTAAGGTATCAAACAGACAATTACAAACTAAACTTTTACAAACTGTTAACCATGCGAAAATTCTATGGGACCCGGAAGCTAAACCAAAGGGGATTTTTGGTGGTCACATCAATATCAGAAGTCTCCCATCTAAAACGGAACAACTGGAAAAATTATTATATGACTCAAATCTGGACTACTTAGGTCTCTCCGAAACATGGTTGAAAAAAAATTCCCCTGCAAGTGCTTATAATATTCAAAATTACAATTTATTTAGAAGAGATAGACCACATAAAAAGGGAGGGGGTGTGCTATTATATGTTAAAAGGAATATCCAATGTCAGCAGATGGTTCTTCCCGAAAATGGCTTGGAATGTGTGGGAGTTACGATTTGTTTATCCCCTGAAATGTCTTTTAATGTTGTAGTATTATATAGGCCGCCTAATGAGAAGGATACTTTTTTTGATATGTTAGAAGATGTATTTAAAGTCTGTAACAAGGAAACTATTTTCATGGGTGATTTTAACTTAAATTGGTTGGATAAAACGCGTTCTAATAGATTAAGGCACCTGGCTAAACAGTTTAATCTGATAAGGAATCCAACTAGAATAACTAGCTCCACTAAAACACTACTAGATCTGATATTTACTAATAAGTCAGATTGTGTCAATAAAATCTATAATTTAATAACTGGTTTATCAGACCATAATCTAACACTGGTCTCAAGGAAACTCCCCAAAACCCGTTATAGAAATCAAAATAGAGAAAAGACCTATATGTCACTTATTCCTAAGCGTGACATGGAGCTCTTGGATACGGAAATAAATACTACTGTTCGAAATGGTTTAGTCGGTGGTCAGGACTGTGAGCAGGCCTCTAGCACTCTTAAAAATGCAATTACCCAAATTCTCACCAAATACACAAAAAGGCAGCCGCGAAAATTTAAAAGTAAAAAAACCTTACCATGGCTTAGTGAGAGATTATGGCTTTTAATGAAAGAAAGAGATGCTGCCTTAAAAAGTATCTCAAGTCTAGGTTGGGGACTGACCAGTTGATTTTTAAAAATCTGAGAAATAAAGTCATAGGACAGCTCAGAAGAGCTAAAGCAGACTTCTTTTTAGATATAATTAACCAGGCTAAAGGGAATAGTAAAATGATTTGGAAGTGTATTAATAATCTTTCGGGGAAAGAGCAGATTAAAAGAGGACCGATCGAACTTTACATAAACATTGACAATAATGAAACACTTACACCTGGAACGCAAGTCACTGTAAATGACAGCTTAATGGTTGCCAATATGTTTAATGATTACTTCATTTCCTCAATACTGGAATTATGTAACCCCTCTGAGCTGCTTTTAACACCCCATGCAGCCATTGTTGGGGCCACTGATGGTGGTACCACAGGAGGATCACAATCCACTGTTGTGGAAGTACTGGACTTCGAATGTGTAAATGAAGGCAAGGTCAACGAATTTATTACATCACTCTCGATCTCGAGAGCAAAGGACTCATGGGGATTTGATTCGCTGTTATTAAAAAAATATAAAGAGGTATTTGCTGAACCAATTGTGCACATAGTTAATCAATCATTTAGAGAATGTGCTTTCCCTTCTGCCTGTAAGATGGCAATTGTTACGCCCATTTTTAAATCAGGAAACATAAAAGACATAAAAAATTATAGACCCATAAGTATACTTCCTGTAGTCTCTAAAGTAATTGAAAAAATTGTGGCCGAAAAGCTGATTGAGCACCTTAACTATGGAAATATGTTACACCCCATGCAATTTGGCTTCCGATCCAAACACTCCACCGGCACGGCTTGTTGTTATTTCCTTGAGGTGATCAAATCCAGTCTAGATAAGGGAGGAGTGGTTGGGGCCGTTTTTTTGGATCTACGTAAGGCATTCGACACCGTTAACCACTCAGTGCTGCTAACAAAATTGTGGAATTTTAATTTTTCCGCAAACACTATTAGCTGGCTGCAATCTTATCTAGCAGACCGTTACCAGTGCGTAAGAATAAATGATAAAACTTCACCGTTTAGATCCTGTATTACAGGGGTACCCCAGGGGTCTATTCTGGGGCCATTGCTCTTCAGTTTGTACATCAATGACCTACCTTCCATTTGTGAGGACGTGGAGGTCTTGATGTACGCTGACGACACGGTTTTATATACACACGGTTCCAATGTTAATATTGTTGCTGCTAAATTATCTGAGGCAATGAGTAAAGCAACAGAATGGATGAACAAGTCGTGCCTTACGTTGAATACGGAGAAGACGGTAACAATGTATTTCTCAAATAAAAAAATTCAAAGTACACTCCCACATATTTATGTGGATAGTTATATGATCCAAAATGTGGAAGAAGTTAAATACCTGGGAGTGATCTTGGATCCTGTACTAGATTTTAAAAAACATGTTAAAAGGGTTTGTCGTGTTTTGAAATTTAATATTGCTAACTTCAGGCACATTAGAAGCTCTTTGTCATTGGAAGCAGCAAAATCTTATTTTAATGCAATGATTTTATCGCATATATTGTATTGTATGTCATCATGGTCTCAAGCCAAACAAACTGTTTTAAATCCTCTTAGATCTTTACATAATCAAGCTTTGAAAATCCTAGAAAAAATAACCTAGACGGCACCACCACTGTAGTATACTGGAGAAGTACAGTATTTTGAGCTTTGATAATTTGATCAGGTATTCTAATATCCGTTTGGTTCACAAAATTCTTAATGATGCCGCTCCACCCCCTTTAAAAACATATGTACAGCTACGCTCTAAATTTACAAACAGAGTCTTGAGGTCTGTATCTAGGGGTGATTGCAATGTTCCCAAAAGAAAATCTGTTTTTTCTCAATCAGCCTTTTCCTATAAAGCAGTCAAAGAATGGAATGGGCTTCCTAACAATTTAAAGAATAGCTCAAATTTTAAAAGCTTTTCGCGGGCAGTTAAATACTTCCTTTTAGAACATCAGACCTGCTCTCACTAACACTTTTTATTCCATTGTTGTGTATATTTGTGTATTACACCTTCGGTGTAAATAGTCTATTTATATTGTCTTAACTGTCTTGTTGTATAAACATGTTATGTTTATTGTTTTTGTCATGAACTCAACTCTGTTATGTCATTATAATTGTGGAGGACTACAGATGGAAAGTAGCATAATGCAAAATCTGGTGCAGCCATCTTTTTAATGTAACTGCACATTGTCCTGCTAAATAAACTAAACTAAACTAAACTAAAATTTGGTCTGTGCCATCTTAAGACGTTAAAGATGAAAAGTTGTTAAAAGAAAAACTTTTCGTCATAGGGCGTGGCCGTGGCGGGGGCGGCCATTTTGTGCATTTCGCTGCCGAAACAGGAAGTGGTTGTAACTCGAGTGTACGTTGTCCAACTGGCTCGAAACCTTTCAGGATTCATAAGACTCCAACCCTGAGGACAAATAAAGGCCGATATTTACTTAAAGTCATAGCGCCCCCTAGTGGCAACAGGAAGTAGGCCTAAAAGTCAAGGTGCTATACTTTAACGAACTCCTCCTAGAGATTTCATCCGATGGACTTCAAACTTGGTCTATCATCTCAACACCTTAAAGATGAAAAGTTATTGAAGGAAAAACTTTTCGTCAGACGGTGTGGGTGTGGCGTGGCGGCCATTTTGAGTGTTTAGCGATGAACAAAGAAGTTGTTGTAACTTGAGTGTACGTTGTTGTATCTGCCCGAAATTTCTCACGATTGACAAGGGTCCAGGCCTGAGGACACCTACAGGCCAATAATGACTTTTGGTCATAGCGTCCCCTGCTGGCACCAGGAAATCTGCCTTATATGACAAACATCATCCGATTTACATGAAACTCATAATGTGTGGTCTACATGTGATACTGAGCCGCCCCCTATACTTTAACCATGCCCACTTACTCAGGCCATGCCCCCTTTGATAACATTTCAACCGTTTAAGGTAGAGTCTTGTGTGAGGTGTCATTGAACTCAGCAGAGAGTTCCTTCTTCATTGGTGATGGTTTGGCCCGCCCCCTATGCTTAGGCCACGCCCCCTTTCATACATGCTGACCCATCTAAGGTAGAGTCTTGTGTGAGGTATCATTGAACCGAAAACAGGAAGTGGGTGTAACTCGAGTGTACATTGTCCAACTGGCTCGAAACGTTTCAGGATTCATAACACTCCAACTCTGAGGACATTTACTGGACAAAATTTACTCAAACTCATAGCACCCTCTAGTGGCAACAGGAAGTAGGCCTAAAAGTCAAGGTGCTATACTTTAACGAACTCCTCCTAGAGATTTTATCCGATGAACTTCAAACTTGGTCTGTACCATCCCAACACCTTGAAGATGAAGTTATTAAAAGAAAAACTTTTCGTCAGACAGTGTGGGCGTGGAGTGGTGGCCATTTTGAGTGTTTAGCGATGAACAAAGAAGTTGTTGTAACTGCAGTGTACGTTGTCGTATCTGCCCGAAATTTCTCACGATTGACAAGGGTCCAGGCCTGAGGACACCTAAAGGCCAAAATTGACCTTTGGTCATAGCGCCCCCCGCTGGCAACAGGAAATGCGCCTTATGTGACAAACATCATCCGATTTACATGAAACTTATAATGTGTGGTCTACATGTGATATTGAGCCGCCCCCTATACTTTAACAACGCCCACTTACTCAGGCCACGCCCCCTTTCATAACATTTGAACCGTTTAAGGTATACCCTTGTGTGAGGTATCATTGAACTCAGCAGAGACTTCATTCTTCATTGGTGATGGTTTGACCCACCCCCTAAGCTTTAGCCACGCCCCCTTTTATAACTAATGACCCGTTTGATGTAGACCCTTGTGTGAGATATCATTGAACTCAGCAGAGAGTTTCTTTTTAATTGGTGATGGTTTGACCCGCCCCCTATAATTTAGCCACGCCCGTTTTCACAGTTAATGAACTGTATGACGTAGAGTCTTATGTGAGGTATCATTGAACTCAGTAGAGATTTCCTTATTCATTGTTGATTGTTTAGCCCGCCCCTAAGCTTTAGCCACGCCCCCTTTCACAGCTAATGAAATGTATGACCGAGTCTTTTGTGAGGTATCGTTGAACTCAGGAGGGAGTTCCCTTTTCATTGGTGACGATTTGCTGTGTCTTGAGTGCCGCACAAATGCTAAGGAGCGGCATCCGCCGGTAACCCCGACGCGCGCAGAGGCGCGAGGGCCCGTTCATCGCTGCTCGCAGCTTTAATTATGTTTGTATTTTTCAGATCTCTCATTTGCCATGATGACCAAGATATTCAACGGGGAAATGTGGAAAGCTGCCATATTCCCAGTCATTACTTTGCCAAATCATCTGTGGTAAGTTTACAAAATCGTAATTGAAAATGGGGGTAGGAAGTAAAGAGAGGACAGCATAAAATGGTACCTTTGGTATCAAAAGTATATACTTAATCTAATTGTGATTACTATGAAACCTTGATGTTTTAAAGAGAAAAGTTATGGTATATTTTATGGGACAATTTATAACATGCTATTTAAAGCTTTAATTTACAAAGTGATCTAAATACATATTGTCAGAATGGCACATTAACAGCGGTTGAGGCTAGATGGGATACAGCTACGGTGACGACAGTTAAGTTTAGGCACCAAAACGACTAGTTAAGTTCAGGAAACAGACCGTGGTTTGAATTAAAACTCTAGAGGAACGAAACACGTTTTCCTGGGTGAAAGTATAACCAATATATTATTATATTATTCTAGATTTTGCGGGATTTTTTTACGTAAGTTTTGGCCGTAGCTGTATCCCTTCTACCATAAACAGCCCACCTGTTGTGGCTCTTGAACTTCATCCCAAATGAAACTGCACAGACTGCAGCGCCCCCTACTGACCAAATGGCCTTGCTGTTCAATTATATTTAAAGGCTGAATTGGAGCTTCTGAGGAAAATTTAGCAAAGAATTTAACTACATTAACGACATTTGACTTGCCATATTCTACTTGATGAAACCGGTCTTCTGTTCACATCTGCAAAAAAAATATATTACTCAACCACTTCTTAAAAACAAATGGAGATGAAACAACAACATTATTAAAAGATACTTTTTCAAATAATGCACAAAACCCAAATCTTTTGTTCTTGTCACAGCAGCAGCACCTCCGAGGGATCTTACTTTCCTGAGTATGAAGCTGGCCATCAAGGACTTCCCCGACTGGTAACAGACTGGAGCAGAGGCTGTAGCTGTTAGGGACAGCCTTTTTTTGCTACTGAAATAATTTACATTATGATAGACAGTGGACAATATAGTGTGACACTTAGTTTTTGTTCTCCAACATGTACACACTGCTGTTGTGAAGCAGTGATATACAGCTCACGAGTGTGTAGTCAAAAGAGAGAAATACTATATATTTCAGCGACTCCTACAGATTAAGAAAAATAATGAATTTTCTTAATAAATAAATGTTATTCTTGGCTCAAGTGTTTGGGTTCAAATAACATTACCATGATCCCATAGGCATGAAAAAATTGAGAAAGTGACGTTTTTTAAAACTGAAACAGGGTGTTGGACATCCTGTTGTGTGTGCAAGCCCTTTTTATTCAGTCCCTCCAGAAAAACGCGATTATGCGATCGCATAATTCAATGCATAATCAGCCAAAGTCCGCATATTCATGCAGGGGCTGCATTTTTTCAAATATGCCGTACTTTCGCCGCATAAATTGCAGATTTCCGCGCAAAATATGCGGTGCTTGCATGATTTCATAATCCCCGCATTTTCGTTGCAGAAAGTTGAAAAAATGTTGCGTTTACTTCACACAAGAGCAGCCATTTTCCCCTGTCCATGGGAACGTTATGAAGTGACGTAATTACGCGATGTGAACATCATCGAAAAGCAGGTGTTGGAGGTTGAATTTGACATGAGTCGAGTCTCTTAAGTTGGTATCAGAAAGCTATCTTAATATCTGATGTCTACTCAAATTTCTTTGTTTAAGTGCTCCTGCTGTCTATATTATTAACGATTTTTGAAAGTCTGTCTCTTTTGTATCTTTTATTTCCCTCTGTTTAGACTATTACTTTTATTTTTACTTTAATATTATATTATTTGTATATATTTTTGTATCTTATTTGTTTACTTATTGCAATGACTGAATATCTGTAAACTATTTATAGAAATTAAGCAGGGTGTTGGGGGAATCACTTTTTCTTCTCTTTTTCATCAAACCGCAGTTTTTGCAAGTTCCCGCAACTTTTGCAAGTTCACGCAATTTCATTGCATAAAATTGCACAAATATCCTGCATATTCCATCGCATTTTTTAAGAAAACGTGCCGCATAATCAAGGATTTTTGCCCGCAACAATCACAAAAAAACTCTGCGTTTTTCTGGATGGACTGTTTATTACCACGGGTTTACAGACATGTCTCTACTGATTGGGTATCACCTGGAACACAGCCAATAATCGAGAGAACCGAGAGAAAACATAACTCAAGCCGTTGCACACCGTTCCCAGGAAACGTGCGTGCCCCAGCTCTTTGCCTGAGGGGAAGCCCACAGTCTCAGACTTTAAAAAACACTGGTTTAAGCTTTTAACCCTTGTGTTGACTTTGGGTCAAATTGACCTGTTTTCAATTTTTGTTTTATATCAGAAAATATGGGATGTAGAAATAAGCGCTGAAAATGTGTAGAAGAAAAATTTAATAATTTTTTTTCCAAGGTTGACGGGAAGACAACACAAGGTAGTGTTTTTGTACATTAGCCCTTAGTATAGACCACAGTAGGATAATTATCCCCAAATCTAGCTACATACAAGAATAGCTTTTAGTGTGTTACAGTGTGCTATTTTCTATAATGATTTGAACTTGTGTAAATTGTCTTTTGAGTAAAAACCCTGAAAAGCACTTTATAAATAAAATGTATTATTATAAGTAATTGTGTATGGTTTATCTATCTTACTTTAGCAATTCAATTTAGTAAAGATATTTAAAGTAATTTTGTGTGACCTATACTGACCAGTTTTGTTAAATGGATTAATGCAGGATCAATTGATCGGCACATCTTCCTGACATCTGTACCACGTATAACAGATGTCAGGAAGATGTACCTGAGACTGCATCTGTAAGATGTATAACAGATGTTGGGACGATGTATATGAGCCCGCATCTCTACGATGTATTGCATACGTTAGAACGACGTATACAAGCCTACATCTCTACAATGTACTGCATACGTTAGAGCGACGTATATAAGCCTGCATCTCTACGATGTATTGCATGCGTTAGAGCGACGTATTTAAGCCTGCATCTCTACGATGTATGGCATATGTTAGAACGATGTATATTGCCTGCATCTCTACAACGTATGGCATACGTTAGAACGATGTATATATGTTTACGTCGCGGAGAGAGCGGCTATATGTCGCTGAAACGTAGCGCAGCGACGTCGCAGGGACGTCGTGCCAGTGAGCAAACTACCAAAATACTACGTATCCCCGATGCATTTTGATTACATCGCCAATATGTCACCGCGACGTATGTGTGCTTACTGCGATGCTTGTTTAGTAAAAGGAAATAAACTTAATTATTTACTTTAGAGATGACCTGAGAGTTTGATTTCCTGTTGACCTCAGTGTAATCACGCGAAGAAGAAGAAGGAGAGGAAGAGAAAAAAAGGAAAAACACGAGGGTGTAAAGTAGAGAAGAGTTGAGCACATAGTGAGAGACAAAACGTATAGCCTAGCGTTTTAATGTGTATTTTAAATACATAGGACTGCGAACTGTTTTCTTTATCGCTCTACTAGTGTGAGTCGGCACTGTTTACTGCTGGCCAAGTGTGGTTTGGTCGGATGGAAGCAGCTAGCCAGCTTAGCTAACACACCACCATCGCCGGTGTTACACCGAAAGCTGTGACCCATCAGGAACTGTGACCGCAGAGGGCGCTGTTGCACATCGTCTGCTCGTGCGTGTTAGACAATGGAGGGCGAAGAAGAGTGCCTACGCAAAAGGAGTAAACATTAATACATTACGTCCACGGATGCAAGCTGTATGATTATTCGCAATTTGTTATTGCTTCCTAAGGAGAAAAAGTAAACCGCTGGTGACCATATTACACCTCAGGCATAGTAACATGTTTATCTGAAAGTTAATAAAATATATTAAGGTACATTTTCTCTGAAATGTATCTAAACATGTATTTCTTTGTGACTGCATGCACATGCATGCACAAGTTACATTTGTAATAACCTACCTAAAAATAATCATATTGTACTGTTAAGAAAAGAAAGAACTAAATATTTAATGGACCAGCACGTTGGCTAAGTTGTCAGAATGTGTGACCCCACTGTAACTGCTTAATAAAGGAGTTAAACTTCAAAATATTGTTTGGGGTAGTTATGTCATCTCTTCACACTAATGTGGACAAATATTTTCTTATTTATAGTCTTCACAGAGCCAGTACCTCAGAGGTCACCATATCTGACAAGTAGCAACTGTCAGAATGTGTGACCCCACTGTAACTGCTGAATTAATGAGTCAAACTTCAAAATATTGTTTGGGGTAGTTATGTCATCTCTTCACACTAATGTGGACACATATTTTCTTATTTATAGTCTTCACAGAGCCAGTACCTCAGAGGTCACCATATCTGACAAGTAGCAGCCGTCAGAATGTGTGACCCCACTGTAACTGCTTAATTAAGGAGTCAAACTTCATAATATTTTCTGGTGTTGTTATGTCATGTCTTCACACTAATCTGGGTGGTATTTCAGAAAGCAGGTTTAGTGAAAACTCTGAGTTTGTTAACCCTGAGATGAGGGAAACTCTGGGTTTTCATTAGGCCTATCAAAATATGTGACCTGCACTGCAGAAGTCCACCTGTAAACAGGAGTGATGAAAGCTGTTACACTCTCAGTATGTAGAGGTACTGTCATGGTTTTGGGTTTGAGTTTCTGTTCTTGTTTCCTGTTATTGTTGTGTATTTGTTCTGTTTTCTGTTGTAGCCAGTGTTTCCTCCCTTGTCTTGTCTAGCTGTAGTTCCTGTCTTGTTTTCCGATGTGTCTGTATGTTCTGTTTCCTGTTTTATTTTGACGGTCTGGGTTTCTGTCTTGTCTTGTCTATTTTACTTCCTGTGTTTTCCCTTCCTTGTGATTGCCCTAATGTGTTTCACCTGTTTCCCAGCCTTGTTTCACCTGTCCCTTGTTAGTCCTCGTTATCCTGTGTATTTAGTCTTTGTGTGCCCCTTGTCAGGTCATTGTATTTGTTTGGCGTGTCTGTGTTGTCTACCCTGTAGGTCTGTGTGTTCCTGAAGTTTTTGCCTGTTCTGGTTTTGGATTCTGCCTATTCCTGTTTTTGTTATTTAGCCTGCTGTTCCAGGACACCTTTTGTTTATTGGATTTTATCTTAATAAATCCTTGAACTTACTCGTGTGTCTGCCATCTTGCACTTGGGTACATCCCCTGAAACTCCTGACAGGTAACTGGCTCTGTGATGACTCCAAATAAGAAAACATGGGTGCAGATTAGTGTGAAGACATGACATAATAACATGACAAATATTCAAAATTGGCCCAATAAATATATTTTAGTTAAATATATGTAAATATATATATTTATGAAAATATATTTTAATTAAATATGTGAATATATATTTATGTCAATATATTTACTAACAACATATGTTCATATGTTTTAAAAAGTTTTAATTTATTTAAAAAGTTAACTTTCACAAACAAACAACACATTTTCAATTTATTTTTTAAATTTTTATTTATTTATTTCATTTTAAATCTGAGCTCAGCTATTTTTGAGTTGACAGCTGTCCCCAGTTGTCCCTTGGTGGCCTGTGGAAATTTCTTCAACACTGCGTCTGGGGGTAGAAGGATAGACACTTTGTTTAGGTTTAGCTATTAGATGTGATCAGTGTTTCAGCATAGTTAGCAACTGCATTTGTTTCAGTATATCTAATAAACTGGCAACTGAGTGTGTAACTGTGTTAACATCACATTTCACATTGTAACATTATCACCACCTGACTGAATGTTAAGTAAATCAATTGCCATCTCACCAAAAATAACATAGATGGTGTTGGAGTCAACTGCTTCCCGCTGCAGATCAGTCTCATCCCTTCTGGATTTTCAACCTAAGACAAAGTATAAACAGTACAGAATATTTCTGGGATTTAATTAGGGTTGTTTTTGGTGTAGTTATTTGTTTGTCTGTGTGCAGGATTACGTAACAACTACAGGCCACTTTTCAAGGACCTCATTACTGCACTAAACAGCATATGGCCTTGGTGAAGGTCTAAGCCCAACCCCTCCCCCAACCTTCTTTTGAGATAAATAAATTTTATTTTATTAATGCAGCCTATATGAAGCCTATATGAACAAAGGAAACAATACCTTTGAGGTTACTTTGAAGGAGGACATCCACTGGAAACACCCCTAGCAGCAGAGTCCGGACCATAGCTGTTGCAGTTGATGCATGGACTGCTGCCTTCCAGGCATTTTTGTTGCATAGTATATTCGTGTTCTTCCCAATTTCAACCTAAGTGGAAATAAACACTAACTCAGTCAAAATTAATAAATCGACCATGTCTGTTGAATAGGGACAGTAATAAAGTTACATTTAAATGTTCCAATCGTCATTTCCGTTAAGTGCACTGATTTGATGTTCGATATGAGACGACACTATTATGTTGAAATTTACACACCTTACAAGCACAGCACTGCATGAAAGTGTACTGACAGAAGTAGGCAATCTGAGACAGTGATTTCTCGCTGCATTATTATTATGGGAATATTGTTTTGTGTATATACACTCACCGGCCACTTTATAAGGTACTAGCAAAAATGAATGCAGTGTAATACACCAGTCCAGCAATATATCCCTTTCACTGACTGAAATGGGGTGGTCAAAGTAATATAAACTTGTCAATCCAGCAGCACCACAAACTGGAACATCCAAAATTACCGCACAGTTGAATCAACATCTTTTTAAACTAGTTTTTAACAAATACTGAATATTCTAACATTCCTGAAGCTAAGGTTTATTCAGGAGTGGTGTATTACAATTAGTTTTCGCTAGGTGTACATAAAGTGCCCAATGAGTGAAGTTGTGGAATTCTACAAACTACAATTTACTTGTGTTGGCTCAGAAGGCTGGCTCTGTTCAGGTATCTGAAAAGTGATTATAAATTAGGTATATATTAATTTCCTCTGTGGGCATAGAGGAAATGCAGGACTAACCCTTAATTTCAGTATCAACATTAAAATACTAAGGCATCAAGGAGTTGTGGTTAACAATAGCTTAATAATTTACTTGAGATGTATGGACATCAATTAATCCAAAATGAATCGTAAAAGAACCATTAAATAACATTAATCTAAAAACACGTTGCTGACTTGGCTGCCTTGTCTGACTCAGGTATGTCCTGTGCCTGCAAAAATCTGCATAAATGTTAATCTTTTGGGGATTGAAAAGTAGTCCAGATTAGTTTCAAAAGAATAATCCAACAAAAACATTTACCACCTACCATAGCTGCCACTGAGATGCCTGCTCCTGTGTTTTCTTGTTGCCCAGGTGTCTAAATTGAAAATGTAACTATTAAACTACACACTAACACACAAAGTTTTTTTTAATTTTATGTAGGAAATAACACACGGAATGCATTTTTTGTTAATCCAAAACACTTTGTCTGACTCAGGTATGTATCTGTGTCTGCAAAAATCTGCATAAATGTTAATCTATTGGGGATAGAAAAGTAGTCCACTGATTATGAAATCAGTGGAAAGATTAGTTTCAAAAAAATAATCTATTAAAATCAAGTTTGACCACCTACCATAGCTGCCACTGAGATGCCTGCTGCTGTGTTTCCCTGTTGCCCAGGTGTCTAAATTGAAAATGTATGTAACTATTAAACTACACACTAACACGCAAAGAAGAGATAAGATGCAATTACGTATAAGTATGTATATATACTCTTTTGATCCCATGAGGGAAATTTGGACTCTGCATTTATCCCAATGTGAATTAGTGAAACACACTCAGCACACAGTGAACACACACTAATCCCGAAGTAGCGAGCTGCTACAGTGGTGCTCGGGGAGCAGTGAGGGGTTAGGTGCCTTGCTCAAGGGCACTTCAGCCATGGATGTGGGCATGGGAGAACAGTGCTCTACCACTTCCCCCGCCCACATTTTTCCTACTGGTCAGGGATCGAACCGGCAACCCTTCGGTTACAAGCCCAAAGCCCTAACCAGTAGGCCACAGCTGCCCCTTTACTGATTTAATTGGCCTAAAATGACAATTTTATGTATGAAATAACACACAGAATGCACTTTAAAGACTGGACATAATTTTACATTTTGAGCTAAATGACAAACAAATTAATTTACTCACTTCATTTGGGGTCCTCTGGGTCCAGGAGGTCAGCATTTAAGATATGTGAGGGATGGCTGGGAGGGAAAAACACTTCAGAACTTTTTTAAAAATCTAGATCCACACATATTTCAGAGACCATCCATTATTAGTGTTTTTGTAAAAAAACATTTTTCCTAATTGTGACACTTACTATCAATAACCATGTCTTTTAATTTGTCATTCTCTTTTCGAAGTCTTTCATTCTCCTGCCTTAATTCCTGATTTGACCTCTGCAGTTGCTCGGACTTTCTGGTCTCCCATAATTGTACCTAAAACACAATAAAATAGATACTGTCATTAACACAACAGTACAATTGACACAGCTTGCTAGCATACTAACTGGTGTTAGTCTATCTGTGTGTTAAGCATCTTGATGATATGGCTTAGTGGTTCTCAAAGTGTGGGGCGGAAGTGTGCCACGAACAGGAGGACATTTGTCTTTTTTTCTATCTTTATTCATGCCTTTATTTTTTGACAAGGAAGATCATACATTGAAAACAAAACAGCCACACATAAAAATAGGAGTCATAAATTGGCCTAAATATAAATTTAAATTACCTCTGATAAATTGATAACCTCTGATATAGCTGATGTCATGTTGTAAAAAAGTTTTTCTTACATTTGTGGGGTGGTCCTTCCCAGACCAGACCAGAGAACTACAGTGTATAGCCATGTCTTCAAAATAACTCCACCCCAACTAACTGTAACCACCCTTGTGCTCAAGTGTAGTGCATTACATGCAAAATGATGATTACATGTAATTACCTTTTTCTGTGGCGCATCCTCATCTTCTTCTGAGGCATATCGGGAGTTCGGTTTCACTGCCCTCTTGGATGCCAACTTTTGTGGCTCAACAACCTCCCGGACCATTTGTTCCAAAGTAGCATGGCGTTCTGCCGTATAAAGGTAATCACCACCATTAAACAATTGTAATGACAAAGATTTTAAGCTCATCAAGATTCTATCTCTGGCTAGGTCACAGAGAGACCTAGTATTAGGGCTGCACGATTATGGCCAAAATGATAATCACGATTATTTTGATCAATATTGAGATCACGATTAATTATCACGATTATTTGTTGATTTTAACCAAAACAAATTTTATTGTCACATAGGCTAATTATAACTGCTTTTACATCCATATTGTGCTACATTCCTGCTAATACATCCATATTGTGCTACATTCCTCCTTTATTGAAGGATACTGTGAATGAGTATGCCATTTCAGCTGTTGTGCGACCGCTTTCCATACATACACGTTTGCCGTAAGGTATCTACCTGACGAAATAGCAATGCGGATTTCGGTGGATCATTACACTGCTACTTACATGTTTGCGTTGTGCTCTGAAGCTCCGAAACCCACGTTAGAGGCAACACAAACATCGCTGCATGTCACGCTAGTAAACACTAATAACACGTTACACAGCAGGTAACGTTAGCCTACCATTAGCTAGCTACAGTAAACACAAATAACACGTTACACAGCAGGTAACGTTAGCCTACCGTTACCCACAGTAGTAACTGGATTAAAAACGGCTAAAATGCTGACAGCTAAACGGTGTAGTGTGACTGTATTTCACTATAGAGGATTCCAACAGCGGGACGTCAAACAGTCTGCTGCTAAAGCTATGAGCTAAAAGACACAAACTAGCACTATGGTTCCTGCTGTTGTCTGAAAAACAAAACATACGGGACAAAATGTTGCGTTTACTGGTAAACATTGTGACCGGCTTATGATGACCGACCGCTACCTGTTGTGGAATGTTCCTTACGTTACTCTGTCCTCTGTGACTGTCTACATCGAAAAACTAAGCTGCGCGGTGCAGTGAACAACTCTGATTGGCTCACGGAGGCACGTGATCAGACAGTGGTTTATGGAGCGCTAGATTGGCTATGCAAAAACTTTGATAAGGAGCGTTCTATGAACGGAATCACGCATTTTAAATATCGCTCAATCACACAAATTTGATCGTGGGAAGCCCAAATCGTGATCGTGATTAAAATTCGATTAATTGTGCAGCCCTACCTAGTATAAGCATAATAGAGTACCAAAGTCATGACATGACGTTGCATAGGTCTGGATCCAAGCAAATCAATCTAACCATAGTGGTGACTATAGGAGTGGCTTTCTTAATCTATTTTAATAATTTTACAACATGGGTTTCCATGTTGGAATGAAGCGCCAGGGAGTGCCAAATCGCAGTGGTAGGCCTATCCTGTATAAAAAATATTTACTGGACCCCGAAGTAAATATTCCGAGAAGAACTCTATGGACATGGAGGTAAGATACTTAACGTGCCAAGTTTGACCTGTTTTTAACTTTACTCAACTTTGTACCTAGCTAAAGCTATAACTTAACACAGCTAAACCTCCAAGTTAGCATATCTTGCTTGTGGAAGGAAATAGCTCAATGAATGTGTTTGCAGCACACTAAGTAATTTGTAAACTGCTCACAGTTTTGTGGTTGAATGAGGGCACTGACTGCAAAACTTCATTGGCGCGAATCTGAGGGCAGGCAACCGTGCACGCGCGGTACAATTCTGAAAAACAATGGGTTTTTTTCACTAGTCAATTTTGAGATTTTCGGCTATTTGTTTCCAATAACATGTCTTCTTTCAGACTTGTGGTGATAAAAAGTCCGAAATACACATTTAGGTCTTTATTTTACTACGCTTTGTCTGTTTGCGTCGGTAGATTTCTCCTAAATTCAACAAAAGTTGGCGTTTTAAATCATCCCGCTGCTCCGCGATCGCTGTGTGCACCCTGTCATCACATATACCGTTGGAAAGCTCTCTCTCTCTCCTCTACAATCAATGCTGTCGGATCCAAATATGGTCATTTCCTTTTCATCGGTAACCAATCGTCAAAGTAAAAGGGGGGGATTTAACTCAAAATGCGCAATCTCATTGGCTGATGCCAATTTCTGACAACGTGATTCGTTCAGAATCGTCACGTGACGCGCTCTGACATTTCCGCGGTAGTTCAGAATGTCAAAAGAAGTAGTTCAGAATGTCAAAAGAAGTGCGTAGAAAACGGTCGAAAATCATCTACACACTAAGACAGCAGATGATGAAATACCTTCACATAGTACGTCGATGTTTAAACTATCGTTCAGAAAACAGGAGTTTTCAGACAGCGGAGGTAATCAGACTGACTCTCTCATAGCCTACATGTCATATATTAAGTATATAAGTGTCACTGATCTCGATACAAGACACTATATTACAAAACAATTACATTACACAACAGTTACAGTTTTTGTGTAATAATTACTATATAATACTGAACAAATCTGTAATTTTGGGATCCTAAAGTGGTTGTGAGTCCCTCAGGCTGTGGCAGGCAGATCCATATTTAGCTGTCAGTGGAGCTGCTGTTCCCTCTCCTAGGAGAACTACCAGCTTCTTTTCTGGTCCCTCTGAAATTTTGTTTTCATTTTGTGTATAAACAAAATGAAAAAATAATTTTGAACCTGGCTTTATCATATGTTCAGATGTATCTACCGAAAATATATGCAAAATTGCGCATATTTAATGAGAATGCCTAATTTGCATAATTAAACATACAAATTTCAAAAACTTGTAATACATTTTTTTCATATACTTGTGTAAGTAATCAACTGAGGAAGTTTCATGGTTGTATCTATTATTTAAAATTTTTACCCTATTCACCTGTAGTGTCTCGCCTTAACGGGAGCATTTACAGCCTTAAAATCCGATTTTGTTATGTGCACAGAGTTTGGTGCTGGGCTGGTGGCGCTCTATTTCCGTGCACGTCAACGAGTTAAAGCCAGTAAAAATGTATGTTCCTAAACAGTCTTTGCTATGGGATTAACTGTCAGTATCTACCTATATATTTTTTTAAATTATTATTATTGTCTGGCATAATAATAATTTGTCACTCACAACACAACTATTGCTCTCCACAACCCCTCACTTGCTGAATATGGCTCCCTGCTTTTACCCCTCCTCTTCCCCAAGATAAAGGTTTGACACAGTAAAGAGAAAATCTAAAGTGTTTATCCATGCACAAGGACACTACTTTGAAGGGGATGGGCGTTTTTATTTTTTATTTTTGTGATTGTATAATTTGTCTAATTTTCTGAAATGTTATATCTATGCTTTTGGATAGGCACATGATGATTCCATTGCAGCAGTTACTTCTGGAACAGCGATTGGATCAGCAAATTTATCGGAATCTGATCATGAATCAGAACCTCAAATGGTGAGTTAAAAAAACGAATTGAAAATGTAACAGACAGGATGGCTTTCATATCAATAATATTCATACTAGGCCTGCACGATAAATCGTTATAAAATAAATAATACTACCAGCTGAGGGTTGATTAGGTGAGGTTTTTTTTTTTTGTCTTGAGAAAAATGAATGCCTATCTTGTGTAGCCTACCTAATATTTATCCAAATGAGTCAATATTGAATAAAATCACAATCACTGAATTGAATTGAAATCATAAAATGTGTGTCAAGCAACAAAAAAATTAGCTTACCAGAAATTGTACCATTTAAACAATATAACAATTAAAAATGTTGTTACTAAACCTAATACAATTCTGCTTAGTTACTAAAATGATCAGATTTTTTTTTTACACCAATCTTTCAAATAATGATCTATACCAGTGGTTCCCAACCTTTTTCCTTGGGGCCCAACCTATGTACATATTTAACAATCCGAACATAACTTCTGTAATTTTAATGTTTATGGCTTACAGCTTATGAAATCCCCAAATTCAAAATTTGAATATTGTGAAAAGGTTTTAATCACCAAAATTCCAGATACTCTGGTTCTATGGGTGCCAAAACAAATATTTTTGGTACTGCCAATTTGTTTTGTTTTGTCATGGTTCATGATTGTGTGCAATAAACATTACACTTCATGAGAAAAAAATCGTTGCAGAGAATCGTGATATCAATTCTAAGCTAAAAACATCGTGATTCACATTTTTCCCAGAATCGTGGAGGCCTAATTCATACTAGTTTACAACACAACTGTTGCTCTTCACAACCCCTCACTTGCTGAATATGGCTCCCTGCTTTTACCCCTCCTCTTCCCCAAGATAAAGGTTTGACACAGTAAAGAGAAAATCTAAAGTGTTTATCCATGCACAAGGACACTACTTTGAAGGGGATGGGCGTTTTTATTTTTTATTTTTGTGATTGTATAATTTGTCTAATTTTCTGAAATGTTATATCTATGCTTTTGGATAGGCACATGATGATTCCATTGCAGCAGTTACTTCTGGAACAGCGATTGGATCAGCAAATTTATCGGAATCTGATCATGAATCAGAACCTCAAATGGTGAGTTAAAAAAACGAATTGAAAATGTAACAGACAGGATGGCTTTCATATCAATAATATTCATACTAGGCCTGCACGATAAATCGTTATAAAATAAATAATACTACCAGCTGAGGGTTGATTAGGTGAGGTTTTTTTTTTTGTCTTGAGAAAAATGAATGCCTATCTTGTGTAGCCTACCTAATATTTATCCAAATGAGTCAATATTGAATAAAATCACAATCACTGAATTGAATTGAAATCATAAAATGTGTGTCAAGCAATAACAAAAAAAATTAGCTTACCAGAAATTGTACCATTTAAACAATATAACAATTAAAAATGTTGTTACTAAACCTAATACAATTCTGCTTAGTTACTAAAATGATCAGATTTTTTTTTTACACCAATCTTTCAAATGATGATCTATACCAGTGGTTCCCAACCTTTTTCCTTGGGGCCCAACCTATGTACATATTTAACAATCCGAACATAACTTCTGTAATTTTAATGTTTATGGCTTACAGCTTATGAAATCCCCAAATTCAAAATTTGAATATTGTGAAAAGGTTTTAATCACCAAAATTCCAGATACTCTGGTTCTATGGGTGCCAAAACAAATATTTTTGGTACTGCCAATTTGTTTTGTTTTGTCATGGTTCATGATTGTGTGCAATAAACATTACACTTCATGAGAAAAAAATCGTTGCAGAGAATCGTGATATCAATTCTAAGCTAAAAACATCGTGATTCACATTTTTCCCAGAATCGTGGAGGCCTAATTCATACTAGTTTACAACACAACTGTTGCTCTTCACAACCCCTCACTTGCTGAATATGGCTCCCTGCTATTACCCCTCCTCTTCCCCAAGATAAAGATTGACACAGTGGAGAAAATCGAAAGTGTTTATCCATACACAAGGACACTACTTTGAAGGGGATGGGCGGCCTTTTTTATTTTTGTGATTCTATAATTTGTCTAATTTTCTGAAATGTTATATCTATGCTTTTGGATAGGCACGTGACGATTCCATTGGAGCAGTTACTTCTAGAACAGCGATTGGATCAGCAAATTTATTGGAATCTGATCATGAATCAGATCCAGGTCCAGTCCAGCCTGATGTGGAGGGATATCAGCAGAACAGATCTTCACAACAAACAAAGGAGCAAGTAGGCCTACTGCTTCTAGCCTTAAAATTAAAACATGGACTTATTGACAAGGCTACAGAAGATATTGGTCAATTAGTAAATTTCATTAGTCATGATCCTATAATTCCATCTAATTACTTGCTTCACAAGACCTTTGGGGATGTTAGAAACCATATGCAAGTTCACTATGTCTGTGAAAACTGTGTGTGTATCATAGAGGAGCAGGCAGATGACTCTTTACAGTGCAGATCTTGCAAAGAAACCTCAACGGTGACCAATCAGATGTCCAGAGGAAACTGTTTCCTTTATCTGCCCTTATAGGCCGGGAGCCAGGTCCACTCCTCAGGATGTTTTTTGCTACCTTTTTTTCACTATTATTTCCTATTATCTTATACCTTGGGCCATCACAAGTTGATAATGACCACCCCCAACTCGGCCCCGTTTGGTCTCAGGGGCCAAAAAACACCCTTTTTGGGAAAAGCTTTTGGCGGAATGATGTAATATTGTGAATATTGTGAATGTGAATATTAAGGTACTGCAGGTACATAAATGGTCATATAACCCTAAAATGTTGCATGGTGTATCCTGACACATAGGGGGAACTAGCTGAAAAAGATTCTGGGGATTTCTGCCTTTTTGCTGTCAAATATCACCCTCAACATACCCCAAAAGACAAAAACATGTCTGCCCGCCTGACAAATTGTCATCAAAAGTGATCATTTTCAAGCATTTTATTATACATATTACTGCCTCAAATGTATATGAAAAACTTCCCAAGTTTATAAGCTCCAATTTAAGTCCAAGATGACCTTTCTATCTAGAGGATTACAGCTGGTATAACCAAAGTTCTCCACTGTACCTCAAATCGGAGAAAACAGAACTTTCAAGCATTACCATTCCATATGGGATTAAGCATATTTTTTGCATATGAACAATTTTTTTTTAAAGAGTTGAGACTTGACTTATGTAACCTATTGCTATACTATATGAAGTGTATTACCTTACAAGTGAATAATATTAAGCCCCCAGGTGGACTGGGGTCAGGGTGTAAGATAAAACAATGGTAACCAGGTTACACACATAAACTCCCTAACCAACCGACACACTAATCAACCGACACACCCTAACCAACCGACACCCTAACCAACCGACACACTAATCAACCGACACCCTAACACCTAATACATGTCATATCCTGAGGTTATTCAGCAAAGACAATTTGGAGGTAAGTTGATCTATTTTTCTGGTGATAGAAAGATATTGATTCTGTTGGAAGATTGGTGTCCTATATTTTTCTACATGTAAGGCACCCACTCTACTTCTAGATTGATAACATTAGCTAGCTAACTTGTCAGATTGTTATCTAGCATAGCAGGAGTGGGAGACTAGATAGAGAGCAGAAGTGGGAGAGAAATGATGATTGTGTGTGTGTGTGTGTGTGTGTGTGTGTGTGTGTGTGTGTGTGTGTGTGTGTGTGTGTGTGTGTGTGTGTGTGTGTGTGTGTGTGTGTGTGTGTCTGTATGTGTGAATATTTTTCTACATGTAAGGCGCCCACTCTACTTCTGAATTGATAACATTAGCTAGCTAACTTGTCAGATTGTTAGCTAGCATAGCCAGCCAAATGTAGCTAGATAGTGAGAGCAGGAGTGGGAGACTAGATAGAGAGCAGAAGTTGGAGAGAAATGATTGTGTGTGTGTGTGTGTGTGTGTGTGTGTGTGTGTGTGTGTGTGTGTGTGTGTGTGTGTGTGTGTGTGTGTGTGTGTGTGTGTGTGTAATATGTCACTGTTATAAATATACAGATTTTCTGATGGTTGTCATCAGATCGTTTGTGTTTGAGGCCAAACTTCAATTAAATATGTGATCTCAATGTATTTCTGCACATTGAATACTACACATGATTTCATTGTTGTAATGAATATACTGATTTTCAGATGGGTGTAATGCGACAATATATCTAAACCAGCCAACATGCCAAAACAACGACGAAATGATGAAGACTGGACAGCTGGCCAGAGTTCTTCAAAGCAGAAGCCTCCACCTCGGCCATCTCTGGAAAACTGCATCCTGCATGGTTACCAGGGGACAGTAAATGACAAGTTCATACCTTTGTCTTCTAAGGCTGATCCACTGAGTGCATTTACTGCTATCCATGATATGAAAAAGAAACTTCAAACACAAACGTTTGATTGTGGTGGCATGCAAGATGTTTTAGAATCAATTCCTGATGAATTGCCTTCCGATTGTGGGTATCATGAAAACTGTCGACGCATGTTTTTCCGCAGTGCTAGCCGTGCTTTAAGCAAGTGTCAAACAGAAAATGTCTCCCTTAGACAGACACGTGAGCATATGGATTCTTCACTTTTGTTCGGCAGTTATTGCATATTCTGCAGAAGTAGCGCAGTGAAGCAAATGTCCGGCAACAGATACAGCTTGCAGAAATTCCAATCAAATGCATACAAAAATATAGAGAAAAAAGCTACAGAACTCTGTGATGAAGACTTGCTGTGCAAAATCAGAGGAGTTGACCTTTTTGCCAAGGAGGCACAGTTTCATGAATGCTGTCGCAAGCAGTACATGGTAAAACGAGCACCCCAGCCTGACACTTCAGCTGCAGCATCTGAAATGGCTTCAAAGAAGGCACTGATCAGTACAGCTTTTACTAGGGTGCTTGACCATGTAAAAACTGAAGTTATTGAAAAGGGCCAGGTTGTTAAACTTGCTCATCTCAAAGCTTTGTATAATGAAACCTTAACCGAATTCGGAGAAGCAGCTGTTGCTGAGATCACAAGCCATAACCTGCGACAAAAAATTGAATGCTGCCCTGATCTGAAAGATTATATAGACTTCTCATCCTGCCCATTCAAAGACACATTTTTGTTTTGTACATCCCAAGAATCCATGAAGACGACAGCGTTCAGCTTATGAGTTGGGAATTACTGATTGGAGCAAAGAGGTCAGCCATGGTCTTCACAAGAAAATTGTAACAGCCTTTAAAACCTCTGAGCCACTACCTTGGCCTCCGAGGGCTCATGATCTCCATGATCCAAATGAGGAGATTCCTTTGGAGGTTTTACAATTCATTTTAAACCTCATTTGTGGAGATAAGAAGCCCTCATATCGGGAGGAAAGTCTGGCATCATCCATTTCTCAAGACATCTGCAGAGCAGTTACGTCAGGTCAATGGAAGATGAAAAAACTCATCTTGCTATGTATGACACTACGCCATATATTCAGATCCAAGAGCATCACCACTTTGATAAATAGGCTTGGTCACTGTGAGTCATACACATACTCAATTGAACTTGAAACGGCTCTGGCAAATTCAATTGTCGAAAGTGCTTCATTAATCAGCAACTCAGATGTTATCAAGAGGCAGCCTGATGGAGCAGTCTTCCACAGTGACTGGGACAATTTTGATCAGCTGGTATCAGATGTATATGGGGCAGGGTCCATTCATACTGCCGCAGGGATCTACATGCAAGAGCTTGGTTCCTGTGTGGATGCAGAAGCACTTTCCTCAGCACAGCCTACACAAGAGTCCTGTGCAGATATCAACTCCCCTACCCCAGAACAGCCCTCTCAAGAGTCTAATCGAAACACTCAGCCTACAAAAAAACAGCGATCATTTAGAAGTGCTGCCACAGAGTTGCCAATTTACTACAAACAGAAACGATCTGAACCCACCAATTGGATGTCATCTAGTTCCAATAACTCAACCACATATAGAGAATCAAAATCATCAGATACTGATATCATTTGGGTATTTGCTCGTAAAATCAACTGTAAGGATCAGCACATCCCTGGTTTGTCAGGCTGGGTGTCTCTTACTGGCCAGTCTCCAAAATGCCTCACCACAATTGGCTACTATCCCATGATCAATGCTCCCATAACTGACTTGGCAACTATTCAAGAATGCCTCAGATGCAGCCAAGCTGCGTCTTCTGAAGCTGGACAAGAGTACACCATCTGTACATTTGATCTGGGTGTTTGCATGAAAGCATATCCTCTAGTATGGAATGAACCTGAAAAATACCAAAACCATATAATCCTCATTGGTACGTTCCATTGCTGTGGAGCATACTTGAAAGGCATAGGCAGAAGATACTGTCAAGGGAGTGGATGGGTAGAAGTGGCTTTGGAAGCAAATCTGATCACAACTGGCTCTGTGGCTGGGGTCACCGATGGGAAGAATTGGGACAGAGCAATGAATACACACAAGTCCATGCTGGAAGCTCTAGAGAGACTCCTCTATGACAAGTATCTGGAAACTCATGAACCACTCTCTCCAGGAGGAACTGCTTTACTGGAAAAGCTCACTCTGAATGAATCTACTCTCACTGATGTTCTATCATCAGATGATGTAGGCCTATCTCACCACATGGCAGAATATCATGCATTCAGAGAAGCAGTGAGAAATGGGGAGCTGGGAGAAACTGGACAGTTTTGGATGGAATACATTGACTGCATCTGGCTGGTCCTGTCAATGAATAAGGCAATCAAAATGAATGACTATGAAGGATACAAAGCTGCTCTAAACAACATGCCAGACCTCTTCTTCTGCTCCGACCAGCAGAACTATGCAAGATTCCTCACATACTTGGGATATTTTCTTGAACACATTGAAGAAACACATCCAGGATCAGAGAAACCTTTGCGTGCTGGAGCAATCAGTGTTTCCAGATCACATATCCCAGGCAACCGCTGCCACACAGACAAAACAATAGAAGAGACAGCTATGAAATGGCTCAAGTCAAACTCAGGGTCTGGGACATATTCTGCTGGGATCTGTGGAATAACCAGTAATTATGAAGCGAGCCAACGTCATATCCTGACTGCCCATGCCAAAGGAGAGTTTGTAGAAGCCATGTGGGAAATGACAAGTGGCCGAGGCGAACATACAGAGAAGAAACAAAGAGATCTCAGACCACGTGAAATCACTCGGTCTTAGGAGCAAGTGCAGCAAACAGTACAAGCTTTTCAGAGTTTTATCAACCCATTTCAGCTTGAGACTTCTCAGCCCTTGACAAGTTTGAGTTCAGGAGCAGCTATGCCAGAAGAGGTGCGCTATGATGTGCTGAATGCCCTGAAAAATGGCAAAACTCAAAAAGAGAAGTTCATCCATGATCGACTTCAAACAAAAAAGGTCCTTTTCTTTGAACCCATCAAGAGGAACATATTCAAGACAATGTCATCTACCACACCTAAAAGGAAGCTTGTGGCATCAAACCAGAAAGTGATCCAGTACAAGGCCACAAGTGGGTTTATCTTTCAGATCTTCATCAAATCACAAGAACTTAAGTCACAAATAAGCATTTCTGACCTAATGACCTATCCCTTGACTCTGACGCCATACTCCATCTCAACAATCGATGGCTTTTTCGCAAAAAACAACAAAGCAAAAGGAATGAATCACATGATCAAAGATGCTGAGAATGCACAACTTCCTTCTCCAAGCCAATGTGCTCTCATTCAAGATGGAAACTCCTCCTTCTACATGCACGATGTACCACGTACAATGAAGACTATATCAGAGCGCACCTTCAAAAGTCTACCTGCTGCAGCTGAAACAGTATTCAGCACAGACACTTACATTGACCGTCTTTATTCACCAAAATCAGCTGAGAGAGATCGCCGAGGTTGTGGTGAACATTTTATAGTTAATGGGCTGAATGTTCATCGACCCGCTGATTGGAATGGTTTTCTCACAAATGATGAAAACAAGAAGGCACTCATTCATTTACTTCTGGATCACTGGAGCTCTCATGATATGATGGTAGACATCATCCGAAGGCCTGTCATTTTCATAGAGGCTGGTCAAGCTTTCAAGATAGAATGCAATGCTGGAGTTATGTCAAAAGAACTTCTACCAGAGATCTGTTCAAAACATGAAGAAACAGATGTGAGGGTGATCATTTACATGCAGTATATCCAAACCAAAATGCCTCACATCAGAACAGTTAGAGTTAGAGCAAAAGACTCTGACATTTTCTTCATCCTCCTGTATTATGCCAAGTCATCAACTGTCAACATCGTCTTTGACATGGGAGATAGACTAATCAACATCAACCAGCTGGCTGACGATTATTCACAGGAACACATTTCAGCTCTTCTGGCCTTGCATGCGTTCACTGCTGCTGACTGCACTTCAGCATTCAAAGGCAAAGGGAAGGTCCGTCCGATGAAGATTCTTAATCAGAATTCAAAGTTTATTCAGATCTTTGCTGAAGTGGGGAACTCTTGGGAGCTTGATGAACAGATTCTCAGTGGTGTTCAAGAGTTCACCTGTCGCCTCTATGGTTTCAATCGTCGAATCAAGAAAGTTGATGAGGCAAGAGAGATTAAAGTCAAGAAGATGTGTGGCTCAAGCCTTGAGCTTCGAGCTTCGACAGGGTCTCTCCGTTGACCTCTCAACCTTCCCACCTTGCAAGAGGGTCCTCTTACAGCACGTGAAAAGAGTAAACTTTCAAGTATGCATCTGGAAGAGGGCTCATGAGCACTACCCGGAAATCCCAAGCCCCCTCGACCATGGATTTCACATGAACACAGAGACAGGCAAGCTAGAACCACTATGGTTTGAGGGCGACGTCATCCCCAAAGCCCTTGTTGGTGTCTTGGCAGAAAAGGAAACAGATGAAGATGACTTGACTGATGAAATCCATACGAATATAAGTGAAGATGAGGAAGAAGAGGAACATGATGATTGAGAGTTTATATTCTACACTAATACAATACACTAACATGACCAGTTGTCGAAGTACAGCATGGATAAGCAGCAAAAAGATCTAAAACCAAATAAATGTTTTCTATTTTATATTTGAGCTGTATTTTTGTTTTGCCATTTGGCTGTAAAGAAGGTTTACCTGTACAGAAGTTTACTAATGTTTACTTTATTGAAGGTTGGCTTTTTGATAACAGACTACACACTAGAGTCATCTTTTTGCTTGTGTTGCAAGGACTTTCATAAATCTCACATTTTGGTTAATTGATGTTGTGTGATTGTACCCTTGTTGCACCCTTACCCCAGTCCACCTAGGGGCATAACATTACTCACTTTTCATGCAATTCACTTCATATAGTATTGCATTACATAAGTCAAGTCTCAACTCTTTAAAAAAAATTATGTTCATATGTGTTAGTGTATTGATTGGTTAGGGAGTTTATGTGTGTAACCTGGTTACCATTGTTTTATCTTACACCCTGACCCCAGTCCATCTGGGGGCTTAATATTATTCACTTGTAAGGTAATACACTTCATATAGTATAGCAATAGGTTACATAAGTCAAGTCTCAACTCTTTAAAAAAAAATTGTTCATATGCAAAAAATATGCTTAATCCCATATGGAATGATAATGCTTGAAAGTTCTGTTTTCTCCGATTTGAGGTACAGTGGAGAACTTTGGTTATACCAGCTGTAATCCTCTAGATAGAAAGGTCATCTTGGACTTAAATTGAAGCTTATAAACTTGGGAAGTTTTTCATATACATTTGAGGCAGTAATATGTATAATAAAATGCTTGAAAATGATCACTTTTGATGACAATTTGTCAGGCGGACAGACATGTTTTTGTCTTTTGGGGTATGTTGAGGGTGATATTTGACAGCAAAAAGGCAGCAATCCCCAGAATCTTTTTCAGCTAGTTCCCCCTATGTGTCAGGATACACCATGCAAAATTTTAGGGTTATATGACCATTTATGTACCTGCAGTACCTTAATATTCACAATTACATCATTCCGCCAAAAGCTTTTCCCAAAAAGGGTGTTTTTTGGCCCCTGAGACCAAACGGGGCCGAGTTTAGGGTG
Source organism: Perca fluviatilis (assembly GCF_010015445.1). Classification (NCBI taxonomy): domain Eukaryota; kingdom Metazoa; phylum Chordata; class Actinopteri; order Perciformes; family Percidae; genus Perca; species Perca fluviatilis. The sequence goes on from NC_053114.1 coordinate 11,200,006, forward strand.
GTCATTATCAACTTGTGATGGCCCAAGGTATAAGATAATAGAAAATAATAGTGAAAAAAAGGTAGCAAAAAACATCCTGAGGAGTGGACCTGGCTCCCGGCCTATTAGAGGAGCAACTAAAAACTTTGTTTTTGCAGAAAGATGTCATTAAACATGTCAGCCATGAATTTGAAAAGGAAATGGATCCAAATGTTATTAGTGACATATGTGATGGTGCTTTATATCAGCAACTGTCAGACTCACCCGAATCACCTTTACGTTCACCTAATATATCACTAACATGCAGTTGTGATGGTGTGCCCATTTTTAAGTCCTCCTCATTTAGCATTTGGCCTCTCTTGTGCATCATTAATGAACTGCCAGTGTTTGACAGACAGAAGCATGTAATGCTATGTGGGCTATGGTTTGGCAATAGTAAACCAAACATGAATGTGTACCTTCAACCCTTTGTTGAAGAGATTTTACATCTAGAAACTCAGGGGTTCACTTGGCAAACATCTTTCACTACTAACACCACAAGAGTTTATCCTCTGGTACTTGTATGTGATTCAGTAGCAAGGCCGGTAATCCAGAACTTCAAACAATTCAATGTTCAATATGGATGTTCATTTTGCCTGCAGAGAGGTGATATGGTTGAAAAAGGCAGGGGTTATACACGTGTATACCCATTTGAATCCTGTGAGTTACGAACCCAGGCTCAAACTGAAGAGGACATTGAATGTGCTCTAGAATCTGGCATGCCTGTTAAAGGTGTGAAAGGACCAAGCATTTTACTACGTGTCCCACATTTTAATATAATTGAGTCCTGTGTCCCAGATCACAGTGTCTCTTTAGGTATTGCAAGGACAATGGCCGAGCTGTGGTTAAATAGTGAGAATCATCAAACAACATGGTACATTGGCGGATCAATTCACATGTTAGATAAGAAGCTTCTAGACATCAGACCTCCATGCAATGTTTCAAGGATACCTCGTTCCTTAAAGGACAGAAAGTTCTGGAAAGCGCACGAATGGTTGATGTGGTTGCTATACTATAGCATCCCGGTGTTGAAAGGAATTCTGCCTGAAAAGTATCTCCTTCATTGGTCAAAGCTTGTCCATGGTGTAGCTATCTTACTGGCTGAGAGAATCAGCTTAGTTGAAATTCAGCAAGCTCAGGAGCTACTACTGCAATATGTGGTAGAGATGCAAGACATTTATGGGCTTGAGAACATGACTTTCAATACACACCTTTGCCTTAATTTAACAAGGAGTGTTAGAAATTGGGGTCCGCTTTGGGCTCATTCTGCATTTGTATTCGAAGCATACAACAATGATCTCATGAACATGATCAGAAGTACACAAGGTGTTGCTCTTCAAATCATTAAAACATTTTGGATGCAAAAAGCCTTACCAGCACTGAGAGAAAAGACCATGGGCAATGCCAGTGTTGAATGCAAAGACTTGTTTGATCAATTTTCACTGCCAAAGAAGTTGAAAAATGTGTGCCGTGGTAATGATGTGACTGCTCTTGGCAGACCAAAAAGGAAAAACACCTACACCCCATTTGCCAGTGAATTACATATTAAGATTTGTGAATAGCGTGGAGATGATGTTTTAATGGATTTTGTGTGAGATTACAGCTGTGTTTCACTGTCAGAATAATTTTTTGAACATGCTGTATTGGATGTATATGTGTATATAATGTATATATTGTATATAAATGTACAAAAATGTATATATTGTATATAAATGTACAAAAAATGTGTATATAAATATACAAAGAATGTATATAAATGTACAATAAATGTATATATTGTATAAAAATGTTCAATAAATGTATATATTGTATATAAATGTACAATAAATGTATATATTGTACATGAAATACTATTTGAATTATTTTTTACAGAATTGAATAGTTATTTAGTAGTGTGTGTATGCAGTGTTAGACACTGAGTTCTATCTATTGTTTAAGTGTACTTAACTGTTGGAGTGTCACTGTTATACTTGCATCATAACTATTGTGCATATTTTCAATATTTAAATGACTTCAGGAAAGATGTCAATAAAACACAACAATAAATCTAATAATTGCACTTAGTGTTAGGTACGTGCCACCTAAAATGGCCTAATAGTCCTAGGAAATCTGTCATTTTACATTGCACTCATTTAAATGTAAGTACAGTATTTATTATAGCTGTGTCATAATACAGTAGTTATATATGGTAGCCTACTGTTGTGTATAGGGGAAAAGGTAGAGGAATTACTATGACCAAAATACATTTTTGACCCTTCAAGCTAAACATTTTATGACCATATATTTTGTCATATATTTTACATTACATGTTATAAATGTAAATATATTTCACACTTAAAATCATATATTTTTGTTATATTTCAGAATATATTTCAAATTGATAAATATAAGTGAACAACAATGCAAATATATTTCAATGTATTTGGAATATATGCCACATATATTTTTGACACTTTAAAATATATTTCAATATATTGTTTTTCTGTTTGGGTTGCGTAGCTCTTAAGCAAAGATTGTATCATTGATGGTGTTGTAGAAAACTATGGTGCTTACTCAAACGAGGGACTCTGTTTAAGAACGCTGGCTCGCAGCTGCAGGTTCTGCTGCTTCAGAGCACCGCACTGCAGCGCCTATATCTATAATCTAAATCTATAACCTCCAGTGTAACTGCAACAAGTTGTTCTTGTAATTAAGATCTCATCGAGGAAAAACATGCTGTATTTTTGTATTTTTAATTTATAAAAAGTTAAATAAATAATGAATTTTTAATATAAAAAATATTAAGGATTAATCGATAGTCGATCGTTAATTCTCCCGACGATCGACGAAGAAAATGTAATCGAATGCCCATCCCTAGTAAGGGGATCAACTATAGCAAGGGAATGATAGTCATCTGTGGATTTACTGATGGGCTACCTGAATTTGGAGAGATACTAAGGATTTGTGTACTTCAAGATAATCTGGGTTTCATTGTCTGCAACCTTGTCCAACTGGCAAATTGTCCCTGATAACACATGATGAACTGGGAGAGAAATACCCATTACATGACTACTTAGTTGGGCCCCTTTGACTGGTTACGTTTAAGAGATATCCTTATATTAAAAACACATGTTAAATGTAAGTAAACAGCTGTAATTGATACCTTACTAAATGCCCACTTTATTCTCACTAACATTAGCACCTAATATACCTGTCACCTTTGTCCACTTGGCTGTATGGTGATGTGTTTCTCTGCATGCACTAAGTCATTGTCACTTGTAAAATCTGATAGTCTATAAGGTACATTTTTAAAGAACATTTAGGCTTTTAATAGTTTTTAATTCAGCCTGAGTTCTGTATATGTTAATTATTAATGTCATAGTTTAGTAAATAGGAACTACTAACCCTATTTTAGAGGACTTAAAGTGCTAAGATAAGATTTTGTGAATATGGCCCGTGTTTGCTTCAAAGCCAGTTGTTGACTTTCCAATTTTACTGCTTTACATTTCATACATGTTTAATGGATTTACACTTTTTTTCCATTTCTAGACTGAAGCATTTGGATGATGGCTGCACCAGGAAAAATACGGATTATCCTTGGGTCCAACAATGCTGAAAAACTGACTATAGAGTCGGGCATGCCAAAGTCTGTGGAGGATCTTTCAAATGAAATCAAACGTCAGTTTGATTTAGATGGGGACATTAGACTCCAGTACATGGACACTGACTTTGGCAATGAGTTTGTTAACCTTAACCAAATCAGCGATATTCAAGACAAGAGCACAGTGAAAATCATCCGCTTGTCTGCGGATGCTCCAGGCAACATGAACCAGAGTGGGGATGAAAAATCTTTGTCATCTTCTGACACAATATTACTCTCCTCCCCTGATTCAGCAACTGCTCGATCCCAGTGGCCTACAGAATTCCAAATATCAAAGTTTCCATATGATGCGGAGATGCAACTTGAAAGCGTTAATCAGGACTTTGTTCTTATGAACCCGAGTCACAAACTGACATATTGGAAAGTCTAACTGAGCAAATCATCAAGTTAAAGGCATATCCTTCAAACTTGGAAATAGAATCTGTTTGTGAGGCTTTAATCAAAACGTACCCACCCGTGTTTGAAAGAACAAGGTTCTTCCAGCGGTTTCTATGGATGGAAAATAAGCCTTAAGTACAAGATGGCAAACTATAGGACAAAGCTTAGGAACTTGGGTTGCCCAGTACTGAGCATCAATTCCCCCAAGCACAAACCTGCAGATAGATGTTAACCTGCCTATGATGTCAAAAAACCCAGAAAGGCAGAAGTAAATTCTTGTCCTCGCTATCCTGCTGGGGAGACTAGGACAGTCTTGAAGGTGAAAGATTGGCATTTCTGTCTGAGGTCAAGAAAAGACGAAATGATACAGTTTTCAAAGAGAAGATGGCCAAGACCTTTGCATACAGGAGGCAGGAGGTCGTCCGAGACAAGCCTATGATCACGGAGTTCAGGATCAAATGGCCGGGATTGTTCACTGTGGCTGAGGTACACTGAAAAAAAAACAACCTTGGATCAACTTAACCCTTGTGTTGTCCTTCGGGTCCCAGTGACCCGAAGGACAACACAAGGATTATGTACTTCCCTTTACTTTGTTGAGAATTGCTCTCTAAACAAGGGTTAATACAGCACCTTAGTTCTTGTTTGTACAGCATTTTGGTCAGCTTAAACTGTGTTTAAATGTGTTCTAGAAATAAAATTTACTTACTTACTTTACAAGAAACAGGGTTTAGAGAGCAATTCTCAACAAAGTAAAGGGAAGTACATAATCCTTGTGTTGTCCTTCGGGTCACTGGGACCTCACTGGGTTAAAAAAATTGAAGTAATCAATCACACAAAATATTTGACATTGACTCAAAGTTTAACTCCAAGCAACCACTTTTTAAAGGTTGGGTCAAATTAATTATTTATACATCAGAGGAAATTAATTATTTTAGGTTGCCTCATATCAAACAATAACAGTTGTCATTATTTGAAATGTATAGTAAATCAAATGTAAAAAAATAGCTTTTAACAAATTTTGATCAATGATTACTCAGAACACTTTCCTTTAGAACACATTTATATTTATTGTTTAATGAATTGATAACATTGAACATCGGTTTCAAATGTACACCAGCTGAACACCAGAAACAAGACTATTGATGTCATCAGAAGACAAATCATGTAGCTGTGAATAGTAGCACAACTCCAACATCATGCAGTACCCATGGCGAATTTACCGGGACATACATTTTATAATTCAGGTGTGAGCCTTACTATCAGCTAAACATCAGTCTCTCCAGTTGTCCACAACGCTTATGGCCTACTTCGGACTTTGAGGCTGGTAGTCTCCGAATATGGGCAGCCACATTTGTAAATGCTGCAGTAAAAATGCAGCCATGTAAGTGCAACCTCTTACAAAAGGATCCAAAGTCTTGAAAGTCATACTACACATTTGAGAACACTCTGCCTACTTCGGCCTTTGAGGCTGGTAGCCATTGAACATACGCAGCTACATTTGTAAATGTGGTTGTAGAAACACCATCAAATTTAACCACAAATGTAAAATAAAATCAAGCAAGTCTGTGCAACAGCTCTGCCTACTCTGTGCTGTACAGCTGGGTGCTCAGTCTATTGACTTTTGGGGTCATCTTTTTTCCATCAAGCTCCATCAGGACCTTTTGCACAAATTCAAAGGTGAACTGCAGCCTTTTCTGATATTTTATGTTTAGTGTGTATATGAGCCCAAAGACCATGGCAAAAGCTGTTGCAAACGAGGGCAACTCGTTCAGGACCTCTGTTTCTTCGATGACAATTTTTATGTTTTTGGGTGGATGGAGAGGATCCTCTTTCCCAGTGATAAAGATCGCCATGGTTGTCTGCTCCAGTTCTTCAGCCTCATTTTCCTGCATAAAAAAGAAAAAGAAAAGAAATGCGTTAGTTTCAGAAATCTCCAGATGTCATGTTAGATCATAATGTGCCAAGCTCTTATACACTCCAAACTTTCAAAACTTGAATAGGCGCAAATCAAACAAATGTTTGCTACAAGGGGTGTGACTAGATTAAAAGTGACAAGATTTCTCGTCAGGTTAAAAGCTGTCTTATGAGATTCATGCAATTCACTTTTTTGCACACACTGTCACGCGACATCAAATTTTATCTCATGCAGTAAAATAACAAATATATAACTGATAACGTGCACGCAGAGTGAATCAACTCTGCCCAGCTGATGCAACACCAGCGTACGATATTGGAAAAAACTGACATTGACAATATTTTCTGTTCCGCGATATATATTGCGATATGAAAAAATACAGGAACAGGAGTTTTAATTGCTGTATTTGAAAATAATTTAGCATCCTAAAATTATTGGGGTGATTTTGTAGGGGAAAATGAATATAAAAAAATTTAAATAAAGCAGAGGATTTATTTTTTGTCTGAAGATTTTTTTTAGTGCAAACCAACCATTCTTGAGCCTGATTGTCTCATGAGCAACAAACTGTGTGTATCTAAGAACTCCTAAATCTGAGTTAAAGTAAATAAAATTTGTTGTGAAAGTAATATAGTAACGTAAAGAGTACCTAGTAATAAGTAATGTAATATTATTACTTTTTGAAGGAGTAATATGTAACTAGTAACTTATTACAATTTCTGAGTAACATGCCCAGCACTGACGATGACGTTATTCTCGTTATATTCAGACTTTTTTCTGGATATGTCAGAGAACACAGATATGTGGGAGAGATTCTGAATGTGCAGAAAGGAGGCAAGACTAAATCATGCGTGCATGTGTGCTGACCCTGCAGGAGTTGATTGACAAAAGTTGATCTACAGGAGAAACATATCTGAAAGCAACACAGAATGCCTGAGAGCCTTACTGCATTATATTCTGTTATAGTGTTAGGTTTTGAATTGTCATATGCCACATGAATTGTGTTTCCCCCTTACATAAAGACATTTCCACCATAAATTGGTGCAGAAACAAATCACCAGAATGCAGGAGATTAAGTGTTTACTGCTCAAAATTCAGTCATAATTCAGCATCAAAGATTTCATATAAATAGTGTTAAACTCTTGTCTTGTGAGCTGAGTTTCTCGTCACATCCCTATTTATTGCATATGGCTAGGAAAACCTAGACTATGACCATGTTAGTCTGTAGGTGTTAACTGTGTGAGCAAGTGAGAGAGATGCCCTTACCTGGTATTCTTTGATAAGGTGCTCAACAGGTTCGCCCAGGTAGATCAGAGATTTGAGGATGCATTCTCTTCTGATGGTGATGTCCACAGTCTGAGTAAGAACAGTTACTATTAATTAAAATAAACTATTTACAAAAAAATAAAAAATATTCAGCCATGGATCCCACTGATACACAACTTATTCATAGATACCTCATCTATAACCTGCAAGGTCCTGGTGGTCTTCTCTTTCACAACTCCTCCCTTGCTCCTGATGACCTCCAGCAGTTTGGTGGAGTGTTGTTTAACTGCGCCAAGAACTTCTCCAAGGGAACTGTTGTGATTCACATTAACTCTGCATTGATCTAAAAAGTAGAGCATACAGTGTTGTCCGCAAGGCCAGATGAAAACTCAAAAACGAAGAAATATCACAATCCATGTCATTTCTTGCTTTACAACATATATAGCGTTATCAGTATTAATAAGATAACCATATAATCACTTAGATAGATGTGTTTTGAAAAGCAAACTATATCATTGCTTAGAGTGTGTGTTGAAACCCCCAAAAAATAACATATATTTTGCTCATATATTAATCTGTCTTTTGCTTACATACAGATCTGTTTTTGCATTTTAGGGCTGAAAGAGCTTTCTTTGAGAAACTGTAAGGTGTAGGAAAGCACCTAGAGAGATAAGAAGGGCACAGGCAGGAGCTGCGGCCTTGATGGGTGCATGCAGCTGTGTGTGTGTGCGTCTTGAAGGCACGTGTGTGGCCATACACAGCACACGAGCTGTAGAGTTCATGAAGTTCATTACTGTAACGTAATTTGTGAAGTGTTTCCTACATTACCTTACAAGGATAGGTAAGTACATATAGTACGTCCCTTTTGATAATTTTAGGAGGAGTAAAATGTTTTTTGTGTATAAATATGAGTGTTTTTGCCGAGTAGCGGCCCCTTTTCGGGTGAGCCCCTCTTTTGGGTGCCTTTTGGCCCATTTTACCCTTTTGGGTCCCTTTTGGGTCCCTTTTGGGCTTCCTTCGGGCTCTTTTACCGAGTGCTTTACGTGGCATCGGGATACCATGAAGCCTTCTCCATCTACCCTTGCACTTTCTGTGTTTTGGGGAAGATTCATTATCACTTTCCCAGCCGGAGAGGGGTTCCCTTGCGCTCGCTGAGTGTAAGGGAGGAAAAGAAAAAGAAAAAAAAGACTATCTCTGAGAAGCGGCTTCGAATACCTCTGTTATACAGAGGCCAAAAAAGTGCTCTTCTCTCTTAGTTTTTACCCAGACGCTCTCTTCGTTGCGTTGTGGGGAAGATTTATTTACCTTCTTCGACATCGAAGAAGGAGATTACCTGCTCGTTTATGAGTGTGGGAGAGACAGGGCCAGGAGGAAAAGAGAAGCGGCTTTAAGTACCTCTGTTAGAGCGGAGGCTTTATCTTTATTTGTATTTTTAGTTTTATTTTGTAGAGGACCACTTGCTTTTAATTTCTGCTTTTGTCACAAAATAATAAAAATCACCTGAGTCTGATTTTAGACTAGGGGAGCCAATCTTTGCCAGTTCTTTATTTTCTCTGGGATCGTACTGCCCGCTGTCAAGCGGGTAGGGTTTCCCCCCCTTACGGGGGTTAGCGACTCCTCTTTAACCGCCCGTGGAGAGTTGCCTCCCGGTGGGGATCGACTTGGACACGCAGACCTCCTGTTATCTCCTAGTGGGAGTGCATTTCCCTATCCGCGCGGCCTGGTCAGAGCCTCTGAGCATCCCCCTTTCTCAGTCGGGCGACCAAGAAGGGCAAGGCGGGCGTCCTTGAGAAGGAAGGGACCTCCGTGACCCTGGGAGGACGGCTGAGACCGTAAGTACTAAAGAAAAATCATTGGTTTTAAAGATCCCCTCGGGCAGTGCTTGTCATACACAGGGGGATAAGAGCCCGTGTTTTTGGGGACGTCTGGTGTAGTGTGTATCTAACCTCTTGTCTCGCCTTCGGGTTCCCTGATCCGGGCGAGGGCTTCTCCTTAGACGGAGGGCGTGTGTGTCTCTATAAACTAAATTAATCAGGGAAGCGTCAAAAGCAACTCCTTTTTAGTATAGGTCAAAACATCCGCCCCGCTGACGGGCAACTGGCGTTCGTCCGTACGGCAAAAGAGGGCACTAGTAGGGCCGGGGGTTTGCTGAGGGGAAGACAATAAAAAGGGGTTGGCTCGGCCACAGCGAGCGACGCGACGCCTCAGCGAACTGCCACACCGGTCGACATGGCACCCCAGATGGGATCAATGGGTCCATTTTCTAGGTTTAAAAAATAAATGAAATAGTTTTATTTTTTATTCTCTATGCACTGAAAATAAATGAAATAGTTTTATTTTCTATTCTTTCTGTTATGGGACCACATGGATGGGACCATTTTCTATGTATAAAAAATAAATGAAATAGTTTTATTTTTTATTCTGTGCACTGAAAATAAATGAAATAGTTTTATTTTCTGTTCTTTCCTGTTATGGGACCACATGGATGGGACCATTTCCTATGCATAAAAAATAAATGAAATAGTTTTATTTTTTATCTGTTCTTTTATGGGACCACGTTAGATGGGACCATTGTCTATGTGTAAAAAATAAATGGAATAGTTTTATTTTTTATTCCTTAATTGAATGGGACGGTTTTAGTGCTAAGGGGCGACGAATTAAGCGCCGTAACGTAAAGTTAAGTGGTTCAGACAGATTGAGTCAGAACAGCCAAAGTTACCCCAGAGGGGCCGTAGAGCTATCTGGGGGTTCCTAGGCTTCAGGAAGCCAAGGGAGAGAGATACCCAGCGAAACCGGAGACGGGGAAGCTGGGCACAGGGCCGTAGTGCACATGCTGAGGGGGCCAGAGGGGTGCCCTCAGAATAGCGGCACATACGTGCTTGCCTCAGAATGCCTCAAAACGCATATGAAGAGGGAGCCTCTACCGGACTATGAACAACAGCTAGTAGTCTGGATAGGCAGGGAGTACCCACAGAGATACAGGCTAGACCGGCGTGTAAGAAAGGAAACTTTCATGCGCATATATGTAAAAGTACCCCTAGAGAGAGGTCGGGAAGTGGGAGTCAGGACTGAACGCAGAGGTTTTTAAGAAAAAAAAACTGACGCGGGCAGTACCAGTTTCTACTTCTCCCACACCAGGACCTAGGGGCATATTGTTTACATCTGGAAAGCAACCGAGGGGTCTTCAGACAATGATACCCCCTGGAAGGCACCAGATGAGGAAATCAGTTACCATTGTTGACCCACCGATACCCAAACGGGCCCCCAGGGGCAGATTGGGGAGATCAGTTAAGCCGTTACCAGATAGACCGTACAACCCCGACCAATATCCGTGTAGTGCACCTACATACCGGACCGATTTAGGTTGGTACAATCCCAGGCTCCTGGAGCAGGGAGAGTACGACTCGGGCTGGGAAGAGGAGCCTATATTGGAGGGAACGGGTTGGTACCCAGTCTCGCTGGGAGAAAAAAAAATAAAAATAAAAATGCGTAGAGAAGTCTATGACAGGCCCTGAAGTTCTGGCAATGCCAAGAATCAGGGGACCCTGGAAAAGCTCATATCTTAAAGAAGGATATGATTTTTAGCGGGAAGGCTGTATTCATAGAGATAGATCTGTAGAAAGGCAGTATAGGGATGTGCCTGCCAGTATATCCGGGGGAAGAGCCGGAGGTGGTGGAGAAGGAGGTGACCCAGATCCAGATCCCCTAAGGGGCTCAGGAGGATGGGAACCCCCGAAACCGCCCCGAAGGAATAGTACCCCCAGGTTGAATGGACAGGAATTTCCTGAGGAAAATCAGGAGGATGTGGAGACTTTCAGGGACTTTCATGACCAGGCCAGGAGGACAAGTGGCGGCTGGCCTACAGCTTCCTCGGGGTCTGGATACAGACGTACGGGAAGCCAGTGGCATAGCCTGCAGTCTGACGGCCTCATGGAGCCTGAAGAAGGCACAGTATTTCCGCTGGGACAGATTAGTCTGCTAACTATAATACCCAGTCAAAAAGATGGGCAGAGCGATACGTAGTACTTAGAACGGTGTAGGAAAAGTGGGTTTACAGCAAGAGTGGTTTATATGAATGAAACACTGGGTCAGGGGAAACTGGTAGATTATAAACCAAAACAAGTAACCGACTCCTCTCCTGTTTGTCTGGACGGGGACGAGGTCTGGTTATACTCGGATTACACGAAGACTGAAGCAGGCGTTAAATCAAGCTTCAGGGAACGGGGGTAAGGCAAGGCAGCTTTATTTATATAGCATATTCCAGTAACAGGGCAATCCAAAGTGCTTTACATGAAACATGAAATAGCAGTTAAAACAGTTAAATATATAAAAGCAGATAAAATAAATTATGTAAAGAAAGGCAACATCAAAAAGATAGGTCCTCAGTCCTGATTTAAAAATAACTGAGAGTTGCAGCGGATCTCGGTAAACCTTGCTAAATCCGGGACAGTTCACAGTCTGTCCCTTGATAAGTTCACAGAAATATCTGTCTGGTAGTTCAATTTCAGCTAACTAACAATCTAGTAGTACTGAAAGGTTATAAATACCCAGTACATATTTCTTAACTGCAGCTTAGAAAGAGACACACCCAAGATGGTTACGGTCCGACCCAGATACCCAGTCTGTCGACTTTAGAGGAGTCCAATATGTGTGTAAAAATGACGATGAATGATCCAATGGCATTTTGAAATGGGAACATTATATACCTGGACATTGTGTCCACTGCGGGATCCAGTGCTATGAAATAGTCTGGCAAGGCCTTAGAGCAACCAGGCCCACAGCAAGGAAACCGGTAGTGGCCAAAGCAGGGATTGAATGCAGTGGTAATGCTAGGTGTAGTGGCACCTAATTGTTTCTCATTCTTCTGTACCACCCTTTGAAGTCAGTCTAACTGCAACCAGTATTTGAAACACGAGCAACCATACGTCTTCTTTTTTAAAATGTTTACTTGTAAAAACAAAATTAAACATGGTACGCACGGTCAAAAAACTGTGTTGCTTCCAACATCTCCAACTTCAAACTAACTAAGCTATGACGTAGCGCCATCCGATTGGAAGCCCAAAACACTAAAACATCACTAGAACCAAACACTACCAAATCATGCATTACAACCAATACATGACCTATTAATTTTCATTAAACAGTTTTATACTATTTTAACTGTTTCTAAACAAACATACCATTTAAGATGAACCAATACCTATTTGGCTCTTACACTAGGTTTTCTTTCTGCAACCAATGTGTTGATATCGTGGCTGCCAGGAACTGGAATCACTTATCAAGCTATCAAAATAAAAGGTTTTTGTCTGTGTTTAGGGACTCTATGGTGTCTTTACCTACCAACATAAAAAGGGCTGCAGAGCTCAGTTGGCTTGTGGGGTGGGTAATGCATTATGGGGATGTTTATATGCTCTTGTGGCTTTGCTGTCTTGTATGGCTGTTGGGTTTGCGAGCTGGAAACTAACATGGCTATTGATTCAGCGAAAATGCAAGAGCAGAAAATATAAGGCTCTTGATCAAGCCGTTTAAAGATAAGATACAGAGGAGGGCACCTGACCTTGAAGAATAGAAACTCTGATGGGCCAGGGCCTTACCACCGGAAGAGGAGGTGGAGCTGATAACCACACATAAGACAATAGCTTACACACATCAAGCAATCATCTTTACTTGCTCCCCGAATTGTGAGGAGACCAGAGCGTGTAGTTGCGCTTTTGACAAATTTATTATCCAAAAGCAATGGAGAATGAAGCAAACCAGATCGACTCTTTCGCAGAGTTGGATGAAAGTTTGAACATGCTTAATGGGGGTGGAGGGCCAGAGGCGAGTGACGGTGGAGATGGATGCTCGGGTGAATCATTCCTCCAAACTCTTAATAGTCTTGGCATCGGGGATGGAGAGGATGGAGAGTACCAGCTCCTCAGCCTTGGCAGGATCAGCTTCGGCATCGAGGTGCCCTTCTCCGATCCTACCAGTGAGGCCTTCCCCTCACACATCCAAGAGAGATCCATCCCCGTCGCTGACCTTGGAGAGGTCTTCCCCGATCCTGCTGGTGAGGACTCCCTCTCACACACCCGAGAGGAGAGATCTTCTCCTCAGCCATTGACGATATACACTCCCAATCCATTGATACCCTGGTTACCGTCCCCATGGTGGTGGCAGACTCCAGAACAGAGAGAGATAACGAAGATGCTGGCGAAGGGCGGGCCGGAGCCATATGTCGTGTTCGACCCCTATCCGTGTCAGTCCTCAACCCGGGAGACGACACAAGCGGGTGGAACAGAAACAACACTGGAGGTGAATCCTGCAGAGCAAAGAAACGACGGAGGAACAGGAAGAAGAACAAGAAGGAGAGGCATCTTGGAGCGGCTGGTGAGCTACTGCAACCCGGGCCCGGCAGAACGGGCCAGGAATCCACTCAGGAGGCGGCCACGAGCAGTCAGCAAGCCGGGACCCCGGTAGCAGGTGGGCAAGATCCAGACCAGTGCTCCCCCTCCTCCTCGTTGTTCCCCTCACCACTGCCTGCTGTTCCCGCAAGCTCTGAGACTCGCCCGCATGTCAGAAAACACAAGAAGAAGAGAAAAAAGTACTCAAACTCAAACCCCTCTAATTTCCCTGCCAAAATGTCTAGAGGGACTTAGACTGAACCAGAGGGTACTGTAGGAAATCCTGTTACTACACCGACCCCTAATTCCGAGGTATCAATGGATGCCCCTGTCCCGATGGACACCCCTGTCCCTGTGCCAATCCCTGACTCTCAGGTAACAGAGGAGTCAGCCTTCAGGATCTACCAGTTTGGTCAGGTGAGGGACAGACACAAGAAAACTAAGGTTCACCCGCGTGCAACTGGTGACCCGGCCATGTGGAAATATTTCACACACGTGAAACAGGGACAGTTCCGCCACAATTGGATGATAGAACCTTCCACAGAAAATATGGATTACTTTATCAAGAATTCTACTCATCTGAAGACGGTGACCTCTGATTTCCCAGATGGAGACGGAGAGTGCATTCCTGTCGATAAACACTGGCATGTGTTTACCGCAACCAGCAACAGGTTCCTGATCCTGACGAACCGTGATCAGGACCCCTTGGTCATCATTCTGGACTATAATAAACTTTGAACACTGATAGTTTTCGTGTTTTCATGGGAGGATGTTGTCCGCAAGGCCAGATGAAAACTCAAAAACGAAGAAATATCAGAATCCATGTCATTTCTTGCTTTACAACATATATAGCGTTATCAGTATTAATAAGATAACCATATAATCACTTAGATAGATGTGTTTTGAAAAGCAAACTATATCATTGCTTAGAGTGTGTGTTGAAACCCCCAAAAAATAACTAAATATATTTTGCTCATATATTAATCTGTCTTTTGCTTACATACAGATCTGTTTTTGCATTTTAGGGCAGAAAGAGCTTTAACTTTGAGTCTAGGTGTAGGAAAGCACCTAGAGAGATAAGAAGGGCACAGGCAGGAGCTGCGGCCTTGATGGGTGCATGCAGCGTGTGTGTGTGTGGCGTCTTGAAGGCACGGGTGTGGCCATACACAGCACACGAGCTGTAGAGTTCATGAAGTTCATTACTGTAACGTAATTTGTGAAGTGTTTCCTACATTACCTTACAAGGATAGGGAAGTACATATGTAACGTCCCTTTTGATAATTTTAGGAGGAGTAAAATGTTTTTTTGTATAAATATGAGTGTTTTTGCCGAGTAGCGGCCCCTTTGCGGTGAGCCCCTCTTTTGGGTGCCTTTTGGCCCCTTTTACCCTTGGGGTCCCTTTTGGGCTTCCTTCGGGCTCTTTTCCGAGTGCTTTGCGTGGCATCGGGATACCATGAAGCCTTCTCCATCTACCCTTGCACTTTCTGTGTTTTGGGGAAGATTCATTATCACTCTCCCAGCGCGGGGGTTCCCTTGCGTCGCTGGAGTGTAAAGGAAAAAAAGAGAAAAAAAAAAAAAAAAAAAAGACTATCTCTGAGAAGCGCGCGAATACCTCTGTTATACAGAGGCCAAAAAGTGCTCTTCTCTCTTAGTTTTTACCCAGACGCTCTTCGCGTTGCGTTGTGGGGAAGATTTATTTACCTTCTTCGACATCGAAGAAGGAGATTACCTTCGTTTATGAGTGTGGGAGAGACAGGGCCAGGAGGAAAAGAGAAGCGGCTTTAGGTACCTCTGTAAGAGCGGAGGCTTTATCTTTATTTGTATTTTTAGTTTTATTTTGTAGAGGACCACTTGCTTTTAATTTCTGCTTTTGTCACAAAATAATAAAAATCACCTGAGTCTGATTTTAGACTAGGGGAGACAATCTTTGCCAGTTCTTTATTTTCTCTGGGATCGTACTGCCCGCTGTCAGCGGTAGGGTTTCCTACGGGGTTAGCGACTCCTCTTTAACCGCCCGTGGAGAGTTGCCTCCCGGTGGAATCGTCTTGGACCCGCAGACCTCCTGTTATCTCCTAGTGGGAGTGCATTTCCCCACCGCGGCCTATTCAGAGCCTCTGAGCATCCCCTCTCTCAGTCGGGCGACCAAGAAGGGCAAGGGCGTTTCCTGAGAAGGAAGGGACCTCCCGTGACCCTGGGGAGGACGGCTGAGACCGTAAGTACTAAAGAAAAAATCATTGGTTTTAAAGATCCCCTCGGGCAGTGCTTGTCATACACAGGGGATAAGAGCCCGCGTTTTTGGGGAACGTCTGGTGTAGTGTGTATCTAACCTCTTGCTCTCGTCTCGGTTTCCCTGATCCGGGGGGGCTTCTCCTTTGGACGGCGGGCGTGTGTGTCTCTATAAACTAAATTAATCAGGGAAGCGTCAAAAGCAACTTATTTTTAGTATAGGTCAAAACATCCGCCCCGCTGACGGGCAACTGGCGTTCGTCCGTACGGCAAAAGAGGGCACTAGTAGGGCCGGGGGTTTGCTGAGGGGAAGGCAATAAAAAGGGGTTGGCTCGGCCACAGCGAGTGACGCGACGCCTCAGCGAACTGCCACACCGGTCGACAACAGAAAGAAGTTTAGAAGTTTTTAACATGGTGAACACGGAACGGAATCACCATCACAGCCTAACCAAATTATCGCCTACAGCAAAAACAACTCATAAGTGAATCAACAGTTAGGTCTAAAAATGCAAACTAATATTACCGGCTAGAATTAGCTGGGCCTTGTAATATTATGGCTGATAAATACTGAACACAAGATAATTAGGAGTGTAAATAAAAGATCACATATGCCCTTATGCTGTTGACAGCAGAAGTAACCATCAGTCAAGTTTGCAGCTTGAACCTGGGGATTATGGACATGTCAAGTGTCAAAAACGCAACAAACAAAAAAAGCCTAACTTTGGAGCATTATTTTCCCCCCCTTCCTGACAAGCTAGCATATCATGGTTGGTACTAATTAATGCCTAATGTGTAGTTTCATATGATACTGATATCTTAACTAGCTTTAAAACAGAGTCCGCAGAGCTCTTAAAGACAGTAATGTCGGCAAATAAACGTTTTCTAGGCTCTTCGCGCCACTGTTAACTATTAAAAACACTCAGCAGAGCAAATGCATTTTAATTCACGAACACAACATTAGGTAACTGTAATGTTAGCTAACTAACTTACACGTGGTAACTTTAGCTAACGTCAATGCCCCCACAAAATGCATTTAGAAATGATAGTTTGCATTTATTTGTTAGCTAGCTAGCTAGCAAACTGTGATAACATTAGCTACTCACCCACGACCAGAGGGCGGCTAACGTTATGTTATAGTTTGAATGAAGAATGCTCACGTTAGTGCTATCTTATAATTGACATGCTATCAAGCGTGAGTGCTGAAATTACAGCCAGAGAAAAAAACGTCAACGGTGGAAAAAGTTTATTGTTTTTAATGTTGCTCGTCGTTCTTCTGTGTCGCAGCCTGGCTGGAGGGGTCTGTTGGGAGTGTACCGCCATGGCCGCTGCACAACAGATTATTCTGTGTGACAGACGTTTTTTTTTAAATGCTTTATTTAGATGTAAACAGGTCAGAGAGCGGGATCTCAAACTCAACAATGCGCATGTGCAAATCATGCTTAATCTAATAAAAATGCTCTGATCAAATTAATAAATTCAGTTTAATGTCCCGCTGCCAATTTATATTGTATCCATATAAAAAAATGGATTCAACCATAAACATAAACTAGAGCGTTTACTTTAAATGAAAAAACTAATAATTTTAAGCTATTTCAATGAGAAAATACACATTAAACGAACAACAGCAATGTTAGAGTTTTTTCAGTGTATGAAATTCGTAGTAAACAGGCTATAATTCATATTTTTGCTTGCTAAGTTTCAGTAGCGTATGGGAATATTTATCATTTTGTGTCAAATGCAATCATGGCACTTTTGTCAGGGTCCCACCGTCACCAGCACTCACTCCTCCCTCTCCTTCCCCAGCACACACTCCTCCCACTGATTCACACTCCTCATCACTCACGCCTATCAGACGTTCACTGTTCCCTCAGTACTGATTACACGCACCTGCACATCATCAGTTCACCACCTGCATCTAATCAGTGACCACCTACATAAGCAGCACAGGCACACACACTCTTTGTCTAGTCTCGTTTATACACGACACTCTGACTCGCTCGCGTATTTCTAGTTTATGCCAAGTTCTACCTTACCTGTAGTTTGTATCCTGTTGTCTGCTGCTGCTCTGTGCCTTGTCTACTGCCAGTATCCTGCCTGTTCTCTTTAATCTCTGTTGGATCATTGTGAATAAAGCTCGGCTTACATACTCCAGTCTGTCTCCTGGTTATTCCCTGACAACTTTTGAATTGTTTAGAGCACAGTCTGCTTTTTTTGTAATCTTGTGAGAGCATCTTTGTACAAATCTCTTACCCTTAAATTCTACCGCAATGGGTGTGCCACGGCTGACGTAGCTGATCGCGCCCATACAGGTCAATGCTTGTGTTTCCAGCAAGCACGCTACTGGGCGCGTCATCGTCCCAGAGCGGATCTCTGCTGCGCTCCACTAAAAATAAAGCAGCAAGTCTATTTTTGTCAAAAGCCGTGTTCAGAATGCATCAACCAGCAGCGAGAAGATAGAACTGACCAGGATATCGGATCCAGCGGATTTGGTCAATTTCAAAATCAAATGTGTAGACAAATAATTTTTCACATCACTATATCAACATAACTTATGCACAGCCGTAAATCTTTGATTGATGTTAATAACTGGACTTTAAACTAACTTTTTCTCTAGGTTACAGTATAAAAAGTCAGACACAACAACATTAAACCACATTAAACATAGTAAAAAAAACACGTAAACTCGATTCCTCGAGTAACTCCAATAATTTGATTACTAAAAATCCTCGATGCAAAATGATTTGCCTTGAAGCTTTGTTTAATTAGTGTCGCACACTGGGCTGACGCTGCTTGCGACACATGCCATGAAGACTGACACACAGCCATCTTCTAACCGTAAACAAACCGGGAACTATATTCTCAGACATGCTTGCTGCGAGCATATCACTCCGCCAAAGTACTATATTCTTGCGCCTAAGAATATAGTTCCCGGTTTGTTTAGGGTTAGAAGATGGCTGTGTCTCACGTTACGTTGTTTTTTTGTACATGCTTTGACTCTACAAATCACAACATTTAAATAGGAACATGTTGGTGTTATTTTGTCACTTATTCGGAGCAGTAGGATTGCTGCTGCATGCACAGAGATGAGAAGGGTATGTATGGACTTGTCTAACTCTGGGGGTTACGGTGAATAAGCTAAAGTCCCAATAAGTCGGTGTGTTCCTTTTAAGTATTGACTGTATAATGCTATGAAACACAACAATTTAATAGATTATCAAAATTATAAATCAATACATTTTCTATTAATCAATGAATCATTTCATCCCAAGAAATCAATCTAGACAACAAAAAGGCAGTAGTAAGCAAACAACACATACCAGATATTGCTGCACAAGGTTTTCTGGATCTTCACCCATGTAGATACAGACTCCCTTGATGATACACTCCCGTCCAGCATCTATATCATCACACTGAAACAATTGTTTTTATTAGCATCTTAGTTTAGCACTTCTGCTACATTTTTAAGTCAACTACTGGTGTTACACGGTCATATGGGTACATATTTCTCTAAGAATATTACAACAGGGTTCCCACAATGGTACTAGCCTTGCTGTCAGCTCCAAATCACGCAGGAAAGAGTTTGACAGTAAAGACAAAGAAAGACACAAATATGAAGATCAGAAAATAAATAAAGAGGAAAGGTTAAAACTGAGACCAAAAGATGAATTTAGTAGGAGAAAGGGGAAAAGTAAATAGACGTAGGGCCTCCCTTGCTTTCTGTACAATTTGTATGCCGTTCTTGCCAATAAATTGTGTCAAGTAAAATATTTTACCATTTTAAATAACCTTTCCACAATCTTAATGTTTTCAATAACATGGTCATAATTCTTAAAGTATCTAGGTTTTCTGGCTATGGGGCCCCTAGGAACTACTTACATCAGCCATTTGTGCAATGACGTTTTGAGCCTTTGCCCTAGCTGTCCTCCTCTCTTTTTGAACAGCTTCATCAGGTTGTCAGAGTGGAGGTCAAGCTGAGACAGAAACTTGGACTGAAGTGGGACTGTGGCGATTCTCTTGAATTCAGCGTTGATCTGAAAACAGGTAATAAGCACAAAGGAATTAGGTTAAAATGGTAAACGTCAGAAATAAAGCCACCATCACACATGCAGTAGACCAGGACAGTTGTGAGTGATAAAGCACAGACGGATAATATACAATCAGGCATGTTAGCAGTTTGCCACCGTATCCAAGACCTCACTTATATCAACAGTAAACCAGAGATGAAAAACCAGCATGAGATAAGCCTTACCTCACTGACGTCAAACAGAGCAGGCCACCTTGCCATGAAATCCTCCACCATTGGTGCATCACGAACATCTTCATGTCTTCTGTGTGCAAAAGTCTTTTCCATCTTGAGTTTCACAACCTCTCTGTTGTCTCTCTTCTTTACATCCAAGAGCAGAGCTTTCTGCATGGCCTCCAGACTTTCCTCAGTTTCTGCTGATGGATATGTTGGGCAAAAATTCACCTCCGCTCTCTTTGCCTTTTTGACACCAAAGGCTGCACTGCATCTCCCTGCAGGCTTGTTTTTTAAAGAGTTCACTGTCACTTCTGGGCAGCCTAGTTTTCTCAGTTGTGTGCGGTAGTTTGATAGTTTATATTTTAAACTGGTCTTCCATCCACCACATCCAGAAGAGGACCCCTTCTCAGTTAAACATGGATGTGTCTTGATGAGACTCTGCGCTACCTGTTCCATCTCCTTATCAGTGACATAGACTTTATACTGCACAATTTCCTGCACCAAACTGTCAAAAATGGCCGACTTCAACTAAGTACAGTGCCATTTTCAATATAAGCTAAACTTGCCTGCCGGAGTTTTATTTCAGAATCGTAGGAGAACTTAGGCACATGAAAGACGGCAGGCCAAGTGGACCGTGAGCTTGTAGACTCATTCGATGACAGTACATCTGTATCTACAGATCCACCTGAAAGGGACGAAGAGTCACATGAAGGACTGAATGCTTGGGGATTTAGGGCTGGACTGAGAATAGTAGACCTCTCATCATTATGCTGCACAGTGGTGGGCCTTGACATATCAATTACTTTAAGAGTACCTCTGTCTTGTACTTCTGACATTGAGGTAAGATTAAGGAACTCATTTCCGAACAAGGAATCCATAAACTGAAGTCTAAAATTGCCCTGAAGTCCACACTGCTTTTTCACATAAGTTCATCAACAGATGCAGGGAGTCCATGGGGGAGAGTCAACCTCTGAGAGCTGCCATCAGTCAAGTGGATCTTAAGGATCACAGGAGTCTCCATCTTCACAGCTGTTTACTCTGCACAGACACACACACACACACACACACACACACACACACACACACACACACACACACACACACACACACACACACACACACACACAAAAAACAGACTTCAGACATTCATCCATAGATTACCCTCACTATGATACCGTTGAAGTTTGGTGATATTTTGAGCCTTTTTAGTGGTACAAAATAGCGATTTATTTTTACTTTCCCTGTGCCCCGAATACTAGCGTTGTAAGCTAATCAGCGGTCCGCACTATCTTCCATCAAGCTACAAACAATCAATTAGTATGAAAACCTGTCCCAGAGAACGACAGAGTGGTACACATCTGTTATTAACCCCTAGGTTCGTTTTGTGCCGGAATTGTCCTTTAACTAGATGATTGTATTATACTCTTATTTAACTTAGACAGAAGATGTTGGTATACATTTAACTAGGACCCATACAACTGGGGACTGGTCCATGGATTTTCTGGAGTTTCTTTCTGAAGGTCAGTATGTGAGCTGCTAAATCAGACATGCTACCTCTGATGCAGTAGAACCTGTAACTAGTAATGTTAAAAAAAAAAGTTTGAGTTAGAATTTAGACCATATGAATTAAAATGTGAACTTTCCTTTGTACTGCTTATTATTTATAAAATTCAATGTCAGACATGTTTAGGATCTGCGGACACCCTGTGATATAAGAAATATAGTAGGTTAGAACAAGTATTGCATTAGAAGGACATGCAGGAAGAACAGAAGAAGCTGCACAATCTGGTAACCATATTTACTTATGTAGACAGAAGCATCTCATCATACCCCTCCAACTCCATTGCTAGCTCACCTTGTATTTCAATATGCCTTTTTAAAGTCACCATGAGGGCTGATCCAATCGTGTAGTCAGCAAGTGGGTAAGTATCACTGAGTTTACTGGGTGCCACAAAAGTGAATGTACTGATGTGTGGTTGGCTGAGTTCAAAGGCTCTATAATGCTCTCTGTACCAACCACTGAGCTCTTTTACAATGTAAAATACACTCTCATGTAAAATACAGATTTGGTCAATTTCACTAAATTCAGGCAATCCGCCTGCTGCTCTGTGGGCCAGTATCATTCCCTTCCTATAGGTTATGCCCTTAGTTGTCACACACTGCGCAAGGTGTACCTCAGTTGTATCAGGGAACTTTTGCCTGATGGCTTGTGCTATCTCCGCTTTGAGTAAGTCTACTGGTAGAGTGGATACAGCTGAGACCTCTAGGTCAGGCTTGCTCAGACATGGAGAGCTCAGATGGTAAGCAATCATCATCTGATGCTTCAAGGCTAATGATAGGGGCACATTCTTGAAGCAGCTTGTGTGTCTGATAACCTGCTTGAAAAAGCTATGCTTAGCCTCAAAGCGCATTGTCCACTGGCTGACAACTGGACCAAACAGCCTAATCATTTGAGGGTAGTGTTCCAAATAATGGTGTTTTGGTAGCAGCCTGGTGTCAGGGAACAACTCTTTGTATCTCTGCCGGTGCTCTATGATTTTACCTTCTAAAAACGCAAGCGAGTCATCACTATGCACAGGGGCAACAACAAGCTCTGTGATGTCCTTCAGGTCCATGAGAACAAGCCACGCAGGCTCATCTTCGGGTACAAGTGATCCAACCATAAAAGGTAAAAACTGGAGCAGGCTCCAGTTTTCATGAGCGTTTCCCCCCACTGTTTTTCTGCTGGAGAAACTTTGTGACACTACATGAGGTTTGTTAGTCTTGTCAACCCATTTGTAGGGAAACTTCAGAATGGCATTGTTCAGGTCACCTAATGTGAAAAGCTTTCTGGAAATAAGCACTGTTAAGCATTGAGCTAGTTCGACTGGGATTATACCCTCAAAAACATCGTGGGCAAGATCAGGTGGATAGCCAAAGATGGCATGAAAATTAGAGAGTTGTTTTGTGAAGACGCATTCTTTTTTGACCCCACAACAATGTTTACCTGTATCTTGGGCTTGTTGGACATGTATGGGATTAGCTTTGTGACTTTAATTCCAAGCAAAACTTCTCAAGTATCAAACAAAAAACACTAACTCAAGCAAAAAAACTGTCACCTCAAAGGTAAAACTTAAAACTTGCAAACAAAACATTTGTGTAGTTGTAAACTATTGGTCTTTTATTTGTTTGATATTATGTCCTTTTGTTTACAGTTCCCTCTGCTACTTTCTCAATGATCAGTCTTTTGCTCTCTCCATCACGTTTGCAGTCATGCTCTTAGCTTTATCGTTTGCGCTCCCTGACTTTTTGCTTGCGATTCTGACACAAACATCTCGCGTGGGCGGGTCTTACAGGGGTGCGTCCCCATTGGCTAATGAGACTTAAGGGGAAAGTTTGAGTGACAGCTCAGCCTCAGTGCAGGTAAACTAACGTTAGAGACTCAGTCTGGTCTGGAGGACACACAAGCCACTCCACAGGGGATTCCTACAAGATTAATAAAGTGTAAGTATTATTAATATATATATTATCTATGATCTACGTTGCAAGCATGGTTACTAGACATTTGTTGTTTCGTTGTGTTAAGTGACTAGCTAGCTAGCTAGTAAAGCTTTTTTAAGTTAGCATTTAACATTAGCTATAGGCTACTGCTAACGTTATCTAAAACTTGTAGCTAGCCACCGGCTACCTTACTGAGCGAATAATTTACCATGGGAATCATGTATTCTTCGTGAGGCCTTACTCAATGGAGCTGTATTTATTATCGTCTTCTCTCTGTAGAGACCTGCAGGACCCGAGCAGAGCTACGATGCTCTCCCATGTAACCTAAAGGTTAGTAACGTAGCTATATTATGGTCTATTAGGAAAAATTATTATCCAGCTAACTACTAATTGTTGTGGTTGCTATTGGCCTGATAATACACAATGCTAGGGTATTGGTTAAGTTGTACAATGTAGAAGCTGTGAATGTAATATATATAGGGTTCGACACATACATTAGATAATGTTCCATCTGTACACACTGTTCTTTCTTTGCACTACCTTAAGATGGCAGATAACGGATGTTTTTTTGTGGACGTTTTTTTATTTTTATTAGCTGTAAATGTCAACAATATTTTGAATTAATGCATAGTGTTACTACTGTCCAAACTATGTACTTTAACTAACACACCAGGCCCTTGACAAATACTTTGCTTAGTGATCCTTATGGTTTGATGTGATGTGCATGTGTCCTGGTGGCTGGCCATATCTTACTTTACACATGTAGTCAACGTGGAGGTAGGAATCTAGAAAGTGTGATCAATAATATTCCAGAAATAAGTGTTCCAGTAGTGTTCAGAAAGCTAGAAAAATTTTTCTAGAGTGCATTACAATTATTTATTATTGAGCTAATTTCAAACACTTTTTTATCATCCAATAAGGTACTTCAAGCTTTACAATAAGAAGTCAAGGAAGTGAAGGACTACAGCCACATCCCAGCCCTTCAGAGAACTGTCCTGCAGAAAAGGCTGTCGTCCAGACTGGAGCGGTGGGCCATCAGTGAGCTCAGGAGACCAGATGATCCCAGGCGTCCAGGAGTTGTGTGATATTCCTGCACCACCCTCAGAAGTGTTGTTGCAGACACAAGTCAGCAGAGAAATACAGCTTGCCTTAGGTGAAACTGAATATGTGAAATATATACATAACGCAATTACTCAGTATGTTTGTGTATTGTTGGTGATGAAAAACTGACCCTGACCTGTGATGTACTGCAAATAATGACTGACACTGAGTTCCAGCTTCTTTTACCACCGGAGCCCCAGCTAAATATGTTCAAATATCCATTATGTATGTGAAGTTTTATATTGGACTAAAAATAAAGCATTATAATAGTCTCAACCTTATTTCCTGTTTTATATAATGAACCAAACAGACAAGGGTGAATGTAAAAAAATGTTTTATATATTATGTGCATTTTAAAATATAATTACAGTAAGACAATGTAAACACAAATTAAATTACAGGACAGTATACTGTAGTAGGATATATATTGACATACAATGGACTATGAAACTACAAGTACACCAATGAAAACTTAAGAAAAAAGGTTATTGTAAGTGTTAACTGAGTATCTGAGCAAAATATGATCAGTACATACACTATTGGTCTATACCCTGGCTGTTTGAAGCCTTCGCACACAGTGTTTCCTCCACAGAGAGACCGAAGGCTCCTCTCCCTCTGCTGCTCCACGTCCTCCTGGTTGGTCTGCCTGCTGCCTGATGTGAGCTGTGATTTACAATTAAAATAACTTGCTTTTAAGTAGCCATTAGCAAATGTGTAGCCTTTAAAAACACTATGAACATTTTCCTTATGCTGACCTGCTTGCAAATGCAACAGAAGACATGTAATTAGAGTTAGGATAGCCAGTCTTTGTCATAACTAGGAAAGTACAGATGAGCACAAAACTATAAAGATGAACCAGTGAAGCAGTGCTAACACTGCATTTGTACTGTACAGTATGTGTCAACCTCTAGATATAATACATTACATTCACAGCTTCTATTGTACAACTTAACCAATACCCTAGCATTGTGTATTATCAGGCCAATAGCAACCACAACAATTAGTAGTTAGCTGGATAATAATTTTTCCTAATAGACCATAATATAGCTACGTTACTAACCTTTAGGTTACCTGGGAGAGCATCGTAGCTCTGCTCGGGTCCTGCAGGTCTATACAGAGAGAAGATGATAATTAATACAGCTCCATTGAGTAAGGCCTCACGAAGAATACATGATTCCCATGGTAAATTATTAGCTCAGTAAGATAGCCGGTGGCTACAAGTTTTAGATAACTAGCAAAAAATTGCCGGTGCAACACGGATGTCTTCTACTTGATGATTTTATTTCTTAAGGTGCATAACAATGACTAACGTTTCGATGCATAGTTACATCTTCATCAGAGTCTGATGAAGATGTAACTATGCATCGAAACGTTAGTCATTGTTAGAAATAAAATCATCAAGTAGAAGACATCCGTGTTGCACCAGCAATTTTTTGCTATTTATTCTGTTGTGTCCCGCCTTGGTTGCACCGGATTGTTGTGGTCTGCAGAAGCGCAGAGAACTCCCCCTTTTTTCCTTGAAGTTTTAGATAACGTTAGCAGTAGCCTATAGCTAATGTTAAATGCTAACTTAAAAAAGCTTTACTAGCTAGTCACTTAACACAACGAAACAACAAATGTCTAGTAACCATGCTTGCAACGTAGATCACAGATAATATATATATTAATAATACTTACACTTTATTAATCTTGTAGGAATCCCCTGTGGAGTGGCTTGTGTGTCCTCCAGACCAGACTCTGAGTCTCTAACGTTAGTTTACCTGCACTGAGGCTGAGCTGTCACTCAAACTTTCCCCTTAAGTCTCATTAGCCAATGGGGACGCACCCTGTAAGACCCACCACGCGAGATGTTTGTGTCAGAATCGCAAAGGCAGTAAGTGCGGGGCATAAACGAAAGCTAAGAGCATGACTGCAAACGTGATGAAGAGAGCAAAAGACTGATCATTGAGAAAGAAGCAGAGGGAACTGTAAACAAAAGGACAAAATATCAAACAAATAAAAGACCAATAGTTTACAACTACACAAATGTTTTATTTGCAAGTTTTAAGTTTTACCTTTGAGGTGACAATTTTTTTGCTTGAGTTAGTGTTTTTTGTTTGATACTTGAGAAGTTTTGCTTGGAATTAAATTCACAAAACTAATCCCATAGACATGGGCTTGATGAAGCTCCTTTGTTCTCAGACTGAACGCACCAGATGCAACAGAATGTAGCTGAAAATCAGTACTTTTTCCTGTGCAAAATCTGCAACAGTGTTCCACCGAGAAACTCTCCGAAAATCCTGCAACGCTGTGTGCTCCCAGGTTGTCAGCCACTACACTGAATACAGTACCTTTAACTGACTCACCTAACAGCGAGACATAAACACCCAGCTCCTCCAGAGTTTTCAGATCTTGTAGAAGAGGTTCAAAGACCTTATCATAACCATAGGTTTTAACATCATCGGATTTGCACAAAACTGACAAGTAGATAGATGATAATGAGGAATGAGACCCCGCAGGCAAGTTAGCCAACACCCAATATACCGCACAAAGCTTGTGTTTGTTCCGCGACGTGCCAAGGGGGTTACAAGTTTTTAAATGTGCATGGACACTCCAAGTATGTACATGGAAAGCGAGAACTACGTCCAAAATGTGGATGCTTTAACTTGTAGTGATGCAAAAGCTTGGACCTACTTGACAGAGTTTCTGTACACCCCTTACATCTCCACATTCCCACCGCCTAGCCCTGTAACATATAATCAAGTTCAACATTACTGCCAGTCATTTTTCTTATCATTTAAGCCCAGATCTACAATTCAGATATAAACAAAAAGGTCCGCTGCACTATCAAAATTCACAACACAATGGAAATCTCACTTCCAAATTGATAGGTCTATAACCCTTGTGTGGTCCTTCGGGTCCCAGTGACCCGAAGGACAACACAAGGATTATGTACTTCCCTTTACTTTGTTGAGAATTGCTCTCTAAACCCTGTTTCTTGTAAAGTAAGTAAGTAAAGTTTATTTCTAGAACACATTTAAACACAGTTTAAGCTGACCAAAATGCTGTACAAACAAGAACTAAGGTGCTGTATTAACCCTTGTTTAGAGAGCAATTCTCAACAAAGTAAACGGAAGTACATAATCCTTGTGTTGTCCTTCGGGTCACTGGGACCCACACAAGGGTTAAATACAATAAATAACACTAAACAACAACTTTTAATGTTTCTGATACTGTTAAAGGCTTGTTTAAAATGGAAATGTCTGTGGGAGTAGGTCCATTTTCATTTACAGTATAACCAATTGAGAAAAAAAACAGATGTTTCCATCTGTAACTTTCAATTATTTTTGGAAATGTACATTGAAAAAAGCAACACAAAACAAATATGACAGCACTTACCACTGTAAAGCCTTTGAATGTGTATGCTGTTCAAATATGATCCTATGAAAGAAAATATTTAGAATCAGTGAGGTGAACCAAGTACATTGGCTCAACAATTAACAGACCACACAAAATAAAGCAAAGACACAAAGGCAAGCTAAAAATCCAGTATGAGTCCGACCTTAAGAACGCAGCTTAATTTATATGAAATATGATATGACAGCTTACAACACTCGTTCTTACCCGACACTGAAGCCCAGAGGAGCGGGACCGTCGTGGGGGGGAGGGGTGTCAATAGAGAAAACTAAGTAGTAAGCTAGTGGTGGTATTAGCTAGCTAACCTTATCTATTAGCAAACCAATATATTTATAACGTAGCTAATGCCCAAACAACTCAACTGACCTTTTTAATTGTTACATAAAGTAACGTTATAACAGCATCAATGTAATGGAAATGTCGCGAACAAAACCCGACTTTACTAACACTCATTCTCACCGAGGTGGAGAGTCAAGCTCGGGGAAAATGAGGCCGACTGGCTCCTCTTCACCGGCTGACATTAAAGTTACGTTAGCGACATTGAAATACCGTTGTTGGGAGCGGGACCGTCGGGGGGGTCAGCGGAGAAACACAGTTATTAATGCTAAACTAAGTAGTTAGTGATGGTATTAGCTAACTTAGCTAGCTAGTTATAAGAAAACCGATTTATTAATATAACTTTATACACAACGACTTTTGTAACTGTTACATGCAGTACAAAAATATAAATGTAATGAAAATGTCGCCTTTATGAACATGAACAAAATCAATCTTACTTTTTCGTGTCGGAGACGAGACATACTGCTACTGTAGAATGAATCGTGGCCATGGGTTGAGACAGTTTGACTGTGTTGGCAGTGCCACCTACACTTCCTGGCGCCCTTTGATTCAAATATACCATTTCCGGTAGTGACCAAACTTAATTCGATCATTTAAAATGTTCAATTCAA
Organism: Perca fluviatilis; assembly: GCF_010015445.1. Taxonomy (NCBI): domain Eukaryota; kingdom Metazoa; phylum Chordata; class Actinopteri; order Perciformes; family Percidae; genus Perca; species Perca fluviatilis. The sequence continues at coordinate 11,228,996 of NC_053114.1, forward strand.
TCAATTTCAATCAACGCAAAAGGAATCCATACAGTTAACATTCTTCAAAAACAACTGGAGTCTACATGATTGAACCATGTTCTTGAAAGAAACATAAATGAATTGCGTAGCATATTCTAAATTCATTTTTGTAAATTCAAAGACCTGCTATTTCCCATTTTTTCAGTGTTGGTTGTAAATAGGCAACGCAACAGGCATGCTGTCAGAAAAGAATGGAAAGTGGACAATAACATGAAATTATTATAAAGTTTATAGGAAATCTTACACTGTATAAAGGATGTATAATATAGAAATGGATATCAAGTGGCTGAACTCAAACCTTTGACTGGAAGAATAGCATACAGTATTTTATGATCAAACTAAATGTAACAAATTGTTAATGTGCTCCAGAAATGCAACAATTAATTGATACAAAACATATATACAGTAATATTAGCAAACACACTATTAAGACTTTCTAGAGTACCATATATAACTGGATGATTTGTTATGCTAAGGTCAACTATATACAAAGAAACATGTGGTCAGTGCTGCTGTGTGTATATGTGTGTGTGTGTGTGTCATCTTATTTGTACAGGAATTTTTGCCCGTCTGTCCTTCTGAGTGGCAAACCTCTCAATGACCATTTTTATTAAAGTCAGGAATGTCCCTGACAAGTTTCTTCTCCATGTAGAGCAAAGCCAGAGCATTCAGGCGATCCTGTGTCATGCTGTTTCTCAGGAAGGTCTTGATCCTCTTCAGTGTAGAGAAGTATCTTTCTGACTCGGCTGTTGTCATGGGTGTGGTGATGAGGATCTTGAGGAGGCTGACAGTCTCTGTGAAAGTGCTCTGAAGGTTGTTCTCCATGAATAACTGGTACAGGGGCACTGCACCACTACAAGCCTTGAACTCACTGTTCTCATAGATGAGGGACAGTTCGGTTTTGAGCTTGGCCTTGTTCAACATGGGGTACGCCTCCACGGTTGTTTCAAGCGCTGTATCGGGGAGCTTCACACTGTGTTGTGGGAACAACTCTCCGTGCAACAGTGTTGCGCTGATGAGGTTCTGGGTGAAGGAGAACCTCTCCTTGGCATGAATCAGGATGGTATCACATACCTGTAAAAGATACATCATCAGCTTTAATTTGCAATAAAGCTATTTTGATGCAAGTGATCCTGACTGACACAACACACAACTGTAATAGTAATGTAGTAACTGCTTTTAACCTGTGATGTACATAATTAACTTACGTTATTACGTTTTTAAGCCTTTTTGTATTACATTAGTGAGAGGGATGCAACATAATTTTGTTCTGCTGTGCACTTGTCCTATGTAAGTAATAGTCTGAATGACAATAAAGTTAATCTTCAATATTAAATTACAACTAGGCCTCTTCTAGAAATTGACCTGGTGGACACCTGAATAAGCCTGTTATAACAAACTGTGTAATACTTTCCTGCATTATTATCCAAGTCTGATTGTGTCTTCTCTTTCCTTTTAAAATACTAAAACAAATATAATTGTGATGTGCTCTATGATAATCACTCACTTTGATGACAAGACACATTTAGGCTTTTACACTGTTGGAAGTGAGCTATTCATCTTTCTAACAACAACAGCTTTATCAGCCAATAGTAAATATAGTTATTTACCTGATTGTTGGCATGCTGTCTGTGAACCTCTGGACAAGTGCTTTAATGAAGACTGGGTCGATGTTCCTCTTCTGCAGCTGGCTGAAAAGCATGTCCACATTTGGCATGATCTTGTAAAACAGTGCCAGGAAAAAAACAGAAAGCCTCATCTTCGAGCATCCTCACAAAGCCCCCAGCCTCTCTGACAGTCGGGTGATCAAAGTTCCCAGAGTCTCTGATGGTCTGGAAACACGTTAGGAGGTCATCCTTGTGCTCGTACACAGTGTTTACAGCGCGTCTGTGGAAGTTCCACCATGTTGTAGAGGCTCTGGGGAGTCTATGCGCAACCACTTGGTCAAGCACAGTGGTTCTCCAGAGAAGAAAGCATAAAATCCTGCAAGGTCGGAAAAGAAAGTGCCGATCCTGGGGATGCGTGAAGTAGCCTGTTGCATGATGAGGTTCAGCTGATATGCATAGCAGTGGATGTAGTGCGCATTTACGTACATATCCACTATTTTACGCTGCACTCCGCCGGTGGCTCCCCTCATCACACTTGCTCCGTCATAAGCCTGGGCAATAAATGTTGCCTTTTGTCCATGCGCTGTAGCGATGGTGTCGGCGGTTGCGTTATGGATCATAATGAACTCGAAAAACCACTCTTGGATGTTACTGTTAAGATCGATGTAGCGTAGCACGAGCACCAGCTGGCAGTGGGTGTTAACGTCAGTCGTCTTGTCGGCTTGAATGGCGATAAAATCAGCACTCTTTACTTCCTCTAGGATGTAATCCTTAAGCACTGACAGCATACAGTCCAACAGCTCGTTCTGTTTCGTCTTTGACATGCCCTTAAAAACGGTAGCTGTCTTCAGGTGCTCCTCCAGCAAGGGAGGCAACAAAATCCACCAAGCCCCAGAAAATGCCGGGGTTGTCTGAGGAGTCAGTCTCCTCATGCCCACGCAAGGCCAACTCAAAAGCCCCACAAAACTTTACACAATCGATAATTTTGCATAAAATGTGGCTGTTTTTATCCACCTCCTCATTATGTTTCCTCACCGCAATCCTGTGGCCGTCATCCACCCTTCCTAATATGGCTAGCTTTACAGAGTTATCCATGTGTCCCCACTAACGCAGAACGTTTAGGGAACGTTGGGGAACGTTAGTTTTTGGTTCTCTAAAGGTTAGTTCGAACCAAACCAAAAACTAACGTTTAGGGAACGTTCCCTCATGGTTATAACATTCCCTAAACGTTAGGGGAACCAACCAACTGAAACGTTCTCCTGTGGTTGCACTGTTACCTCCACACAACGTTCCTGTTTGGTAGTTTTTGGTTGTTTTTGGTTGTTCTGAGTCCGGTTTTGAAATGTTTAGTCAACCAGGTCCATTTACGTTTTTGAAGTAGCATATAAAAGGTTTGCAGTCACTTGATTTAGATTCACTCAAAAATGATTGGTCCTATAAAATCTAAGTAAGATAAACAACATAGCAAGATAATATATTTACTTTTAGGCTGAAATAAATTTTGCTAAAAACTATACGTTTGTGCTTGATTTCGTTTTTTTAACTGTATTAGGTGAAAATACTTAAAACAAGAATCTATCGATTTTCACAACTAAGACAATTCACTTCTTCCATTTTACTTCTAACAAGTGGCTCAATTCAGTCAGTGTTTAAATCCAACCGTTACACCCCCCCCGCCAGTAGGGGAAGACTCTGCTCTCAGGTGACCGATTCAAGTCCAAGGGGGTAAGCTTCGCTTCAGAACTCGAGCCATCATGGCGCCATTTTGTTGCTAACTGGCCATCACCTCCTGTTAGCATTCCGCTTACCACCATTTTTTTTTACGTCACTTGACTGAGAATAACTTTACATCCGAAGCATTTAAAGACTCGATTTGTCCATTGTTTAGTTCTAAAGAAACACAACAACGTATAAAAGGCTCCATTACCTTGTATCTCACGTTATGGCTCCGTAGCAGACGTTTTTGTAAAAATAGGCTAACGATTGTGTCATAACCAAGTGACTTACTGTCACACAGTAGAGGAATTACCGTATAGTACAGGAGAAGCTCGCAGGCAGTTTCGACTTACGTTAGCTGTTTAGGTTTAATTACTAATGTTAACTAGCATGTTAGTTAGCAATAATTAGCCTGTGCTTATGTTATCTCCTTACATATACCTACACTCTCCGTCTCTGTAAGATTGGGAATGATTGAGATTTCTCTTGGCACAGCTACCAGAACACTTACAACTTTCGAACCGCGTTGCGTCACACATTCGCTACACGCTGTGCGTCTGTCGGTTCGGAAACGCGCGTGACATCGACCGCAAAAAGTGCTTCACTCTGGCTAGCCACTTAACGTCCGGGCGAGTTATTCATTAATATATATGTTTCAATGTCTTCAAGTCCTTCCTCGGGCTTATTTCTTTGATACGATACACCAACGGACAAAGAAAGAAGATTTTATTTCGCAAGCGATCCTAAATGAGTTACAGTTTCATAATGTCAGGGTTTGAGTTTAACCTATACAACTTACCTTTTTTTTCGTACTTGTATATTCTATTTGGTGTCTATTTGCACCCCGGTACGAAGAGACTCCGGCCACACAGCTGAGCTATTTACACCCTGTGACGTAACAACAAAAAACGTTGCTCGCGTGCACCGAAATCATGGCGGACGTTCATCTTCCATGACCGCAGAAACTGGCATATTAGGGAAGTTTTGTCTCTAAAGTTTATAACAATTGAATTTCTAGCGAAAAATGGATACTACAGTTGCGCTTTCTGTCTTCAGTGAAAGCAAACGCACCGTTAGTTTGTTAGTTAGTACCTATTTTTTTGTATACAGTATGGTTACCTAGCAACCGAGGCTTCAAGAAACCAAGTGGTAAACAGTTGTTCAACTTCCTGAAAGAACTGCTGGGTGAGTGGTTAGTGCGCTTGCCTTTGGTATGGGAGTTAGGAGTTCGTTTCCCCTGTGTGGTGATCTTATTTTTTTAAATTTGGATTGGATAATTTGCATGCAATTGCGCAAGTCAGGACCGCGAACGCGAATTTTTTTTTTTTTTTGCAGGGTGGTAGGAGAAGACTCATGAATATGCCTGCTCTGGTTGGGTTGGTTAGGTTTAGGCAAGAGGAGGTGGGATGGTTATGGTTAGGGTAAGAATGTCAGGGCGATAATATTCCAAAAAGGTGTAATACATGAGTAGTATGGATAACTGTGTGTAAATATATGCCAAGGTACTGTAAATGCACAGGGGTGCAAATAGCATACACTGCTAATTGTACCAGGGGTGCAAATAGCATACACTTCTAATTGCACCAGGGTACAAATAGCATACTGCTAATTGTACCAGGGGTGCAAATAGCATACACTGCTGGTTGTACCAGGGGTGCAAATAGCCTCACCCTATTCTATTTGATCAGGTTGACCAAAAAAGGTTCAACAACTCACTTCAGCATTTGTTTTTCCCCTCGTCGCCATCTTGCCAGTCAAGCAGTGACTTGTTCAAAATGTTTTATTTTTGGTAAACTCTTTGTGCACAAACAATGTTCTCAATGCTCGAGTTCATGTGTAAATCCCCTGGTGAGACTTTGTGCAAAGTTTCATGTTGTGTCGAGCCTTCTTAGTGTTTTACATATAGTGATTTTGATGCAATAAAAGTAGCCCCTAGCTCTCCCATTCAAAAGGCCGTTTGACCAGAAAACGACAATACGATCAATCTTAAAAGTGGCGTTTCCGTCCTAATTATGCTTTTAAACGAAATTTGACTCTGTTACATTCACAAAAAGATCCTAGGTTGCGTTGTGGTGAGAGTTACGCTTTAAATGGACTGCAGTGTTTCTTTCAGGATTTTTTTTAGCAGTGGAGACAGGGCTGTCCGGTACAACAACCCCCCTCCCCCCCGCGCCCCACCGCCAAATGTTCTACATATGAAACGGAACTGACATTTCGCTGCAACACAGCTCTATTCACACACAATGAGGCATATTTTGAGTTGTGATTGAACTGTATTTTTTGAGGAACTATAGGTCACTTAACATCTACAACAGGTCTACACTTAGAACGGACCCACCGTGGTGACGTTTTTGGTGGAGCTGTTCGTTTAATAATCGACTTGGAAGAAAGCGAACGTTTTGACAATAAACTCCATCAACACAACAGTATGTGGAGTTAAACTGGACGGGCCCAATAACCTCAGAATAGTTCTACTTGTTGTTAAATTGCAATGTGAGCGGCAGGTGCATTATGTCGGCAGGATAATTTAAAAGGCAACTGCGACAAAAAAATTTCTACAGCCCTATTTCTGATACCGTGGTGGCAGAAATTTAGCCATGGTGGGCCGCCACTACAAAATCAACATAGAGGAAACACTGGACTGCATATATATTGCGCTTTGTTTGCTGCTGTGCACGACATTTATGCTTTGCCGCATTGTATGTTTTGTGTCATCGTGTTAACCTGCTTGCGTTGTTCTTACAAATAAGACATACCAGTTCTTTCAATTAGTTTTAGTGTACAGTACATACATGATAGCCAGTATAATCAGTCATTTTAGGCAAGTCACTCGGCGGCCACCTTGCAACGTACTTTGGGCAGTTATCGGCAAGCTATTTTCCTATTGAAGTGAATGGGGAAGCATACAGAAAGAGACGGAATATGTTTAGGCTACACAGCTGCCATACTGGCTTTACAAACTAACCCCATGCATTTCTATGGATGCTGTGTCTCCCCATTAGAAAGTCTCTGGGCTACAATGCAAAGTCCTGAGAAATACCGTCACATACAATGTTTATGTTGTAATGTTTATGTTTACACTGTATACATTCAAATATTATTTTTGCAATCAGTACAAATTGTATGGTCTTTTATTTCAGATGACTCTGGTCCACAAGCAAGAAAGCGTAAATGAACTGACCAATATTCATATCTACTTTCTTTTTAGATGAGTCAACACCACACAGGAAACCAGCTGGTTGCCCAGAGCTGGATGGGTGTATTCTAACGCAAGCTCGGCCTGCCACTTCATCTTGGGACCCAGTTGAAGGTACAGTGGCTTTTGCATAACTTAAATTACAACAGAACTGACTTCTCTTACAAAATGAGATTGTACAAGCTCTCCACTTTGTTCCACGTGGATAATTAGTATTTCTATATGTTTTACACCAACTTTTCCTGACAAGCCTAGAGGTTCGACCGGAGGTACTGCCATCCGTCGCATGCTACGGCGAGTGGCAACTAATGATGTTCTAAAACTGTATATCCTGCGGGGCAGAAAAGGAAAGAAGGCCTTCCAGGACCTGACGATCTGCAGGGTTATAACAGGCAGGTGTTACTTTATTGTTCACATCAGTATTATGCTTAGCTTAGCTAATAAAAGGTTTTAATTTGACTTGTAACGTTGCTTCATTTTGACTTCTACTCTAGCGGTCTCCCAGAAAAACTTCCCCGCGCTGATTGCAGCAGACGCGGAGGACTTGATTGGTGCTGAAGTTTGCCCCACACAGACGGTAAATTGAAATTCTTCTGTGATGTTAATAATAATCATAATAATCAAAAACTATCAATATTTGTGATCAGAATAAAAACAGGGTTGTTAGTCAGGCAATTTGTCTTGCTTTTGTTAATGTGTTTATTCTTAGTATGACATATCAAACTTTTGTTTCTTAATTTTTAGGTCAGCTGAGAAGGACTGAGCCTTCAAAACCATGGAGCTCTATTTTTTTTTTTTTTGCAGAAGCAAGAGCTGTTGGCCATCTTCTACACTCCTGCCTCCTCCCCTCTGGCGGGCGCTACAGATCCCTGCACTCAAAAACAACCAGACACAACAACAGCTTCTTTCCCACTGCCATCACTCTCCTCAACTGCTGATAGGTGGGGTCATCCACACTTTGGCCATTCACCTACACATTACATACATTATCATTCCAATATGCATCTTGCACAATACATTTGCACTATTACTTTGCACTCTACATCCTTATCTATTTTGTATGTTGTTTATTATTCTTTGTATATTGTAAATTAAAGTTTTAAATCCAATCAAGTTTGCCTGTTCATTCATTCCTGCTAATATATAATAATTCATTCCTGCTCATGCAGACGGTTTAAAGTAATAATAAAATTAGTATCATTGTTGTTAAAGTTTGTTAAAGGTTAGGGGAATGTAAAAAAGAACGTTAGGGGAACGTTCCATAAAGGTTACAACGTTAGGGGAACGTTGGGGGAAGGTTCCATAAAGGTTACAACGTTAGGGGAAGGTTCTCTAAAGGTTGCAACGTTAGGGGAACGTTCTGACAACGTTCGGAGAACATTCGATGTAACCAAAAACGAACGTTCCAAGAACGTTCAACCAACTTTCCATAATAACGACACAACCAAAACACAATCAAACCTAACCTTCAGGGAACGTTCGCGCAACCAAAAAAAGAACGTTCCCAGAACGTTCTGGGAACCAAAAATTGTTAGCTGGGGTGCCCTGGTGTTCTCATGTTTCTTTACCTTCTCTGACAGGTGCTTCATATCCCTCACTCCGGTAACTGTCCATGCTGGATCTGTCCCCGTCGTTTTAAAAAGCAAGCACGGAAAGCAAAATAAAGCATTAGCATGAGTGCACCCAGCTAGCCAAGCCTTCCTGGTGTACCAGCTATGGGAGAAGCCGCGCATATACTGCTTCCCTTTCTCGCTAGCCTGCTGTCTGATTGAGAGGTCAGGTTGTTATTTTAATTATTTTTTTATTTTTTATTTTTTTGTGGCTTAAGGGGGGCAGCGCCCTATCGCCCTCTATTGGCCAGCCGCCACTGGTAGATATCAGATATTAAGATAGCTTTCTTATTGGATACCAACTTAAGAGACTCAAAGTACATGTCAAAATCAACCTCCAACACCCTGCTTTTCGATGAAGTTCACGTTGCGTAATTACGTCACTTCATAACGTTCCCACGGCAACAGGGGAAAATGTCTGCTCTTGTGTGAAGTAAACGCAACATTTTTCAACTTTCTGCTAAGATATCAGTGGCGGCTGGCCAATAGAGGGCGCTAGGGCGCTGCCCCCCTTAAGCCACAAAAAAATAAAAAATAAATAAATAATTAAAATAAATAAAAAAATAAAAAATAATATAATGATCCTGTAATCATAATAATGATAAAAACATCAGTATGTCAATATTTGTGTGCTTGAAATATGGAATGCACCCAGTAATAAGTGTAAAATATGATAGAAAATCATTTGAAAATCAATTGCTAATTTAAGATATGAATGTATGACATAAAATTTAGCCAATCAGCGTTCTTAAATCGAATCCAAGAAGGGCGATTATTTTATCGCCCCAAGCTCGCCCCTGATAATATAAGGACCGGGCTCTAGGGGCGTCATTTTTACTAGACGACAATGGCGAGTGCAAACGATACTCCAAGACCCAACCCTAACTCGGTGAAATCTCTCCTCCAAGATCCGTTTGAGAGGAGAACTTTGTCGGAGAAAGTTCGGGTGAAAGAACTGGGCCCAGCGTAAAATAGTGGATGTGTATGAAAATGCGCACTACATCCACTGCTATGCACATCAGCTGAACCCCATCATGCAGCAGGCTACTTCACGCAGCCCCAGGATCGGCACTTTCTTTTCCGACCTTGCAGGATTTTATGCTTTCTTCTCTGGAGAATCACCGTGCTTGACCAAGTGGTTGCGCATAGACTCCCCAGAGCCTCTACAACATGGTGGAACTTCCACAGTCACGCTGTAAACACTGTGTACGAGCACAAGAATGACCTCCTAACGTGTTTCCAGACCATCAGAGACTCTGGTAACTTTGATCACCCGACTGTCAGAGAGGCTGGGGGCTTTGTGAGGATGCTTGAAGACGAGGCTTTCTGTTTTTTCCTGGCACTGTTTTACAAGATCATGCCAAATGTGGACATGCTTTTCAGCCAGCTGCAGAAGAGGAACATCGACCCAGTCTTCATTAAAGCACTTGTCCAGAGGTTCACAGACAGCATGCTAACAATCAGGTAAATAACTATATTTACTATTGGCTGATAAAGCTGTTGTTGTTAGAAAGATGAATAGCTCACTTCCAACAGTGTAAAAGCCTAAATGTGTCTTGTCATCAAAGTGAGTGATTATCATAGAGCACATCACAATTATATTTGTTTTAGTATTTTAAAAGGAAAGAGAAGACACAATCAGACTTGGATAATAATGCAGGAAAGTATTACACAGTTAGTTATAACAGGCTTATTCAGGTGTCCACCAGGTCAATTTCTAGAAGAGGCCTAGTTGTTATTGAAGATTAACTTTATTGTCATTCAGACTATTGCTTACATAGGACAAGTGCACAGCAGAACAAAATTATGTTGCATCCCTCTCATAAAATGTAATAGAAAAAGGCTTAAAAAACGTAATAACGTAAGTTAATTATGTACATCACAGGTTAAAAGCAGTTACTAGACATAGTTTGTGTTGTGTGTGTGTGTGTGTGTGTATATATATACATATATATATATATATATATATATATATATATATATATATATATATATATATGTATATATATATATATTTATATATATATGTATATATATGAGTGGTTATGTGTGTGTGTGTTAAGGGGGGGTTACAGTGAGTTAAGAAGTCTGATGGCAAGTTATCAAATTAAGCTTTATTTTTTGGACCCAGGGCCTCCATTCCCTCTTTGTGTGGGGATAGCGCATCTGACGAGCAGCAACAGCACATAAAGCGACGGAGGATGCTGGGACCAGGAAAACAACAGAGGTTGGCTACTGAGGTAAGTTGTAATTGATGTAATTGTCAGTGTTTCCCTTAGAACTTTTTTTCAGGCCTGGTAGTATGTAGCCAAAACCAAAAACCCTGAAAATCAGCACCTTAGTAATCATATACTTGACTTGGACATAGGCATGTGTTCAGTCAGGATCACTTGCATCAAAATAGCTTTATTGCAAATTAAAGCTGATGATGTATCTTTTACAGGTATGTGATACCATCCTGATTCATGCCAAGGAGAGGTTCTCCTTCACCCAGAACCTCATCAGCGCAACACTGTTGCACGGAGAGTTGTTCCCACAACACAGTGTGATACAGCGCTTGAAACAACCCTGGAGGCGTACCCCATGTTGAACAAGGCCAAGCTCAAAACCCAACTGTCCCTCATCTATGAGAACAATGAGTTCAAGGCTTGTAGTGGTGCAGTGCCCCTGTACCAGTTCTTCATGGAGAACAACCTTCAGAGCACTTTCACAGAGACTGTCAGCCTCCTCAAGATCCTCATCACCACACCCATGACAACAGCCGAGTCAGAAAGGTGCTTCTCTACACTGAAGAGGATCAAGACCTTCCTGAGAAACAGCATGACACAGGATCGCCTGAATGCTCTTGCTATGCTCTCCATGGAGAAGAAACTTGTCAGGGACATTCCTGACTTTAATAAAAAGGGTCATTGAGAGGTTTGCCACTCAGAAGGACAGACGGGCAAAATTCCTGTACAAATAAGATGACACACACACATATACACACAGCAGCACTGACCACGTTTCTTTGTATATAGTTGACCTTAGCATAAAAAATCATCCAGTTATATATGGTACTCTAGAAAGTCTTAATAGTGTGTTTGCTAATATTACTGTATATATGTTGTTTTGTATCAATTAATTGTTGCATTTCTGGAGCACATTAACAATTTGTTACATTTAGTTTGATCATAAAATCCTGTATGCTATTCTTCCAGTCAAAGGTTTGAGTTCAGCCACTTGATATCCATTTCTATATTATACATCCTTTATACAGTGTAAGATTTCCTATAAACTTTATAATAATTTCATGTTATTGTCCACTTTCCATTCTTTTCTGATAGCATGCCTGTTGCGTTGCCTATTTACTACCAATGGCACCATTAGTATTGCGCTCAACAGAAACAAAAAAGTATGGCACCGAGAATAATTTTTCACCAGCTGCCACTGATATCTACTCAAATTTTAGACTATTACTTTTATTTTTACTTTCATATTATATTATTTGTATATATTTTTGTATCTTATTTGTTTACATATTGTGATGACTGAATATCTGTAAACAATTTTTTGAAATAAAGTTTTAAAAAAAAACAGGGTGTTTGGGGAATCACTTTTTTTCTCTCTTTTTCATCAAACCTCAGTTTTTGCAAGTTCCCGCAATTTTTGCAAGTTCCCGCAATTTCATCGCATAAAATTGCATAAATATCCCCATATTCCATCTTATTTTTTAACAAAACATAATCAAGGATTTTTGCCCGCAACAAGATTCAACAAGATTCTTTACTGGTTATTCTTTCCCTTCTGTTAAATGTGGACATAAAGTGGTGGTAACCTCGTAAAAAAAAGAGTTCTGTGCGCTTCTGCAGACCTAAACAATCCGGTGCAACCAAGGCAGGACAAAACAGTGTAAAATAATAATAATAACCTTGTTTGAGGTGTCATCCATTTATCGAGTGTTTATCTGTCTTCTGTTTCTTCAGAATGAAACTGTTGAAAAGAGGAGGGAATGCATCCTCAGGGCACTTTGCATATACCTGAACGAAGACCCAAACATACTCTTCAAAGAATACTTGGTTGGTAACTTTAGTTGTTTTGTTTCTACCTGTATCAAACCAAATTTTGAATAATTAATCTTGTGAATTTTTCATAATTTGTGGAATTGGTTTGTTTATTTTGTTTTTTTAGGGGGATTTATTATCCACCATGGATTTCAACACTTGTGCAGTGCAATCCAACACAGCAACTCTGCCAGGCATTATTGTATTAAACTTATACATTTAGAGTTTTTTCTGACATCAGAAAGGTGAAAATTGTACTCCCAGTTATACTGAGGTGGTAGTGGGCGGTGGTGGTGTATATTAGGGCTCTGACTTTTGCCCCAAAATCATATCATATTCATATTCGTTTGTATATTAATATTAATATTCGAATATATTCGAATATTTATTAATATTTTGACCATTAAATGCCTTCAGTTTAAAAAAAAAATTAAGTCAGACCCTGGATTAAACACAGTGTGCTTTCGACAGGAAGTTCGGAGCTTTCACCGTAGCCTACGTAAGTGGTCTGATGTTTATACTCGTGTGCTGGTGTGTGCGTCGAGCCAGTGTGTGTGGGCGGTGTTGCCAACTAAGCGACTTTTTTTCACAAAAGCGACTAGCGACAAATCTGCCGACTTTACGTAGAAAAGACAGCGACTTTCTGTAAAATAAAAAAGAGTCGCCAGTATTGTCCAGCGAGCACGCAATGTATTTCTCGCCTGTTGCCGCCGAAACAGTCCTTTCTCTTCTGTTGTGTGACTGAGAAGCAGCCCCTCCCCCCTCTGTGCTCTCTCCTCATGTGCAGCAGCACTTGAGCAGGCAGGTAGAAAGGAGAGAAGGGACAGGCTGCGGCGCCGGTGTAGGTAGGAGAGACAGCGGAACGCGACGGGAGAAAGACGCCGCTGAGCTGGCCTGGCCCTGGGCAAGCCAGCTTTCTTTGAGAATTAGGGGGGAATGTACTGTACCGAGCCACGGCCGAGAGACGTGCGTCGCCGCGACGTGTAGTTACATTTTGAAATGCGTAAAAAAGCCTCGGAATCTGAACTAAAAACAACGTTTACAAGCAAACGCATTTACAAAAAATAATGCCCATAACAGGTTCGAATATTAAGGGCTGGCTAATATTCGTTCGATTATCATTATTTTTTTAAATATTCGAATGATATTCGAATAACGAAGTTCGGAGTCAAAGCCCTAGTTTATATTAAATAATGTAAATGATAAAAAGGGATATTGCTTAAGTTTGTTACAATCACCCAGCACTACATCTTATTTGTATACACATAGCACTGTTTAAGGTGTGATGCTATTACAATTAAATTATTATATACAGGAAATCTGAATTGCAAAATGTACTTTTTGGAATTATGGGGAAAAAAGGTTTCTAATTTCAAATCGTTTTTCTCCTTTCTGTCTTTCCTCTGTAAAGGATGCCAATGTTGTAGCTGCTGAGAGGGAGCTTGAGCAACTCACCTTTGCCATCTACAGCGTCAATGTTGAGGGAGGGGATGCCACCACTCCTCCAGCTGATTTTGGAATAGTGATTGAAGGTGTTGAAGTACTACACAACTTGGGAGACATCGCCTGTGCATGTGCACTCTTAATGGGTGTAATATATGCACTGGACCTCAGTTATCCCAAGGAACTGAAAGCCTTGTTTGAAGTACTTCAGAAGATGTTCCTTCAAATGGATGCTTGCAGACTCTCAGCAAAGGTACAGCTGCCCAAGAACAGACTGTACTGATTTGGATGTGATCAGTGGCAAGGCTGTAGATAGACCATTATTTTGTTACAAACAAATTTGAAGACTGTAAGTGAAGTCTGTTAGACCATATAGTCACAAAGGGAAGTTTGTCTGTATTGTTATTCTGCATTATGGAAGTTGACAACTGTTGGAGTGTTGGATCATGTCACAATTGTAAGTATTGTTTATTACATGTATGACTGCAACTCACATTATTTCATTACCTATCTGTTAAATTTTTTTTCTATTAGTTGTTTGGGCTTTTGGAAACTGACCCTTTCTGACATTTTATACACCAAGGTTCAATCTAAAATGTCTTATTTTCACAGTTCACAAACAAGATTCAGTTTACTGTATGACTAAAGAAACAAGAAAATATTCTCATTTATGTTGGCTCTTTTCCTGTAAGTCAGAATTATTGATACATTTTCTGTCAAACAACTAGCCAATCACTGATTTGGTCGCAATCAGTGGCAATGCTGTAGAGAGACCATTATTTTGTTACAAACTAATTTTGAAGACTGTAAACCTGTTTATTAGACCATATGGTCTAATAAACAGGTTTACAGTCTTCTTACAGTCTCCCTACAGTCACATAGGGAAGTTTTGCTGTATTGTTATTCTGCATTAAGGAAGTTGACAACTGTTGGGAGTGTTGGACGATGTCACAATTGCAAGTATTGTCTATGTATGGCTGCAACTAACATTTCATTACTTATCTGTTGTTAAATTTGTTTTGTTAGTAGTTTGGGCTTTTGGAAACTGACCTTTTCTGACATTTTATATACCAAGGTTCAACCTAAAATGTTTTATTTTTCACAGTTCACAAACGAGATTCAGTTTACTGTACTACTAAAGAAACAAAATATTCCCATTTATGTTGGCTCTTTTCCTAGAAGTCAGAATTATTGATACATTTTCTGTCAAACAACTAATCAATCCACTAATATTTGCAGCTGTTATTCCGGACATGCGTTCAAATGTTAAACATGCGTTCAAATGTTACTACATTGTAATGTTACTGTAGTACAATTGCACCAAAATGTTATTGAATCACTGCTGTGTTGGTGAATAAAGTAAAAAAGAAAAATATATTCGGTGTACTAAATTAATTTGTGTGGAACCTGTTGACAAACTTGAATTATGTTAAAGTAATTAGTAAAACTTAAATTGGATGAAAACCTTTTTTCATTAACTGAACGTAAATGTATTAGCTCATGACTAATAACATATGCTGAAATAACAAATGTAAAATATGTACACTGTACATATATTATTTAGGTTCATATAACATAACTGACTTAATTTGGTTAAGCTTAAATATCTCTCGTTAATCTAATGTTTAAAAAATTAATTGGCTGAATTAACAATCACTGTGTTACTGTAACATAAGTTAATTAAATTAAATGACCTTAATATTTTTGCTTTTAACTAACCTAATAAAAATACATGGAATTGGTTGACATAATAAATTTAATTAAAGTCAATGTTTCAATTTTTTCAGTGTATGGT
This sequence comes from Perca fluviatilis, assembly GCF_010015445.1. Taxonomy (NCBI): domain Eukaryota; kingdom Metazoa; phylum Chordata; class Actinopteri; order Perciformes; family Percidae; genus Perca; species Perca fluviatilis. Next base: position 11,244,424 of record NC_053114.1, read on the forward strand.
AGAAGCAACTGGATAGAGATAGAGATAGATTCAACCTATGCAACCTAAAAAAAATGTAGCATCTTTTTTAACAGTTGTATAACCAGAGACGTGGTAAAACACTGGTAATTAAGCTGCAAGCTTACCCATCTTCACACTGTACCCATCTTCTAATGGCTTTTTCCAGCAGGGTAATGCACCATGTCACGAAGCTCAAATCATCTCAAATAGTTTTTATGAACATGACAATGAGGTTATTACCCTTGTGTTGACTTCGAGTCACATTGACCCGTTTGAAATTTCTTTTTATATCAGAAAATATGGGACGTAGAAATAAGTGCTGAAAATGTGTAGAAGAAAAATTTAACAATTTAAAACGTTTGAAAAAGCAAAAACAAACTGTGAAAAAAAGGCGTCAAAAACGTCAAAAGGTTTCAAGGTTGACGGAAGGACAACACAAGGGTCAATCCTTGTGTTGTCCTCGGGTCAAATTTGACCCTTTTCAAAGTTTCTCAACCAAATTGCCCAAAAATAACATGGTTCCATTCAACACTCTTGGCAAGTAAAATTAATGATCAGTTCACTACTTTCATTGAAGTTTGGTTCCTTGATTTAATTTTATAGCATTTTAATAATAATAAAAAAAAACATGGTTTCAAAACAGTTTCCTGACTAAACTTTGACGTATACCAGTCTGGGATCATCCACTCATCATCCTCTTATCTTAACTATAAGTAAAAAAAAATCATAATTTCTGCTTTTTTAACTAAAAAAATTGTATATGATTAAATCTAAATGAGGTTTATTGACTTGAATTCCAAGAATAATTGTAAAACTTGTGGTAACAAGTTGGTGGAACACTGATGCACAGCATGGTCATGGCGCTCACAGGGGCATGTGGTCTAGTCTGAAGCAGCCTGGGTAAATAAGTGTATATTATTCTTCTGCTGATCACTTCCTCTTACCTATATTGTCTTACTTATACTGTAATTGTAACAAACCTGTGAATTTACTGACAAAGCATATACATGACACTTGGCTGGATAAAGCTATTTTTACTAGCGACCATATCTTGTAAGACATCTTATCTCTGTAACAAAGAGTCTTCTATTCATTCTCCCGTTCCTTTTGGCATTGCCATTTTTTCCTAGCTGAAAAGCTTAAGTGGCTTAAATTAAGCTCTTGTTAACATTGAACACAGGTATCTAAATATGTCATGTTGTCTTATCAGTCCTACATCCCACATAAAGGCTTTTCCTTCCCACAGCGCCAACTTAAATTGCATGTGCTTGGATTTCCAGATGCTGTGAAGCAGTGAGTGTCAAACAACAGAATCACATGACACAGAATAAAATGACTGACATTTTAAGAATTTCAACAGTGATAGTTTTGGAATCACAAGTAAAAAGTTAGAACTATCACACTCTTAAAAGAAACCTTTGGCAGAAAGCACATTAGAATCAAGACCTTGTAAACTCTAAGTGTCAATGTAAAGCTAAAGGAACTACAACACATACAAACACTGTGGCTGAAAAACAAGAAGACTAAACATGTAAAGCTCTGCTTGCTGTGTTAGAAGCTGCAGTCAAACTATGAAGCATGAAAGAGCTCCACAAATCAGTTTATTTTCCTCATGCACAAGCTTTTACTTCAAGGTGGCACTATAGTAAAGTTAAGGAAACAAAAACATTATGAGTCAGCTTCTGGGGACCATGAACATCCAGAGCACATTATATGGAAATCAGATCACTGTCTTAGGCCTCACTGCTCAGGGGGCAGAAATTATGTATAAATACATATGTGGATATTAAGCTCATTAAAAGTGGACTGAATTACTTTGTTTAGGTCTTCACTAAGTGTGTAGACAACTTGGATAAAAGTGTTTTGGTCTCAAAAGCTCTACAGACAACATCATGCCAAACTTCAAAACATCCAGATTTTATCATAACAGGGACATCTTCATTCTCAAGCATCTCTCTGCAAAAAATACTCCACAGGATATTACTTTAAAACAACCTGGACATTCTTACTACAGTGATTAAAAATGGGTTTCATGAATCAGTTCACTCAGTGTGGTGTGACGTGGCAGTTCTCACCTCAATCCCTCAGGTCATTTGTTAATTCACAATTCTCCCATCACCATATACAATTCTATATAATTTAATATAGCCATAATAATTTATCAGATTCTGAATGCATTTTCCTTTTTCCAGCTACATATGAAACAGCAGAAGTACACATACTAGTAACAACAGTATTAACATAAACAGAAGATGGACTCTGAACTTGACTCACTATAACTCAAACAGTGCAAATCAAACCCTGGGAATACAGACAGTGATACAAACCTAAATCAGTCTGACATGATTTTACCAAATACATCTGCCAACCAGGATTCAATAAAGGGAGAGGAAACAGATATATGTGGCTACCAGGGAGCCTGGGAGCTCAGGTATGGCTGCAGTGTGTGTGTGTGTGTGTCCCCGCTGTAAGCTTGTGTTCTGGAGTTAGAGCTCTTCAGCCATCTGCAGCAGAGAGTTGATAGCAGCGTCTTTGTTGCCTTGCTGTGCGTCCAGCACAGTGCGAACCACCTCTTTATCCAGGTTGGGGAACATGTCCTGCAGAGCCTTCAGGTCCTCCTCACTGCACACTGGCCCCTGGCCCCCAACAGCTGGCACGGCTGCTGGCATTGCCATGGGGACCATGCCCTGGTTGTAGACTGCAGGCACTCCTAAACACAGGACACATTGCTTAAAAGGAGAATTCCGGCCAATTTTTACGTTAATCTTGAGCGCTATAAATATGCGAGTACAGTCGATAGAAAAAAAAACGAGCCGAATCGGTGTGGTCAACACGGAGTAGCTGCAGCTACGTCTACGAGCTTCCACTTAGCTAAAACTGCAGTTTTAAAGTGCCTTTTTGCCTCTTATGCAATTAAAATGTCTGTGCAACATGAACAGGGCCCTTACGTGACAACAACATGCGTTTTCAACTCAGACATTGTTTAAATTCACCTACCCTGTCTCTATCCTGCTGGTAGCTAGTTCGCCCTGCTAGCTTCTAGCTGCTGTCCGTGATAAGTGTGTTCAGCCAGGCTTATTCTGTGATAATCATCACGCAACAGTTCCGTGTGGATTTGTAGCTCATCCATTTTGTGTGTGATCAATCTGGTGTTGGTGAGTAGAAGGCTTGGCATTGTCAATCTGTGTGCTAGCAGGCCCTACCGGGATCCTGCTTCTGATTTCTCCCCACCTTTGTCGCCTCCCGCTCCCGAAAACAATCCAGAGAGTGCCCGGTGGTCTGGCTATGTTCCCCAGTGGACAGGTCATGCCTTCGCGACTTAAAGGACAATACCGGCGCAAAACAAACCTAGGGGTTAATAACAGATGTGTACCCACTTGATCGTTCTCTGGGAGCTTGAAAGAAGTATTCGGGGTACAGGGAAAGTAAAAAGAAATCGCTATTTATACAACTCAGAAGACTCAAAATATCACCAAACCTCAACGGTAGCATAATGAGGGTCCCCAAAGCATTGAGAACATTGTAAGTGTACAGACGTTTATTCAATTCAATTCAATTTTATTTATAGTATCAAATCATAACACGAGTTATCTCGAGACACTTTACAGATAGAGTAGGTCTAGACCACACTCTATAATTTACAAAGCCCCAACAATTCCAACAATTACAGTAATTCCCTCAAGAGCAAGCAGTGCGACAGTGGCAAGGAAAAACTCCCTCTTGGGAAGAAACCTCGAACAGACCCAGGCTCTTGGTAGGCGGTGTCTGACGGTGCCGGTTGGGGATATGATAATGATTCATATGATGAACGAAGAGCTGTGGGAGCTCTGTGAAAGGGCTACGAGAGAGCTACCGGTAGTCAATGCCACAACACAGCCTCGTACTTCGGGAAACTGGTGGTGTAGCTACCTGCGGACATTGTGAAGCTATGGCCACCAAACAGGAGTGTCTGTGTTGCACGGAGTGGGACCTGTTGCGTCGCGACACCCAGAGACAGTCTGAAGATTTCCCCCCTCTGATAAACAGGGCTGTACTTGAAACTTTTTTACATGTCCCGAAAATAAATTGGAGACGGCGACCCAGACCGGAGGGACCAGATGGACAGTTATCCACTGAGTAAATAGCTACACTAGAAAGTTATGTTTACATCAGTGCTATTATTTTAGATATATTGAGCAAATTGCTTTTGATTTTAGTTTGTGTCGCCAGCTGTAAGTTCAAGACTGGTAAACATGAACGCGAGTGTCTTTATAATCTATCTTTTCAATAAACTGTCTGTACACTTACAAAGTTCTCAATGCTTCGGTTAACATTTAGGGACCCTCATTATGCTACTGTTGAAGTTTGGACCTTTTAGTTTTGAGCCTTTTAAGTGGTACAAAATAGTGATTTGTTTTTACTTTCCATGTGTCCCGAATACTAGCGTTGTAAGCTAATCAGCGGTCCGCGCTAGCTTCTTTCAAGCTACAAACACATTCGATTAACATGAAAACATGTCCCAGAGAACGATCGAGTGGGTACACATCTGTTATTAACCCCTAGGTTCATTTTGCGCTGGAATTGTCCTTTAAACACTTGGGTTCTAAAATTGTGTTCTTTCAGGAAACACACTTGGTGTTGGCTGAGGTTATTAGACTGAGAAGAAGATGGCAGGGACAGGTCTATGCAGCTAATTTTTCATCTCATGGCAGGGGTGTGGCTATTTTAATCCACAAAACCATCCCCATTCAGATAAGCACTACCAGTTTAGACCCCTAGAGCAAGTAGCCTATATAATTTTACAAGGAAGTCTGTTTGGCCATCACCTCAACTTGGTTAATATATACGGCCTCAATAAGGACGACCCAGACTTTCATAACATTTTTCTGTCACTTGCATCATTAAGAGGGGAAATTATTATGGGAGGAGATTTCAACTGCACATTAAACCCCAATATCGACCGAGAGGGTGGTCAGGACTTACAGTTGAAACCAGATATTTACATACACTTCAGAAAAAAAACACAAAAACTTTTATTTCTTTACTGTCATACATTAAATCAGAGTAAACTTTTTCTGTTTTAGATCAATAAATATTAAAAATTTTTTTGCACTTTCATCACAGTCAGAAGTATACATACACTTCCTTAGTATTTGGTAGAATTGCCCCGAAACTGTTTCACTTGGGCAAAACGTTTTTTGCTTCCACAAGCTTTCTATGGGATTGAGATCAGGGCTTTTTGATGGCCACTCCAATACCTTGACTTTGTTGTCCTTAAGCCACTTTGTAACTAATTTAGAGGTATACTTGGGGTCATTGTCCATTTGGAAGATCCATTTGCGCCCAAGCTTTAAAGGAATATTTCACCGCTGGAAAGCTGAATATATCTTTAAATTGGGTCACTTATGTAGTAGAAATGTGAAAAAAATTGAAATTGGTGCCTTCTAGGCCGAGAAAAGCCAGAAAATGTGTTTTGGTCTTATATGGATGAAAAACACCAAATCCCAGAATGCACCTGCTTCGTTGCTTTGAGTCCACTCCCAAGCCACGCCTACCGCTTGACAGACCGACAGAGGCATTCAACTCAACTCAAGCGTGTTTTATTGTCATTTCAACCATATACACGAAACAACGTTTCATGGTGACTCAAGTGGTGTTACACATTTAACATATATAAAAACGACATTATATAAAAACGACATACGAAACAGGCTACATTTAGTACACACACTTTATAGGCTCCGTAAAGTTCAGCTAACGCATACTAGCATTAGCGTTTTTTGCGCGGGCTGTAAACACCGGAGCATAAACACAGCCGCTGAATTAGTGTGTAATGTAGAATGGTCGGCATTTAACAGTCACAAACTCCACCAGCAGTTAGCAGTTAAATGGATACAAATCACCACACCTCGGTGTTAACACAGCCCACCTCTTTTACCTGGCGACAGAGCATCTCTAGCTCGGAGGGCTAGCAGGCCTGGTAGCTGGACAGTCCGGTACACTATTCAGGCAGGTTTCCACAACAACAAAAACACGGCAGTCTCTGAACTCACGTTGGGAGTGTCGTTGAAGTTGGATGTAGTCCAGTTTGTGGTCTAAATGAGCGGACACTTGCAAGCAGGATCCGTAAAGTTCAGCTAACGCATACTAGCATTGGTGTAGCTAAACACACAGTATAAACACAGCCGTAATTAGCGTGGAATGTCGAATGGTCGGCATTTAACAGTCACAAGCTCCACCAGCAGTTAGCAGTAGCTAGTTGGGTTTTATTTCTACACCAGTCCGTATAACAGCCCACCTCCACGGGGCCGGGCGAGCAGCCTGGAAGCTGGATAGTCCCGTTCCGTACACTGTTGTTCAGGCATGTTTCCACAACAACAAAAACACAGCAGTCACTGAACTCACGTTGGGATTTTCGTTGAAGGAGGATGTAGTCCAGCTTGTTGTTTAATGAGCAGACACTTGCAAGCAGGATGGCTGGGACAGGTGAACAGCTAGCATTAGCTTTCCACCTAGCCAATGAGGATGTCCCCTAGCCGAGTGCCGAGTATTCAGTCTGTAAAAACGTTTCCTCCATATTCTCCGATCTGTACCGATGTATCCCGGTGGTACACACGTCCGGTAGTTTGAATGCAGATAATTGTTGTAAATGTTTTCTGCTGAAAACCAAAAGCCTGTTTAGCGAAGATTCAAGATGGCTGACAGTCGTTTTCATTCGGAATACCTCTCGGCCAGACTGGCAGTCCAACCCCTGTGGCGCGTTGAAAACATACCGAAGTAGATCCTACTACTGGCTGTAGTCCTTGTTTCTGTTGCCCAAAATCTTCCAATGACGCAAAAATCGTCATTTTACGTCATCGGAAGATTTTTTCCAGGCCCCAAATGCAGAAATCTCTCGTCTCAGGGGGACATGAGGGAGGGAGGCACGGTCATTCAGAAATACTATCGGGTTTCTACTGATACAAAGCTGAATGCTAAATCGGTGAAGTATCCCTTTAACTTCCTGGCTGATGTCTTCAGATGTTGCTTCAATATATCCACAAAATTTTCTTTTCTCATGATGCCATCTATTTTGTGAAGTGCTCCAGTCCCTTCTGCAGCAAAGCAGCCCCACAACATTATACTACCACCCCCATACTTCACAGTTGGGATGGTGTTCTGAGGCTTCAAAGCTTCGCCCTTTTTCCTCCAAATATACCGTTTATCATTATGGCCGAACAGTTCAATTTTTGTTTCGTCAGACCACAGGACATGTCTCCAGAAATTAAGATTTTTGTCCCCATGTGCAGTTGCAAACTGTAGTCTGGCTTTTTTATGGTGGTTTTGAAGTAATGGCTTTCTTCTCCCAGAGTAACCTTTTAGATCATGGTGGTACAGGACTCGTTTTACTGTGGATAATGCCACACAGGTCTTACCAGTTTCAGCTAGCATCTTCACAAGGTCTTTTGCTGTTGTCCTGGGATTGATTCGCATATTTCGCACCTCCCTCGAAAATGATCTGATTTCTGAACAAAAAACGCTCCTCTCTGGGACTCAGAATCCGTCTCCTTCCTGAGCGGTATGATGGTTGTACATTCCCATGTTTATTATAATTGCGTATTATTGTCTGAACAGATGAATGTGGGACCTTCAGGCATCTGGAAATTGCACCTAAGGAGCCACACTTGTGGAGGCCCACAATTCTTTTCCTGATGTCTTGGTTGATTTCTCTTGATTTTCCCATGATGTCAAAGAAAGAGGCTATGTGTTTGAGATGTGCCTTTATATGCATCCACAGGTGTGCCACCAATTAACTCAGAAGCTTCTTAAGCTCAGAATGGAATCATCTGGAGTTTTCTTTTTGTTTAAAGACACAATAAAATTAGTGTATGTATACTTCTGACTTTGATATAAGTGATAAAAAAAAACATAAAAATTCTTCCTCGCTCGATTCTGACATTCAACAAATGCAATTTTTTTTTTAATATTTATTGATCTAAAACAGAAAAAGTTTACTCTGATTTAATGTATGACAGTAAAGAAATAAAAGTTTTTTTGGCGAAGATTGGCCATTAGGGGGCGCTATAGTCAACATATACCAGTTTGGGCCTTTTAACCACTTCTGAGGTTGAGCATGTTGTATACAACGCCAAACGGCACTTCTGATTCATAACTTTATAAGTTAATAATTATAAATAGTCGAAACTTAAGGTCTTTTGGAGCTAAAAGCTAACAGTTGCCCTTTCTGCTGATGTTTTTTTTTTTGTCTTCCTAGTCCTTACAGAAGGTTTTGCATCCAGCCTAGATGTCCAGAGTTTTTCGGGTCTTTGTGAAATTAATTCATACTGTTACATCCAAGATTGATACACTGTGTGTAAGAAATGTTAATAGTTTGTCCTTTATGAGTTATAATGTTCAATATGTTTATTTTTGCACTGGATGACTCCAAATACATAGAACTGTAGATGTGTTGCTCGTTCGGCATGCCGCTCTGAGGATTTGTACCAAATTTGGCAAAGGTCGGCCATTAGTGGCCGCTATAATCAACGTATAAGAGTTACAATGGGAATGTATCACAGACCTTGCAGCTCACACTTCTCAATATTTAATTAAATTTTTTTGAAATTTGTGCCTTCTAGGCCGAGAAAAGCCAGAAAATGTGTTTTGGTCTTATATGGATGAAAAACACCAAATCCCAGAATGCACCTGCTTCGTTGCTTTGAGTCCACTCCCAAGCCACGCCTACCGCTTGACAGACCGACAGAGGCATTCAACTCAACTCAAGCGTGTTTTATTGTCATTTCAACCATATACACGAAAAAACGTTTCATCGTGATTCAAGTGGTGTTACACATTTAATATAAAAACGACATTATATAAAAACGACATACGAAACGGGCTACATTTAGTACACACACTTTATAGGCTCCGTGAAGTTCAGCTAACACATACTAGCATTAGCGCTTGGTGGGCTGTAAACACCGAGCATAAACACAGCCGTGAATTAGCGTGCAATGTAGAATGGTCGGCATTTAACAGTCACAAACTCCACCAGCAGTTAGCAGTTCAATGGATACAAATCACCACGTTTCTGCACCACTTAGTGTTAACACAGCCCACCTCTTTTACTCGGCGACAGAGCATCTCTAGCTCGGAGGGCTAGCAGGCCTGGTAGCTGGACAGTCCGGTACACTATTCAGGCATGTTTCCACAACAACAAAAACACAGCAGTCTCTGAACTCAAGTTGGGAGTTTCGTTGAAGTTGGATGTAGTCCAGTTTGTGGTCTAAATGAGCGGACACTTGCAAGCAGGATCCGTAAAGTTCAGCTAACACATACTAGTATTGGTGTAGCTAAACACAGAGTATAAACACAGCCGTGAATTAGCGTGGAATGTCGAATGGTCGGCATTTAACAGTCACAAGCTCCACCAGCAGTTAGCAGTAGCTAGTTGGATTTTATTTCTACACCAGTCCGTTTAACACAGCCCACCTCCACGGGCCGGCGAGAGCAGCCTGGTAGCTGGATAGTCCCGGTGCCAGTACACTGTTGTTCAGGCATGTTTACACAAAAACAAAAACACAGCAGTCACTGAACTCACGTTGGGAGTTTTGTTGAAGGAGGATGTAGTCCAGCTTGTTGTTTAATGAGCAGACACTTGCAAGCAGGATGGATGGGACAGGTGGACAGCTAGCGTTAGCTTTCCACCTAGCCAATGAGGATGTCCCGTAGCCGGCTAGCGGCATTGAGCGACACCGCTGGTCTCCGTGCAGGCGAAGCTCACGTAGTGTGCCGAGTATTGCGTCTGTAATAACGTTTCCTACATATTCTCCGATCTGTACCGATGTATCCCGGTGGTACACACGTCCGGTAGTTTGAATGCAGATAATTGTTGTAAAAGTTTTCTGCTGAAAACCGAAAGCCTGTTTAGTTAAGGTTCAAGATGGCTGACAGTCGTTTTCATTCGGAATACCTCGGCCAGACTTCGGCAGTCCAACCCCTGCGTGGTGTTGAAGGCTACATACGGAAGTAGATCCTAATACTGGCTGTAGTCCTGGCCACTGGCCCAAAAATCTTCCGATGACGCAAAAATCGTCATTTTACGTCATCGGAAGATTTTTTCCAGGCCCCAAATGCAGAGATCTCTCGTCTCAGGGGGACATGAGGGAGGGAAGCACGGTCATTCAGAAATACTATCGGGTTTCTACTGATACAAAGCTGAATGCTAAATCGGTGAAGTATCCCTTTAAGGTCTCCTAATGGGGTAACATTGGTTGGGCTGAAAATGGCCTGGTTGATATTTTATTGGCCCTTACGCATTCCTGTGTTTTGGCCCTATTTGTAACTTTTGAGCTTTTCTTCCAAATATGGCATGAATATTCACATGAGCTGTGCACTGATTGGTTGAGCGAATCCCCATACACACACATTAGAGACGCGCGCTGATTGGTTGAGCGAATCCCCATACACACACACACACGTTAGAGACGCGACAGAATATCATATTCCAGACACTGCAATGTTTCGTTACCAAATTCACTTCTGAGACTTTTTTATGCGAGAAATCAACTATATAAAGCTCAACTATGGGCCGTTTTACGAAAATTGATGGCTAATTGCAAATTTGGTAAGACGTGTCGGACTTTAGGAGCTCCACACAGTCTGACGAGAAAGTGGCAGCCTGCTGGGCTCCATACCCAGGGCAAAGTCACCCTTTGTGGATTACTGCACTACCGGGGCTCCGCGGCCGGCTGCCGGCATAACTATAATATATTTAGAAGAATCTAAATATATATATATATATATATATATATATATATATATATAGTTTTTTTCTATCTATAACATACTCCCTTAAAAGATGGGCTGACCTCCCCATATCATTAATAGGTCGTGTCAATATCATTAAAATTAATATTTTGCCAAAACTCATATATTTTTCAATCCATTCCCTTAAACCCTCCGCCTACTCTATTTTGTAGATTGAAAGAACTAATAACTAACTTTATTTGGAATAATAAACGCCCTAGACTTAGACTCTCCTTACTATATATGCCTTACGATAGAGGGGGACTCCAAGTTCCAAACTTTCTCTGATACCATTGGGCGGCCCAGATTAGAGCTGCCATGTACTAGTTCTTGGATGATTTTACCACCCCCTGGATCAGAATAGAAACTGCCACTGCATCTTCATTGCCTTTAAATTTGTATTTATACTCTGACACACTAAAAAACCTGATAAAAGACACCCATCATCCTTTTGTTAAGAATACCATTACAGTCTGCTACAAAATAAAACTTATTAATTAATTTCAGAGTCTGATATATCAGGATTTACCCCAATATGGGGTAACCGCAGATTCCATCCAGGCAGAAATTACTCTGGTTTTAGATCTTGGGCAGATCGAGGGATTAGCAAAACTATGGATATGTAAAACGACAACAATGTAATGTATAGCTTTGAGGATTTGCAAATAATCAACAATATCCCTAGGAATCACTTTTTCAAATACTTGCAAATCAGGAGTTATATTTTAAAAAAACATCAGTCCGCTCGTAGACCCCCTCTGTCCAACCTTGAAAAGGCCATAATGGACAATCTCCAGGGTCGTGGCCAGGTGTCCCTCCTATATCATTTTTTTGTGGATAATTCTGAAGAATCCTCAAATAGCAAAAGGCTGGAGTGGTCGCACGACCTGAGCAGGGAAATCTCTGAAGTAGACTGGAAGACAGTTTGCCAAACAGCTCAGACACAGACTATCAACACCAGATTTAAACTGATACAATTTAAATGGATTATGTGCACTTACATAACTCCTTACCTCCCCCCTGCATAGTTTTAATAAGAATAACCCAGATCTATGTGTTAAATCTGGCCTAGAAGAGGGTATACTATTTCATTGTCTGTGGAACTGCCCAAAAATTTGAGAATTCTGGGAAAAGGTTGTACAGACTTTGTCTGACGTTACCTCTGTGCTCTGTACCTGTATGCCCTAAGATTTTCATCCTTGGTCTTTTTCCACTAGAGACAAGACTGTCAAGTGCTCATAAAGAAATAATCAATGTATGTTCACTACAGGCTAAACACTGTATTGCTACCTCATGGAAGAGCACTGAGGCACCTTCAGTGGGATTATGGTTTAAGAACCTCTCCGACTGCCTAGCCATGGTAAAACTAACATACACCAACAAGGGGAAAATTCAGAGCTTCTACAAACATTGGGGACAATTTACTGAATATCTTGAGAATCATCTACCCAGAAGTCTACCGAGTAACTGATTGATGCTACTGTATTGTTTCAAGTAAAAAGCAGTTTTTTTCCCCCCCTTTCTCTTAAACATGGTTATATGTGTGTGTATGTGTATATATGTATGTCTAGATGTCTACATTTACACGTGCATATATGTAGATCTGATATCCTGAGTTATGTATATGTGTATGGTAGGCTATGTATGTGGTGTTATGGTGTGTCAATTTTGAAAGAATTCCAATAAATAAAAAAATAAAATTGAAGGTGCAATATGTAATACATTTACTGCTTTAAATCCAACAAGAACTGCAAGCAGTTATGACGGGGTCCAAGCCTCCCGGTGCCAGTCGCCCCCGACGACCCGGGGAGCGCGCAAAAGCCGGACCCAAAGTGTAACGGTGGGGAGGCAAAAGTCAGTAAAAATTGAGAGGTGTGAGCCACAAGGTCTGCGGTACATTGCCATTACAAATATCCCATTAACATTGATCGAGTAAAAGGGCCAAAACTGGTCGTTGACTGGCACTTCTACCTCAATTATAGCGCCCCCTAAAGGCCAATCATCACCAGATTTGGTGATGATTGGCCTTTAGGGGGCGCTATAGTGGGATGTCGAACAATAATACCAACTTTTGCTTGGATTTGGCCGAGATATGCTAAAGTTCGTGTTTCGTAGCTAGCTACGAAATTTTGTTTTTGTGCGTAAATTGCGCATAGTTTTACGTAGCAAAATTCTTTTGATAACTTTTGGTCAGGTCGGTCTGGAGATGCTACGTACCAGGTTTCGTGAAGATCGGTAGCATGGCCTAGGAGGAGTTACAAAAAGTTGGTTTTGCGCATTGCGCGATATTGCAAAAAAAACCTTAGCGGAAATGGGTGTGGCCTATATCATCAGATTCATCAGTGGGAGTTATAGGCAAATCACGTTTGAATTCATTATAGCGCCACCTAGTGGTCCACATGTAGTTTTTGGTATGTTAAGTCCATGAGCCATTATACATCTACACTGTAAATTTGAAGTTGCTCACATTAGTGTAAGTGGTGAATCCACGCCCACTTTGACGAATCAGTATCCACTGTAGGCCTGTCCTCAGGAGTCGCCATAATTGGCACCCTCAAAATTTCATAAAAATTGGATGAGCCGTTGATGAGATACTAAGTTTTTGTACTTGTAGCGCCCCCTATTGGCCAATTTTTGTTGGGGAGCCTCAGAGGCACATAGCAAACAAGAATCTAAAGTTTCGCGTTGATAGCCTTTAGTTTAGCCGATATATGGCAAAGTTCGTTTTTTTTCGTAGCTAGCTACACAAATTTGTTTGTGCATAATTTTATAATTAATAATACTTTTAATAACTTTTTGTCAGGTCTGTCTGGAGATGCTACGTGCCAAGTTTCGTGCAGATCATGTGTAGGAGTTCGAAAAAGTAGGTTTACGATAAATTGTGATTTTTCGCATATAAAAGTATAGGCGGAAACGGGCATGGCCTATATCAGGAGATTCACCTGAATTCAGGGAACGTGTGGATATGAATATTTTTAATGTGCGATGTACGGTTTGGGAGTTATAAGGTCAAATGTGTTTTTTTTCTGCTATAGCGCCACCTAGTGGTGGAAGTGGCTGAATTGTTTTCTGAGGTCCTTGCAGGGATCTGGACCTGTCCTGTAAATGGCACCCCTCCACCATGTATGGTTTAGGCTGTAGCATCACTTTTATCAACGGAAAAATAATAAGAATTAAAGCTGCGAGCAGCGATGGACGGGCCCTCGCGCCTCTGTGCGCGTCGGGGTTACCGGCGGACGCCGCTCCTTGCGACCGTGCATTCGCGCAGCACTTAGATGCCGCAAATCGTCAACGATGAAAGGGGAACTACCTGCCGAGTTCAACGATAGCTCACACAAGACTCTACATCATACAGTTCATTAGCTGTGAAAAGGAAGTGGCAAAAGCGTAGGGGGCGGGTCAAACCATCACCAATTAAAAAGGAAATCTGTGCTGAGTTCAATGATACCTCACACAAGCCTCTACCTTAGATGGGTCAGCATTTATTCAAAAGGGCGTGGCTTTAACATATGGGGGGGGGAAAAAAAAAAAAAAAAAAAAAAGAAGCCCTTCTCGGCTAAAACAACCCAAAAAAAAAGGGCAAAAAAAACAGGGGGGGGGCCCCCCCCCAAAACATAGGGGCGGGCCAAACCATCACCAATGAAGAAGGAAGTCTCTGCTGAGTTCAATGATACCTCACACAAGGGTATACCTTAAACGGTTCAAACGTTATGAAAGGGGGCGTGGCTTATGCATAGGGGGCGGGCCAAAACATCACCAATGAATAAGGAACTCTCTGCTGAGTTCAATGACACCTCACACAAGACTCTACCTTAAACGGTTCAAATGTTATGAAAGGGGGCGTGGCCTATGTGAGTGGGAGTGGTCATATTATAGGGGCCGGCTCAGTATCACACGTAGACCACACATTCTGAGTTTCATGCAAATCGGATGATGTTTGTCATATAAGGAAGATTTCATGTTGCCAGCGGGGGGCGCTATGACCAAAAGTCAATTGTGGCCTGTAGGTGTCCTCAGGCCTGGACCCTTGTCAATCGTTAGAAATTTCGGGCAGATATGACAACGTACACTCAAGTTACAACAACTTCTTTGTTCATCGCTAAACACTCAAAATGGCCACCACGCCACGCCCACACCGTCTTACGAAAAGTTTTTCTTTTAATAACTTTTCATCGTTAAGGTGTTGGGATGGTACAAACCAAGTTTGAAGTCCATCGGATGAAATCTCCAGGAGGAGTTTGTTAAAGTATAGCACCTTGACTTTTAGGCCTACTTCCTGTTGCCACTAAGGGGCGCTATGACTTTAAGTAAATATCGTTCTTTATTTGTGCTCAGGGTTGGACTCTTATGAATCCTGAAAAGTTTCGAGGTAATCGGACAACGTACGCTCGAGTTACACCCACTTCCTGTTTCGGCGGCGAAACGCACAAAATGGCCGCCCTGCCACGGCCACGCCCTATGACGAAAAGTTTTTCTTTTAACAACTTTTCATCTTTAATATCTTAAGATGGTACAGACCGAGTTTGAAGTTGATCGGATGAAATCTCTAGGAGGAGTTCGTTAAAGTACGACATGTGGAAATGGCCAAAATCGCACTAATTTCGAACTTTGAAATCAAAATGGCGGACTTCCTGTTGGGTTTAGGGTATGGCTCTAATGAAGTGTTTTGTACATCTTGACATGTTACATATGTGTACCAAGTTTCGTGAGTCTACGTTAAACGCACTGCAGGGGCTCAATTTTCTTAACTTTCTAGGGGGCGCTAGCGAGCCATTTTTGTGCGCCTATTCCCGAAACCCTTAAAATACGTAAATTTTCACCAGACTTGATGCGACCGCCAAATTTGGTGAGTTTTTGAATATGTTAAGGCCCTCAAAAAGCTAATTCATTTGACGGGAAAAAGAATAATAGAAAGAAAGAAAGAATAATTCCTTCAGTTTCAATAGGGCCTTCGCCGCTGTCGGCGCTCGGGCCCCAATAATTCCTTCAGTTTCAATAGGGCCTTCGCCGCTGTCGGCGCTCGGGCCCTAATTAAAGCTGCGAGCAGCGATGGACGGGCCCTCGCGCCTCTGTGCGCGTCGGGGTTACCGGCGGACTCCGCTCCTTGCGACCGTGCATTTGCGCGGCACTCAGATGCCGCAGATTGTCACCAATGAAAAGGGAACTCCCCGCCGAGTTCAACGATAGCTCACACAAGACTCTAAGTCATACGGTTGATTAGCTGTGAAAAGGGGCGTGGCTAATGCATAGGGGGCGGGTCAAACCATCACCAATGAAGAAAGAAGTCTCTGCTGAGTTCAATGACACCTCACACAAGACTCTACCTTAAACGGTTCAAATGATATGAAAGGGGGCGTGGCCTGATTAAGTGGGCGTGGTCATATTATAGGAGGTGGCTCAGTATCACATGTAGACCACACATTCTAAGTTTCATGTAAATCGGTTGATGTTTGTCATATAAGGCGCATTTCCTGTGGCGGCTATGACCAAAAGTCAATTTTGGCCTGTAGGTGTCCTCAGGCCTGGACCCTTGTCCGTATCTGCCCGAAATTTCTCACGATTGACAAGGGTTCGGGCCTGAGGAAGACAACCAATACAGACTTTTGTCACTCGCGCTTGCTAACAACATGAAATGTGCCTTATATGACAAACATCATCCGATTTGCATGAAACTCAGAAATGTGTGGTCGACCGACTACTAATATGACCACACCACTCAGGAACGCCCCCTTTCACAACATTTGAACCGTTTAAGGTAGAGTCTTGTGTGAGGTGTCATTGAACTCAGCAGAGAGTTCCTTCTTTATTAGTGATGGTTTGGCCCGCCCCCTATGCATAAGCCATGCCCCCTTTAATTACTAATGGCCCGATTGATGTAAACACTTGTGTGAGGTATCATTGAACTCAGCAGAGACTTCCTTCTTCATCGGTGATGGTTTGGCCCGTCCCCTATGTTTAAGCCACGCCCCCTTTCATACATGCTGACCCATTTAAGGTAGAGTCTTGTGTGAGGTATCATTCATCTCAGCAGAGGCTTCATTTTTAATTAATTGGTGATGGTTGGACCCGCCCCCTATGCTTTAGCCATGCCCCCTTTCACAGCTAATGAACCGTATGATGTAGAGTCTTGTGTGAGCTATCTTTGAACTTGGCGGGGAGTTCCCTTTTCAGTGGTGACGGTTTGCGGCGTCTGAGTGCCGCGCAAATGCACGGTCGCAAGGAGTGGCGTCCGCCGGTAACCCCGACGCGCGCAGAGGCGCGAGGGCCCGTCCATCGCTGCTCGCAGCTTTAATAACTTCTTACTTTTTTCGGAATTAAGGCGCACGTTAGGGGGCGCTATGGAGCCCCCTGGCAACACCCGAGGCCAAGCACTACAGAACTTTGCAATTTTCACCAGTTGTGACAGGTGTACAAATTTTTGTGAGTTTTCGTGCATGCTAACGCCCTCAAAAATGCGACAAAAGACTCTGAAAAATAATAATCTGATGAAAAACAATAGGTTCCTTCGCACTTTCAGTGCAAGGCACCGTTGGGGCACCGTTGGGGCCTTGCACTTTCGTGCTCGGGCCCTAAATATATTCGAATTACGACCAAAAATGAAGCTAACTAGCCGCAATTTGTACACATCATGGTACACATAGGATTGAAGGGACAGTCGCAGCTAACGAAACCCTTACAGCTCACAAATATTCATTAACTTGAAGTCGGACACCGTTGTTAGCTTAATAAAACATTTAGTTAGATGTTGAATAAGTGGCGTGACGAAATTCAAACTGTAATTAAAGCTGCGAGCAGCGATGGACGGGCCCTCGCACCTCGGCGCGCGTCGGGGTTACCGGCGGCCGCCTTGTGACCGTGCATTCGCGCGGCACTCAGACGCCGCAAATCGTCAACAATGAAAAGGGAACTCCCTGCCGAGTTCAACGATACCTCACACAAGATTCTACCTCATACGGTTCATTAGCTGTGAAAAGGGGCGTGGCCAAAGCATAGGGGGCAGGTCAAACCATCACCAATTAAAAAGGAAGTCTCTGCTGAGTTCAATAATACCTCACACAAGGGTCTACATCAAACGGGTCATTAGTTATGAAAGGGGGCGTGGCTAAAGCTTAGGGGGCGGGTCAAACCATCACCAATTAAAAAGGAAGTCTCTGCTGAGTTCAATGATACCTCACACAAGACTCTACCTTAGATGGGTAAGCATGTATGAAAGGGGGCGTGGCTTGAACATAGGGGGCGGGTCAAACCATCAACAATGAAGAAGGAACTCTCTGCTGAGTTCAATGACACCTTACACAAGACTCTAACTTAAACGGTTCAAATGTTATGAAAGGGGGCGTGGCCTGAGTAAGTGGGCGTGGTCATATTATAGGGGGTGGCTCAGTATCACATGTAGACCACACATTCTGAGTTTCATGTAAATCGGATGATGTTTGTCATATAAGGCACATTTCCTGGTACCAGCGGGGGGCGCTATGACCAAAAGTAAATTTTGGCCTGTAGGTGTCCTCAGGCCTGGACCTTTGTCAAGTGTGAGAAATTTCGGGCAGATACGACAACGTACACTCAAGTTACAACAACTTCTTTGTTCATCGCTAAACACTCAAAATGGCCGCCACGCCCAGACCGTCTGACGAAAAGTTTTTCTTTTAATAACTTTTCATCTTTAAGGTGTTGGGATGGTACAGACAAGTTTGAAGTCCATCGGATGAAATCTCTAGGAGGAGTTCGTTAAAGTATACCACCTTGACTTTTAGGCCTACTTCCTGTTGCCACTAGGGGGCGCTATGACTTTAAGTAAATATCGGCGTTTATTTGTCCTCCGGATTGGACTCTTAGGAATCCTGAAAAGTATGAAGCCAGTTGGACAATGTACACTCGAGTTACACCCACTTCCTGTTTTGGCGGCATAACGCACAAAATGGCCGCCCCGCCACGGCCACGCCCTATGACGAAAAGTTTTTCTTTTAACAACTTTTCATCTTTAACATCTTAAGATGGCACAGACCGAGTTTGAAGTTGATCGGATGAAATCTCTAGGAGGAGTTCGTTAAAGTACGACATGTGGAAATGGCCAAAATCGCACTAATTTCGAACTTTGAAATCAAAATGGCAGACTTCCTGTTGGGTTTGGGTATGGCTCTAATTAAGTTTTTTGTACATCTTGACATGTTACATATGTGTACCAAGTTTCGTGAGTCTACGTCAAACGCACTGCAGGGGCTCAATTTTCTTAACTTTCTAGGGGGCGCTAGCGAGCCATTTTTGTGCGCCTATTCCCGAAACCCTTAAAATACGTTAATTTTCACCAGACTTGATGCGGTCGCCACATTTGGTGAGTTTTTGCATATATTAAGCCCCTCAAAAAGCCAATTCATTTGACGGGAAAATAATAGAAACAATTAAAGCTGCGAGCAGCGATGGACGGGCCCTCGCGCCTCTGTGTGCGTCGGGGTTACCGGCGGACGCCGCTCCTTGCGACCGTGCATTTGCGTGGCATTCAGACACGGAACACCCCGCCGAGTACGATACCTCACACAAGATTCTACGTCATGAGTTCATTAGCTGTGAAAGGGGCGTGGCCAAAGCATAGGGGGCGGGCCAAACCATCACCAATGAAGAAGGAAGTCTCTGCTGAGTTCATTGATACCTCACACAAGGGTATACCTTAAACGGTTCAAATTGTATGAAAGGGGGCGGGGCTTAAGCATAGGGGGCGGGTCAAACCATCACCAATTAAAAAGGAAGTCTCTGCTGAGTTCAATGATGTCTCACACAAGTGTTTACATCAATCGGGCCATTAGTAATACAAGGAGGCGTGGCTTGAACATAGGGGGCGGGCCAAACCATCACCAATGAAGAAGGAAGTCTCTGCTGAGTTCAATGATACCTCACACAAGGGTATACCTTAAACAGTTCAAATGGTATGAAAGGGGGCGTGGCTTATGCATAGGGGGCGGGCCAAACCATCACCAATAAAGAAGGAACTCTCTGCTGAGTTCAATGACACCTCACACAAGACTCTACCTTAAACGGTTCAAATGTTATGAAAGGGGGCGTGGCCTGAGTAAGTGGGCGTGGTCATATTATAGGGGCTGGCTCAGTATCACATGTAGACCACACATTCTGAGTTTCATGTAAATCGGATGATGTTTGTCATATAAGGCAGATTTCCTGTTGCCAGTGGGGGGCGCTATGACCAAAAGTCAATTTTGGCCTGTAGGTGTCCTCAGGCCTGGACCCTTGTCAATCGTGAGAAATTTCAGGCAGATACGACAACGTACACTCAAGTTACAACAACTTCTTTGTTCATCGCTAAACCACTCAAAATGGCCGCCACGCCATGCCGCCATTGCACCGCTGGCCGAAAAGTTTTTCTTTTAATAACTTTTCATCGTTAAGGTGTTGGGATGGTGCAGACCAAGTTTGAAGTCCATCGGATTAAATCTCTAGGAGGAGTTCGTTAAAGTATAGCACCTTGACTTTTAGGCCTACTTCCTGTTGCCACTAGGGGGCGCTATGACTTTAAGTAAATATCGGCCGTTATTTGTCCTCAGGGTTGGACTCTTATGAATCCTGAAAAGTTTCGAGGTAATCGGACAACGCACGCTCGAGTTACACCCACTTCCTGTTTCTGCGGCGAAACGCACAAAATGGCCGCCCTGCCACGGCCACGCCCTATGACGAAAAGTTTTTCTTTTAACAACTTTTCATCTTTAACATCTTAAGATGGCACAGACCGAGTTTGAAGTTGATCGGATGAAATCTCTAGGAGGAGTTCGTTAAAGTACGACATGTGGAAATGGCCAAAATCGCACTAATTTCGAACATTTAATTCAAAATGGCGGACTTCCTGTTGGGTTTAGGGTATGGCTCTAATGAAGTTTTTTGTACATCTTGACATGTTACATATGTGTACCAAGTTTCGTGAGTCTACGTTAAACGCACTGTAGGGGCTAAATTTTCTAAACTTTCTAGGGGGCGCTAGCGAGCCATTTTTGTGCACCTATTCCCAAAACCCTTAAAATACGTAAATTTTCACAAGACTTGATACGACCGCCAAATTTTGTGAGTTTTTGAATATATTAAGCCCCTCAAAAAGCCAATTCATTTGACGGGAAAATAATAATAGAAGAATAATAATTCCTTCAGTTTCAATAGGGCCTTCGCCGCTGTCGGCACTCGGGCCCTAATAATTCCTTCAGTTTCAATAGGGCCTTCGCCGCTGTCGGCGCTCGGGCCTTAAATATACTCGAATTACGACCAAAAATGAAGCTAACTAACCGCAATCTGTACACATAGGATTTAAGGGACAGTCGCAGCTAACGAAACCCTTACAGCTCTCAACTTGAAATCGGACACCGTTGTTAGCTTTATAAGACATTTAGGTATAGGTTGTTTAGCTAAGTGGCGTTACATGTGTGTAACATGTGGTAAGAGATAGCTGGTGTAACAAGCTCGTTGACCGCGCTCTCACACACGGGCCATTTAGCTAGCAGGAAGAGAGGAGATGCAGGCCCTGGAGCTCTGTCAGGGCAGCGGCGTTTGGTAGTAGTCCATTAGCCCAAACGGTGACTTTGCGCGGGTATGAGGTGCTGTGGGCTGCAGCAGACGTGCCGGAGCTCAATCGAGCTCACAGCAGGCCGGGGTCTGTGGAGGAAGGCAGGCCCGGCGGCGAGGCAGCAACACAGGCAGCTGAACTCCGTCACTCAGTTTTACCAAATTTGCAATTAGCCATCCATTTTCGTAAAACGGCCCATATTTGAGCTTTATATAGTTGATTTCTCGCATAAAAAAGTCTCAGAAGTGAATTTGGTAAGGAAACATTGCAGTGTCTGGAATATGAGATTCTGTCGTGTTTCTAATGCGTGTGTATGGCGATTCGCTCAACCAATCAGCGCGCGTCTCTACGTGTGTGTACGGGGCTAAGGCTCAACCAAGCAGCGCGCAGCTCATCTAAATATTCATGACCATACCATATTTGGAAGAAAAGCTCTTGTTACAAATAGGGCCAAAACACAGGGATGCATAAAATATATAAACCATATCAACCAGGCCATTTTCAGCCCAACTAATGTTACATACCCCATTAGGAGACCATAAGGAACAGTGTGAAATACCCTATATAATCATTCTATCACCCCTTTAAAGCTGCAAGCGGCGTTGAACGGACACTCGCTCCTCTGTGTGTGTCGGGGTTACTGGCGGATGCCGCTCCTTGCGACCGTGTACTCAGACACTGCAAATCATCACCAATGAAAATGGAACTCTCTGCTGAGTTCAATGATACCTCACACAATAGTCTACATCAAACGGGTCATTAGTTATAAAAGGGGGTATGGCTAAAGCATAGGGGGCAGGTCAAACCATCACCAATTAAAAAGGAACTGTCTGCTGAGTTCAATGATACCCCACACAAGACTCTACCTTAAACGGTTCAAAAGCCATACAAGGGGGCGTGGTCTGAGTACATGAGCGTGGTTAAAGTATACCCCCCCATAATTTAACCACGCCCATGTACTCAGACCACGCCCCCTTTGTGTGGTCTACATGCGATATTGAGCCCCCCCTGCTCAATATCACATGTAGACCACACATTATGGGCCCTATCTTGCACCCAGCGCAATTGACTTTGTACACAGACGCATGTATCATTCCTATTTTGCACCCAACGCACAGCGGACTTTTTCCTCCACAGACGCACGTTGGTAAATTAGGGAATGTATTTGCGCTCCTGGGGCGGCAGTTCAGCGAAAAGAGGAGGCGTGTTCAGGCGCAAACGTTCCATGGTGCTATTTTGCAGTTTCAGAAAACAATTCCGCCACTGACCAGGAAAAACCTGGTCTAAAGTCAGTGGTGCGTTATTCAGATGCTATTTTAGGGGAGAATGCTTGGCCATGATGTAGCGTGCGCACAACGCGCATACACCTTGCTTCCCTCATCTACACGGACGCAGCAGCTCCCATTTTTGCAAACCATACATAATTACAAGGAAAAATATTAGTGAAAATGCGCTTCAGGTGTTTGGATAGGTCAGGAATATTAGAGGACTTAAGGAGACGTGATGTTGAACTACAGTGGGATTTGACACTTGAGGGTCCGGGAGTGGTAATGTGCGATGTGCTCCTGATGGGAGGAGGGAGGAGGAAGGGGCACAAAAGGAGCAGACGGGCATTTATTACTTTGTCGCATCCCGGACAGCTTCCGCTGGCGTGCACCAGGCAAATCCGCCGTCATAATAGCAATCCACCATGGAACAAGCGCGCCTGCTCTTAAAGGGAATGTGAGATGACGCTCTGATTGGTTTATTGCACATTACGCCCAAACCACACCTAGCTACTTCAGGCCAACCCATTTTAGATTTACGTCGGGCGCAAGACTCATTTATCCCGCCAGTATAATAGCAACAGCACCTGAGATCCGCCCACAAAGCTACTTGTGTTTTGCGTTTCATACTTGCATTTCAGATCGTTAAAATAGGGCCCTATAAGTTTCATGTAAATCGGATGATGTTTGTCATGTAAGGCTGATTTCCTGTTGCCAGCGGGGGGCGCTATGACCAAAAGTCAATTTTGGCCTGTAGATGTCCTCAGGCCTGGACCTTTGTCAATCGTGAGAAATTTCGGGCAGATATGACAACGTACACTCAAGTTACAACAACTTCTTGTTCATTGATAAATGCTCAAAATGGCCGCCAAGCCACGCCCACACCATTGGATGGAAAGTTTTGCTTTAAATAACTTTTCATCTTTAAAAGGTGTTGAGATGGTACACACCATATTTGAAGTCCATCGGATGAAATCTCTAGGAGGAGTTCATTAAAGTACAGCACCTTGACTTTTAGGTCTACTTCCGGTTGCCACTAGGGGGCGGTATGACTTTGAGCCAATATTGGCCTGTAGATTTCCTCAGGGTTGGACTCTTATGAATCCTGAAAATTTTTGAGCTGATTGGGCAATGTAGACTTGAGTTACACTCACTTCCTGTTTCATTGGCAAAACACAAAATGGCCGCCCCGCCACGGCCAGGTCCTGTGACTAAAAGTTTTTCTTTTAATAACTTTTCATCTTTAAGGTCTTAAGATGGCACAGACCAAATTTGAAGTCGATCAGATGAAATGCGATGCGCGCGCACACACACACACACACACACACACACACACACACACACACACACACACACACACCACTAGGAGCGCCAGGATTTAGATTGTAGGTGAGCAAACGTCATTCATTTCATTGGATCACTTGCTGGTGACGATGCAGCCTGCGGGCAGGCTTAATAGTCCACACGTGGGGTAGAAGCCGCTGATTGGCTGAGAAGCTTTCACTCAAAGCTTTCCTCGGGCTGCTTATTGGATGAACTGCTAGAATGAAAATCACTCACTACTCACTAATAGGCCTGGGTCAAAATGGGCGGGCCCGGACCTAAAATGGGTGGGCCCACACACACACACACACACACACACACACACACACACACACACACACACACACACACACACACACACACACACACACACACACACACACACACACACACACACACACACACACACACACACACACACAGCAGAGATGTGTTACAACACGCAGCACATGCACCTGACTGGGAAAGATACCACTACGCTCGTTACTGTAAGAAGGCTACAATAAAACCTAAAAGTAAATACGTATCAATACCCACCCATCTGTCTACAGCGAATTTTGACAAACAAGCTAAAACAAACTAACGGTTTATCTTAGTTTGCCACAAATCTTGAAATTTTGACAAATTCTTGTCAACTTAACTACTGGCTAAACTAACCATCCTCTGCTGGAGCATTTATGGATGTATTATAAAACCAAAACAAACCAACGTGGCTACTTAATATGCACGTGAATGACGCAATCTTTATGTTCACGTCTTCATTCTTGATGATGATGCTGGTTATATTCTGGCCCTCATGACCCCTGACCTAGGACTAGGTATAAATTAAGTAAATTTGCACAATGATATGGTATTAGGCCTAGGCCCAATTTGTTAGGAATACCAGTTGTTTTATTACAATTCTATACAACAATATTGAATAGGGTAATAAAATATAGTAGGCGCTAATGACGTGAGCTGAAAAGCCACGTTGGAGACCTTCAAATACAGAGGGGGGTGGGGGGTTGCTGTTCGGACAGACCTGCCCCCTCTGCTAAAAAAAAATCCTAAAGGAAACACTGTGTAAGCCTCCTTAATACATTCTCCATCAGTGTATAGGCTTTCCCTGTTTTGCAATGCAATTAGCAATGTGATAGCTTGCTTTGGTAGCATGATTTCTGGCCATGGCGAATACTTTGACGGTGTCAGCTTGCTTCCTATACCTGGACATTTGATGGATTCAGCCTACATCCTTGAAAGTTTTCTCATGTTTGGCCTTATAATTACGTTTGATGTTCGACAACATTATCAAGACATAAGGTGCACACAGCATGGTCCTTCTGAAGTTAAACTTCAAGCATGCATTAAGGACATACAATCCTGGATGACCTACAACAACCTGATGTTAAACTCAGACAAAACTGAAGTTATTATACTTGGCAAAAAAAAACCTCCGAAGCTCCTTATCTAAAGATTTAACTACTCTGGATGGCATTGCTCTGGCTTCTCCTGACCTTTAAAGTGATGGTTCGGAGTAATTCACCCTAGGGTCCTTTGCACCATGACCTCGAGCCAAACACCCCCCCAGAAGCTTTTTTCACCTGGGTCGAACACTGGGAGAGTTAGCTAGAGTAGCGTTATCAGCTGAATAGCTTAGCGCAGGGGCTAACAGACCCACGTTTGTATCTTGTAAGTTACCCCACTAATAATGCCCGAAATGATACCAAACGTCTACAAGTAGTACAAATAGGTTATGCTCTCATAAAACAATGGATTGGAAAGTTTGTAAGTACACCAGAAGTTTATGAACACTTGCCTGCTCTCTTCAGCTCTCTGTTGCTGTTGCTGCTACCTGCAGTTAGACGAGTGCTTAGGGCCGTCTACAAATTACTACACCGAAAAGAGTTACAACAAAAATATTTATTAATTCAATGATTAAATAAGGTAATGTCTCCAAACTTACCTCAATTATTACTTGTCTCCTGCTAGTTATACTACAGCACATACTTAAAAAAAATGTTGCATCTTTTTTCGGTGATGTAATTTGTAGACGGCCCTAAGCACTCGTCTTACAGCAGCAACAACAACAGCAGAGAGCAGAAGCCAGCAGGCAAGTGTTATTGACATAAACTTCTGGTGTACTTACAAACTTTCCAATCCATCGTTTTATGAGAGCATAACCTATTTGTACTACTTGTAGACGTTTGGTATCATTTTATTAGTGCATTATTAGTGGGGTAATTTACGAGATACAAACGTGGGTCCGTTAGCCCCTTCGCTAAGCTATTCAGCTGATAACGCTACTCTACGCTAACTCTCCCAATGTTAGACCCAGGTGAAAAGAGCTTCTGGGGGGGTGTTTGGCTCGAGGTCATGGTGCAAAGGACCCTAGGGTGAATTGCTCCGAACCATCACTTTAAAGCTCTTAATGGTCAGGCACCATCATAGTACCCTATGGCCCCACTAGAACACAGCGGTCCCAGAATGCAGAGTTACTTGTGGTTCCCAGTCTCCAAAAGTAGAGCGAGAACCTTCAGCTATCAGGCTCCTCTCCTGTGGAACCAGATGGCCGCCCACCAAGAGCCTGGGTCTGCCTGAAGTTTTTTCACTAAATGCTTGCTCTTGTGGGAATTGTCAGGTCTACTATAGTACTACTATACTAATTAAAGTTAAATTGAATCCTCCAGAGCCACAGTGTGTGTGTGTGTGTGTGTGTGTGTGTGTGTGTGTGTGTGTGTGTGTGTGTGTGTGTGTGTGTGTGTCTGACCTGCAATGGGCACATATCCTACTCCTTGCTGATACACAGAGGGCATTAGGACCACAGGCTGAGTCATCATCCCTGCTGGTAAGGACTGAAACAAAGACAGAGAGAGGAGTCAAGCTTCATTGCTTCTACTTAATGTGTTTTACCATAAGATATCTCAAGGGACACGTTGGACTTCATTTCCTGCATTCTGATGATTTTCTTCTTCATACATTTTGATGGAAATGTCTTTTTATGTAAAATAAAAAATAAGAAATATGAATATAATGGAATATAATGCAGTAAGGTTCTCAGACATTCTGTATTGTTTTCTAATATTCATTCTCCTGTAGATCAACTTGTCTCATTTAATGTTCTGCCGAGTCAGCGCGCGTTATTACGAAACCCACGCAACTTCTAGGCTAGACCCGCCCTTCAATAGCATTCACAAACACTACTATTGGCCAGGCGTCCATGCTTATGCAAGGTAACATAACCCGATTTGTTCAGGTCCTATCCCCTGACCAATCAGCTATCCTAACCTTAACCACTCAAGGTCAATGCCTAACCCCAACCAATCGAGCTGCTTCGTAGGGGGACTTGCCTAGAAGTTACGTAGGATCCATAATAACGCAGTCAGCGCACATATAGGCATGATATGCTCTTCCCTCTTCTTTCGTGTCTTTTGTTGGGGGAAGTAACCTCTTTAAATGAGAATGTGGAGCCTGTTCACATCAATGATAATAACGCAATTTCATTTATATACGCCTGGACATAAATAGCTCATATTAGTTTTAGCAAGATTTCTGCTATTCAAAACTTTCTGCACAATTAAAACATTTCCCACATATCTGTGTTCTCCCAGATTTCAAGAATAAAGTCGTAGTGTATGAAATGTCATCACTGCACTGCATTTTACAGACTATGATAATCTGGTCATGGATAACATCTCTTGCCTGCGTCCAGGTGCCGTCTTCTTGCAGTTCTTGTACTCATAAAACTGAACATCCAGTAACTATTTTCCGTTTTGTGATTTATTTATTTTGCTGTGACGGCAGAACGTTACCAGCAGAAAGACTGGGTGTTTTTGGCAACTTCAGTAATATCTGCTGCCTTCATTGGACACAGCTCTGTGTCGCTCAGTGGAGCAACGTTGACCTTCAGAGGCACAGCAGCCTTCAGTGGTGTTGATTGGGTATAACTTGTGACGTGTAATCAACCAGATAGTGCTGTGGGTGGGACATTGAGTGAGACAGAGTGGTAACTACAGACAGAGAGAGGCTGCATACACTAACACTTATTTTTACGCACACAACATTATGACCAGTAAGACTGACATGTGTCAGACTTTTAAAGTAAATCTACTTACAGCAAAAGACATCACCAGGTTGATCATGCCCTCCTTGTCGTCGCCCTGCCTGCCACTTAGGCTGAACCACTCATCCACCACACTGCCCTCCCTCAGGCCTTCAGGGATGGTGACATGAGTCCATGCTATCCTGTCGTCCATGGAGAACGCTCTCTGGATGGCACATCAGCAAAAACATGGAAACAGACAAATACATTCTCATAAGATGCAACACATATGCAAAAAGGTAGAAACAAAACAAGATTTTTCATGGGGCTTTTGCTCTGTTGTCGGCAGCAGTTAATTGTCTGGAACAGAACATGTCTCTTAAACCTGACTGAGTACTAAAATATTGTACTCAAGTAAAAGTACAAGTATTTATTGAACTATATTGGTTCACTAAAGCCATTTACATGATTTTTAATAAATTATTAATCAATAGTCCAAGTGGCCTGTAACCTTTACATTTACATTATATTTAATTACATTAAGCTGACGTCCAAAGGGACTTCCAATAAGTGCATTCAGCTATTTTTACTTTTAGGATAGGTCTACTCCAGGCATCACTTGTTTTCAGTTGCAAGCGTCTACACAGTGCTGTCTTTTTTTATGT
This sequence comes from Perca fluviatilis, assembly GCF_010015445.1. Classification (NCBI taxonomy): domain Eukaryota; kingdom Metazoa; phylum Chordata; class Actinopteri; order Perciformes; family Percidae; genus Perca; species Perca fluviatilis. The sequence goes on from NC_053114.1 coordinate 11,273,023, forward strand.
AAAAGATGTTGCGACTTTCCTCATCAATTAAATATATTAAAAGCCAAATAGTAGATTAGAATAACAATTAAAAAAACTGCAATTCTTACAGTCCAACAGTCCCCATAAACAAACTGTACATAATTAGCAGGTCAGATGAACTCTGTGGCCTCTGCAACCTCCTCACCTCGTCAAAGATCTCCAGGTAGAAGGAGTCCACCCCAGGAGGCACTGTGCACTGGATCACCTTGTTCCAGCGCGGGTTCTTGGCTCCATTGTGAGCAGTTGGTGTTTCGTAAACTGCGTAGCCCAGTCGGACCCTACAGTACGGATCCATTCGAGTCATACCATAGTTTTTAGCCAGCTTGGCCTATACAGCAAAAAAAAGACAAAAAAAAAAAAAAGGTGTCAGTCAGGTGATAACGTTCAAAAAGGCTGCTGTCACAGTTGCCCGTGTATGGAGGAGCCTACACATTACTAAGCTATTTTACATGATACAGAGGTTCTTGGGATGAGGCCCATTGACCTTTTAGCCGTTTAAAAAGTGCATTGTGATTCATTTTTTATCCCAACCAGTTGTAATGTTAACACATACAGTTGGGCAAAAAAGTATTTAGTCATCCACCAATTGTGCAAGTTCTCCCACTTAAAAAGATGAGAGGCCTGTAATTTTCATCATAGGTACACTTCAACTATGAGAGACAAGATGAGAAAAACAAATCCAGAAAATAACATTGTAGGATTTTTAATGAATTTATTTGCAAATTATGGTGGAAAATAAGTATTTGGTCAATAACAAAAGTTCATCTCAATACTTTGTTATATACCCTTTGTTGGCAATGACAGAGGTCAAACGTTTTCTGTAAGTCTTCACAAGGTTTTCACACACTGTTGCTGGTATTTTGGCCCATTCCTCCATGCAGATCTCCTCTAGAGCAGTGATGTTTTGGGGCTGTCGCGGGGCAACACGGACTTTCAACTCCCTCCAAAGATTTTCTATGGGGTTGAGATCTGGAGACTGGCTAGGCCACTCCAGGACCTTGAAATGCTTCTTACGAAGCCACTCCTTCGTTGCCTGGGCGGTGTGTTTGGGATCATTGTCATGCTGAAAGACCCAGCCACGTTTCATCTTCAATGCCCTTGCTGATGGAAGGAGGTTTTCTCAAAATCTCACGATACATGGCCCCATTCATTCTTTCCTTTACACGGATCAGTCGTCCTGGTCCCTTTGCAGAAAAACAGCCCCAAAGCATGATGTTTCCATCCCCATGCTTCACAGTAGGTATGGTGTTCTTTGGATGCAACTCAGCATTCTTTCTCCTCCAAACACGACGAGTTGAGTTTTACCAAAAAGTTCTATTTTGGTTTCATCTGACATTCTCCCAGTCCTCTTCTGGATCATCCAAATGCTCTCTAGCAAACTTCAGACGGGCCTGGACATGTACTGGCTTAGCAGGGGGACACATCTGGCACTGCAGGATTTGAGTCCCTGGCAGCATAGTGTGTTACTGATGGTAGCCTTTGTTACTTTGATCCCAGCTCTCTGCAGGTCATTCACTAGGTCCCCCCGTGTGGTTCTGGGATTTTTGCTCACCGTTCTTGTGATCATTTTGACCCCACGGGGTGAGATCTTGCGTGGAGCCCCAGATCGAGGAAGATTATCAGTGGTCTTGTATGTCTTCCATTTTCTAATAATTGCTCCCACAGTAGATTTCTTCACACCAAGCTGCTTACCTATTGCAGATTCAGTCTTCCCAGCCAGGTGCAGGTCTACAATTTTGTTTCTGGTGTCCTTTGACAGCTCTTTGGTCTTGGCCATAGTGGAGTTTGGAGTGTGACTGTTTGAGGTTGTGGACAGGTGTCTTTTATACTGATAACAAGTTCAAACAGGTACCATTAATACAGGTAACGAGTGGAGGACAGAGTAGCCTCTTAAAGAAGAAGTTACAGGTCTGTGAGAGCCAGAAATCTTGCTTGTTTGTAGGTGACCAAATACTTATTTTACCGAGGAATTTACCAATTAATTCATTAAAAATCCTACAATGTGATTTTCTTTTCTCATTTTGTATCTCATAGTTGAAGTGTACCTATGATGAAAATTACAGGCCTCTCTCATCTTTTTAAGTGGGAGAACTTGCACAATTGGTGGCTGACTAAATACTTTTTTGCCCCACTGTATACCGATTCACGATACATTGATACATAACTATCACTTCGTGATATTCGAATTCCACTACTACCGCAACCCGTTGGAATGTTTCTCTAAAGCCGTAGCTGCCCCCTTAACAGTCCCCTGTCCATTTACAGATTTAGGGAGTCTAGGCAGCTGCATGATAAAGGAATGTTTTGTTCCAGGACTGTCTCTTTTTGGGGGAGGGCGGAAACAGGGTAAAGGGGCCTAACCCACTGAGCATGCATCCCAGAGAGAGATAGACTCAACTAGGTTTTAAGTGAATCAATATATTATGCCAATCAATATATTGGCATAACAAACTTGACAGCTTGAGCGAAAGATACAGTATATGCATCTGGGAAAGACAAAGGAATCTCAGTGTTGGGACGGCACAACACAATAACACATCGTGATTAAACTGTGCTGCCTGCCTAAATTCTCCTCAATTGAGATTCTATTAAATGCTTCTTTGTAAGTCATCGTTTTCCAAACCTTCCTCATGTATGTGAATATCAGTTGTGCTGCTCCTGAGTTTTTCCTTAACACCCACTGTTCCAAACAATCCAGTTTCAACAGTTTGTCTACATTGGCTCTGCATGTCTGGCAGCCCACAGCACTCCATACCCGCGCAGAGTCACATTTTTTTGGGCTAATGGACTACCAAACGCCACTGCTCTGACAGAGATCCAGGGCCTGCAACTCATCTCTTCCTGCTAAATGTCTGGTGTATGTGAGTGAGAGCGCAGTCAGCGAGCTTGTTACGCCAGCAATCTCTTACCACAGGTTCCAGTCTTTTATATATATATATATATATATATATATATATATATATATATATATATATATATATATATATATAAAATAATCTTATAATGTGTGTAATTATAATGGGTTGAGTTATTTAAACAAACGATTGGGTAAATAAACGCTTGTCCGCGAGTCTCATTGATAGAGCCTGGAGGCTGGATGTAGCTCTATCAATGAGAGCTAGCTAGCCTCCTCTTAGAATTCCTCTGAAATTCACAAATATTCATTAACTTGAAATCGGACACCGTTGTTAGCTTTATAAGACATTTAGGTAGATGTTGTATAAGTGGCGTGACGAAATTCAAACTGTAAATATACCGAATTACCGAAAATGAAGCTAACTATCCGTGATTTGTAGCTACACATAGCTAGGATTGAAGGGACAGTCACAGCTAACGAAACCCCTAATCTTCATAAATATTCGAAACACGCCGAATTTACTTATGTTAATCAGAACCCCCAAAGATAGATAGCATACTTCTCCATCTCCGTGCGTGCCGTTAGATCGCTGTCGCACGGCTCAGCATTAGCTTAGCCCAGCACAGATTCTGCAGGTAACTGGTTCCAACTAGCCTACTGCTCCCAATTGTGACAGTGACAAAATAACCAACATGTTCCTTATTTATACATGTTGTGATTTGTGAGTCATAGCGTGTAAAAAACACGACATATGAGATACAGCCATCTTCTATCTGTAAACAAACCGGGAACTATATTCTCAGACATGCTTGCTGCGAGCATATCACTCCGCCCAAGTACTATATTCTTCCGCCTGAGAATATAGTTCCCGGTTTGTTTACGGTTAGAAGATGGCTGTGTCTCATGTTACGTTGTTTTTTGTACACGCTGTGACTCTACAAATCACAACATGTAAATAGGAACATGTTGGCGTTATTTTGTCACTTATTCAGAGCAGTAGGATTACTGGAACCATTCACCTGCCTGTTCTGTAATGGGCTGATGCCGCTGGAGACGTCAGACAGCTTTAGGGCACGCACAGAGATGAGAAGGGTATGTATCAACTTGTCTAACTCTGGGGGTTACGGTGAATAAGCTAAATTCCCAATAAGTCGGCGTGTTCCTTTAACTTGAAATCGGACACCGCTGTTAGCTTTATAAGACATTTAGGTAGATGTTGTATAAGTGGCGTGACGAAATTCAAACTGTAAATCAGTCCCTCCAGAAAAACGCGATTATGCGATCGCATAATTAAATGCATAATCAGCCAAAGTCCGCATATTCATGCGGGGGCCGCATTTTTTCAAATATGCCGCACAAATTGCCGATTTCCACGCAAAATATGCGGTGCTGGCATGATTTCATAATCCCCGCATTTTCGTTGCAAAAAAGTCAAATTGGTGACTTCTTTCTTAGCAGAAAGTTGAAAATTGAAAATTTACTTCACACAAGAGCAGCCATTTTCCCCTGTTGCCATGGGAACGTTATGAAGTGACGTAATTACGCGACGTGAACATCATCGAAAAGCAGGGTGTTGGACGTTGAATTTGACATGTACTTTGAGTCTCTTAAGTTGGTATCCAATAAGAAAGCTATCTTAATATCTGATGTCTACTCAAATTTCTTTGTTTAAGTGCTCCTGCTGTCTATATTATTAACGATTTTTGAAAGTCTCTCTTTTGTATCTTTTATTTCCCTCGAATAGTTTAGACTATTACTTTTATTTTTACTTTAATATTATATTATTTGTACATATTTTTGTATCTTATTTGTTTACTTATTGCAATGACTGAATATCTGTAAACTATTTTTGGAAATTAAGTTTAAAAAAAGCAGGGTGTTGGGGGAATCACTTTTTCTTCTCTTTTTCATCAAACCGCAGTTTTTGCAAGTTCCTGCAATTTCATTGCATAAAATTGCATAAATATCCCGCATATTCCATCGCATTTTTTAAGAAAACGTGCCGCATAATCAAGGATTTTTGCCCGCAACAATCACAAAAAAACTGTGGTAAGAGATTGCTGGTGTAACAAGCTCACTGACTGCGCTCTCACTCTCACACACGGGCCATTTAGCTAGCAGTAAGAGGGGAGTTGCAGGCCCTGGAGCCTTGTCAGGGCAGCGGCATTTGGTAGTCCATTAGCCCAAAAAACAGTGACTTTGTGCGGGTATGGAGTGCTGTGGGCTTCCTGCCATGACGGAGCTCTATCTACCTCACAGCAGGCCGGGGTCTGTGAAGGAAGGCAGGCCGGGCGGCGAGGCAGCAACACAGGCAGCACCGGCTGCGAGGCAGCAACACAGGCAGCACCGGCCGCTGAACTCCGACACACAGTCTTACCAAATTTGCACGGCCCATATTTGAGCTTTATATAGCAAATTTCTCGCTTAAAAAAGTCTCAGAAGTGAATTTAATAACGAAATAGCCCGACAAACAATGTATAACTTTGAAGTGTCTGAAATATGAGACCTGCTGTCGAGTCTCCCATGTGTTTGCTCAAACCAATCAGCGCGCAGCTCATTCTAAATATTCAGGAGCATACCATATTTGGAAGAAAAGCTCTCGTTTCAAATAGAGCCATATTCACAGGGTAGTTAAAGGAGAACTCCGGGCAATTTTTACGTTAATCTTGATCGCTATATGTATATGAGTACTGTCGATAGCAAAAAAAACGAGCCGAATCGGTGCTAGCAACACAGAGCTGCTGCAGCTAATGCCGAGAGCTCCCACTCAGCTAAAACGGCAGTTATGGGGGCATAAGATAAAGAGTGTCTTTGTGCCTCTTAACAGACACAAAATGCAATTAAAATGTCTGTGCAACATGAACAGGGCCCTTACATGACAACAAGATGCGTTTAGCAACTTAGCCATTGTTTAAATTCACCTACCCTCTTAGCTGCTAGCTGCCGTCTGGGATGAGTGAGTGTGTTCAGCCAGGCTCCGGTAATAATCATCACGCAGCAGTTCCATGTGTATTTGTAGCATATATATCCATTTTGTGTGCTGTCGTTGGTGAATATGAGTCTCTGCAGTGGCGAATTGCGTGGTAGTTTCCTTAGCCAGGCTAGCAGCCCCGACCGGGCATCCTTCTACTTGATGAGCGCATCAGCGCACACGGGGCGCACGTTAATAAGCTGTTAAAATGTTCAATGTGTTAACCTTTCCTGCTTGCTTCTTTGAGGGGGAAGACATGGAAAATTGTCACAGGTCGGATTCGAACCTGGACCTCTGCGTATATGTGCGCATGCTCTACCACTGAGCCAACCCGGCCACTGTAACTGGCTCTTTAAACTCTGTACCAACTGCATTTGTTAATATTTATGGATTGAATTTTGATAGCCAAAGCTTTTTTCAAAGAGTCTTCAAAAACATACCAAATATTTCTGACAATATAGTAATCGGTGGAGACTTTAACTGCATATTGGACCCTCTTTTAGATAAATAATTTCCAAGTATCTGCCTGAAAACACTGATGGAAAGCTCAAATCTAGTAGACATCAAAAGGGATTATTCATTTTTCTCTCCAGTTCACAAAGCATATTCTCATATAGACTATTCCCTTCTAGACTCCAAATTGATATCACTCGCTGATAAAATAGTCTACCACCCTATTGTAATATCAGACCATGCTCCACTTTCCATGATGCTAAAAGTTGGTGAACAGGCAAATAAAAAAAAAAGATGATGGCAGTTTGATGCAATACTGTTAAAGGATACTGAATTCAGAAAGTATTTGGTAAGCACATCTCCCACAATTCAATTCTATCTATCTATCTATCTATCTATCTATCTATCTATCTATCTATCTATCTATCTCGTGAACACCTTTACACAATCACACATTAAAAAGTGCTATAAAAACATTTTATATTCTGAATACAATGTATGTATACAAGGTCAAAACACTATATGTAGCAGCTGTGTATCAAATAAACGTATTATAAAAGTTATGTAATTTTTTTCTCTTACACTGAATGTATGCTGCTTCAATCCAGATGAGTAGCCTATTGAAAAGTATTTTCTGCGACTGAAAAAGGCACGTGTTGAGGATAAGAACCAGTCCGACAAGTGTAATTAGTTATGTTATTAATTTGTTTACAATATTTTCAGGCTTCAACCAGTGAAAGACAGGGTCAGGGAGAGAGAGAGAGAGATAGATTTGTTAGGCATTGAAGTAGGAGAGGAAGACAGCATCTAACCGCGTGTTGTTACAAAAATGAGTCGGTCCGTCTTACAAAGGGGTGTCAGGCATGGCTGTTCTTGCTCTCCACACCTATTCAATCTGTGCATCGAAGTGCTTGCCTGTCTAATTAGGGCAAACCCAAATTATAAACCTATTCAACTTTATGGCAAAGACCACCACCTGTCACTTTTCGCGGACAACATTATACATATCGCACCCCAGAACAACGCTCCCCACCCTCCTGCATATAATTAAAGAATTTGGTAGCTTGACGGGATACACCATTAATTGGGAGAAAAGTGAATTGCTTCCAATATCAGATGAGACAGATTTTGAATTCTTCTGTACAATGCCCTTGTGGATGATCAAATTGTGGATGACCAAATTAATGGATTTGATCAAATTAAAGATTGTGGATGATCAAATTAAATGCCTAGGTGTTATTGCAACACGAGAATATAGTAATCTGTTAAAGTCCAACTTGGATACTAAGATTCAGCAGTTGCGTCATAACATTGACTTCTGGAATACTTTAGCAATTTCTTTAAGGTTGAGTTAATGCGATAAAAATGGTGACACTCCCCAGATTCCTCTACATTTTTCAGTGCCTACTATGCCAATATTTTACTTCAAGAAACTGGACTCCATCATCTCATTTGTCTGAAGCAATAAAGGGGCCAGAATATAAAAAAACACTTATGTAAGGATAAGGTTAGGGGTGGTTTAGGTCAATTTCGCCTTTGTTACTGGACTGCAAATTTGAGAGTGTTCTCCCTCTGGCGCCAAAGCCTATCACCAGACTCCATAAGGACAGCCTCTTGATTGAACGGGAAGCATGTGGACTTACATCCCTCTTAGCGCTTTTGACCGGCCCTGTTGTTCTGAACTCTCTTCGAATATAGAGGCAAATCCAAACCAAGTTGCCCAAAGTCTACCTAGATAGCCCTATTGGCAAAAAACATGCCTTTTCTCCAGGTTTAAATGATCCAACTTTTTCTGCCTGGAAAGATAAAAAATATAGTCACAATTGGTGACCTATATATTGGAGGAAAATAAGCATCTTTTCACCAACTGAGACAGTCTCATTCCCTACCAGCATACAAATAAGAAACTATGTTAGAGCTCATCTCCCGGCCTATGAAAACAAACCTATAAACACCATACTCACGTGCCTTATTCGTCACAACACTAACAGTAAGGGGTCAATCTTGTTTCTATACTCACTTTTGCTAGCCCATGTAACCCTATCTGATACTAAAATAAAGAAGGCTTGGGAAGAAGAAATGGGAGCCGAAATCACTGATGATACCTGAAGTGCAATCGGCTTATACAATTCAAGATTGTGCACAGGCTCCACTTTACAAAATCAAGGCTCCATACTATATACCCTAACTTCTCCCCCTGTGTGATAAGTGTAAACAGGACACAGGTACGTTACTCCACCAGCTGTGGCTTTGCTAAGCTCCACACCTTCTGGTCATTAATATTCGACTACATCTCAAAGGCTTATGACAAACCTATTAGACCAGATCAATTTCTCGCCTTGTTCGGCCTATCGGTGACTTCCACACTGGATAACCACATTGTCCAAGCCATCTCACTTTGTACATTACTAGCGAAAAGCCTCATTTTACAACAATGGAAATCTGAATTTATCCCCACATTCCACCAATGGTTGAGAGAACGGGGCAATGTAATCCACATGGAAGGCCTTCGATATAAGCTTCCCAATCAAGAGAAGGTTTTTCTAAAAGTATGGAAACCACTTCTTGACAAATGGTCGATAACTCAGCAGTCGTGAGTTGATTTACACACCTCATGTGCCTGACTAGTCATATCAAGTTGTCGACACTTTTTCCTCAATTACTGTTGTTGCCATGTTAGTTCATTTTTATCTTTTTTATTTAAACTATTTTCTGCCCTTCTCTCTCAATATAACATCCATTAGTTTTAAGTGTATGTGTATGCATGTCTAGCTACACTGTGTGTGTATGTCACAGGTATGTGAGTTTACGAGTATACATGTATGTGGATGTATTTATGTATACATCTATATATTATGTGTGTGTGAGCATGTGTATGTATGCGAGTATGTGGCTATGCATGCATATACAGTATGGGTACATCTAAGGGGGAGGGGGTCTTCCCGTTACAATTTAACCACTCCTTTTTGGTTTCGGTTGCTGCCTGTTTCATTACTGGTTCTGTAATGGTTTGCTTGCTTATCTCAGAGTTCGTACACCTTTTCCAAGGTCAAATTCAAGCATTTTTTAAGCACTTTCATTTTAAAGCTTTTTCCTGCACCTTACACCACCGTAAATTACATACCAATACATAGTCAAAAATTATTAGTGTTTTTAATCAAATTAAAAGAGATAATTAGCCTGACGTGGTCATACTCAGATTCTAGTCAGAATATGAGTCTGAAACCGCTCCATTGGGCTGTGATTATGGGGCGTGTTCCAACCGAACCAGGAAAAAAAAATGCCTCTGCATTCATTGGATAGACCTACATCCAATCAGAGCAACGGAACTCAACTCAGCTGTCAACAGAACTCAACACTGTGTATCGTCTCCATAGCAACCACTCTTTGCACAATGCATTCGTTCTAACTTCCGACTTTTAGACCTTTTTGAAGCTGGATATATCATTTGTTGCGTGTAAATATAAATGTGGATAACGTTAGTGATAGTGACATGCTTGCTACAGTCGCATTTCTAGATGAACACGTTTTATTTCTCTGATTCACGGCTTTGTTCTAGCGCCGATGGGCGCTCCCTCTCTTCGGTCTCCCTCTATGTCTCTCCACCATATAACACTCTCTCTCTCTTCAGTCTCTCTCTATCTCTCTCCACCATATAACGCTATCTCTCTTCAGCCTCTCTCTATCTCGCTCCACCATATAACGCTACCATGCTTTCGGGCAGTTGTTGAGGCTCCTCCGCTGAGGATTTTAAAATGAATGCGCTGTTGATATCTTCTGTAACAGACGCGATGGTGGAATCTACACATCTCAACAAATTCAACCCAAGCATTCTTTGGTGACGTGGTTGATTCTGTTACTGTTGATCATCTGTCCAACAATCTGATTGGTCCGAACAGATCCTGTTCGGGCAATAATTTCTTCTCAACGGAGCGACTCCAGACCGAACTTCCCGACCTCGAATTTTGTGGGCGGGGCTAAGTTCGGCTGGCATCCAGGCTAAGAGATAATGCTATAAACAGCCAAAATTGTGTTTCGTAATAGCAGAAGGATTAGATATTTAAAAGGTGCTCCAAGTGATGTGGATAATTTTTTAGGCTACATGTTTTGTCACATACAGCAAACTTCTCCGCACTATCCGCTAGCTGCCTGTCCCCTGCACTGTAAAAAAACGCGGTCTCTGTAGAAAGCACAAGCTCCACAAACGCCAACAAAAACAAACTGTGCCAACCTGCACAACGAACCATAACAAACCATCACTTAATGCACCTTTAAGCAAAACACAAGTTTTATTTTTCAAAATGTATCACTGTCTAAGTAGACTTTGCTTGCTAGCTAACCTGCCTGAGTCAATGTAAAAACAATTAAAGCTGCGAGCAGCGATGGACGGGCCTCGCGCCTCTGCGCGCATCGGGGTTACCGGCGGACGCCGCTCCTTGCGACCGTGCATTCGAGCGACACTCAGATGCCGCAAATCGTCAACAATGAAAAGGGAATTCCCTGCCGAGTTCAACGATACCTCACACAAGACTCTACGTCATATGGTTCATTAGCTGTGAAAAGGGGCGTGGCAAAAGCGTAGGGAGCGGGTCAAACCATCACCAATTAAAAAGGAAGTCTGTGCTGAGTTCAATGATACCTCACATAAGACTCCTACAGGCCAAAAGTCAATTTTGGCCTGTAGGTGTCCTCAGGCCTGGACCCTTGTGATTCGTGAGAAATTTCGGGCAGATACGACAACGTACACTCAAGTTACAACAACTTCTTTGTTCATCGCTAAACGCTCAAAATGGCCGCCACGCCACGCCCACATTGTCTGACGAAAAGTTTTTCTTTCAATAACTTTTCATCGCTAAGGTGTTGGGATGGTACAGACCAAGTTTGAAATCTCTAGGAGGAGTTCGTTAAAGTATAGCACCTTGACTTTTAGGCCTACTTCCTGTTGCCACTAGATGGGCGCTATGACTTTATGTAAATATCGGCATTTAATTGTCCTCAGGGTTGGACTCTTATAAATCCTGAAAAGTTTCGAGGTAATCGGACAATGTACACTCGAGTTACACCCACTTCCTGTTTCGGCGGCGAAACGCCCTATGACGAAAAGTTTTTCTTTTAACAACTTTTCATCTTTAACATCTTAAGATGGCACAGACCGAGTTTGAAGCTGATCGGATGAAATCTCTAGGAGGAGTTCGTTAAAGTACGACATGTGGAAATGGCCAAAATCACACTAATTTCGAACATTTAATTCAAAATGGCGGACTTCCTGTTGGGTTTAGGGTATGGCTCTAATGAAGTTTTTTGTACATCTTGACATGTTACATATGTGTACCAAGTTTCGTGAGTCTACGTTAAACGCACTGCAGGGGCTAAATTTTCTTAACTTTCTAGGGGGCGCTAGCGAGCCATTTTTGTGCACCTATTCCCGAAACCCTTAAAATACGTAAATTTTCACCAGACTTCATGCGACCGCCAAATTTGGTGAGTTTTTGAATATATTAAGCCCCTCAAAAAGGCAATTCATTTGACGGGAAAATAATAATAGAAAGAAAAAGAAAAAGAAAGAAACAATAATTCCTTCAGTTTCAATAGGGCCTTCGCCGCTGTCGGCGCTCGGGCCCTAATAATAATTCCTTCAGTTTCAATAGGGCCTTCGCCGCTGTTGGCGCTCGGGCCCTAATAATAATTCCTTCAGATTCCTTCAGTTTCAATAGGGCCTTCGCCGCTTTCGGCGCTCGGGCCCTAATAATAATTCCTTCAGTTTGAATAGGGCCTTCGCCGCTCTCGGCGCTCAGGCCCTAATAATTCCTTCAGTTTCAATAGGGCCTTCGCCGCTGTCGGCGCTCGGGCCCTAATAATAATTCCTTCAGTTTCAATAGGGCCTTCGCCGCAGTCGGCTCTCGGGCCCTAATAATTCCTTCAGTTTCAATAGGGCCTTCGCTGCTTGGGCCCTAATAATAATTCCTACAGTTTCAATAGGGCCTTTGCCGCTTGGGCCCTAATAATAATTCCTTCAGTTTCAATAGGGCCTTCGCCGCTTTCAGCGCTCGTGCCCTAATTACCCCAAACAAAATTACTCGACAGGTTCACTTCACTCTCACGTCCAGGAAAACAGTTGCTGCACCCTCTTAGATTTTGCTCAAAGTTTATGCTACCCTTAATGTCAGCCTTTTTACACTTTTTTCCAAATCTAGTCGTACAACATGTCAATATTGTCATATTGACATGTTTGTCTTCTACCCTACAAAGTTTGGGCTGCCTATGAATAATACTTTTCACTATATTAATGTCCAAATTAGAGACGCACCGATTGACCGGCCAGTGACCGGAATTCGCCGATTTTCACGTGCTTGGCCATGACTGCCGACCGGCAGGGCAGTCTGACATATGCCGATTTTATGCCGATCAAATGCACTCGGGCGCCGCATGATTAACATCGCGCAAGATCAGCGCACCGCCGCTCAATCAGCTGTTTATGAAATGTTATAAAGTCGTAATTATACACGGCTCTGCAGAGCCGTCTGCTGTACTGATCTCAGCCGCTCTCTCTCCCCTCTGAGGCTGAATAAGTTGAACATGAAAACCGCGGATCCCGTGAAATTTGACAGCTACAGTTTATTGGAAAATAGCGTTGGACACACTGACTTTAATGAATTTACTGTTGATCGGACCCGCAAGAAGCTAACATTAGCGAATGCTGCAGTGACTGTCCCTCTGCCTCTGACGTCTGGCTGCAAGAGGCGAAAAAAAGAGAGAAAAAAGAGACGCTGTATTCCTCCGACACGCTGTATTAACGTTACTGTTTAAAACGCTTTCCAGGTTAGTGGGGTTAGTGGGCATACCGCTCAAAACCTACATTAAAACCGTAGTAATCTTCCCCCAGCGTTTAGTTTATTGCTAAACTGTGTAAAATGAGTGGTGACGTTTATGTTTTCAGGTAACGTTACTGTTGACGTTGAAACAGGCCTGCGTGTGTGTTTTGAGAAATATCTTTATACTGCAAGGCTATATTTATTATATTAAGTTGGATATTGGATGTGAAAAGAAGGAAATGGTTCTAACATTGCACTTTAGATGTGTGTGAATTTCCCACACCAGGAGTAATTTATATAGTTCTATTTTATAGTGATCCATTATCTGTTCAAAACATGTTCTATGTTCTGTGCAAAATGTTCTATTAAAGAAAAGATAGAAAATAAATATTTGTGTGTGCTGTAAAGTGGTTAGAAAAAATGAAATCGGAATCGGCTAAAATCGCTATCGGCTGGCCTAACCCAAAGAAAATCTGAATTGGCCTAGAAAGTTGTAATCGGTGCATCTCTAGTCCAAATAGCTTACCTGATAATGTGATTTTCAGGCTGTAAAACTGAAGTAATTTCAAGGGCTCAATATATGAAGACATATTTTACAGGCCTTGGTTTTGGGACACATTCTTGATATAGACAAGGTTTGAACAAAATCTGAGACAGTGCAACAACAACCTGTAATTCCATTTTAACCCAGAAGACTGATAGTGCACAGGCACCTGCTTGATAAATAGCCTATATTAAATGAAAAAAAAAAAATTATTTCATTGCCAAGACATATACATTTATCTACTGGAGCAGAGCAGTGTAAATATTGCATAAGGCCATCCTCAACCTTACAGTAGGCTACTTGTATGGCACTCCATCTGACACGATTTCTGTTCAGTAATCAACAATTGTTGTTATGCACTGGGCTAATGTTTGCAGGTTTTAGTTTGCAGGTAGTTAACGTTACAGTTACTGTTATGTAACTTTGGCTATGTTCACTGCATATTCTACAAATGAACGTGCCATAACAGACATGCAATACTAACATTACTGCTGTATGTCTTTTATGCAGACTTTACAAGAGGCAACTCGTGGAGTTTGTCCCCGTTTAATCCATAATTTGTATTTTTCATCTTCCAGCCAACATTCATTGAAACGACAACCCCCCGGGCGATATTATGAATCCCACTATGGCCACGCCAAGACCCGCCCCTCAATAGCATTTATTGGCCAGGCGCTCGATGCTTACGCAAGGTAACGTTACCCCATTTGTTCAGGTCCTATCCCCTGACCAATCGGCTATCCTAACCTTAACCACTCAAGGTCAAATGACTAACCCCAACAAATCAAGCTGCTTCATAGGGCGTGTCCGACTTGATCCTGACTTGCTCTGACGTCATGCACATGCAACGATAATCTCACGAGATCAAGGTGGTCGCAGTTTTTAGAGCCAGGCACTGCAGTTGCTCTCCACTGACTGCAAGACCCAGGGCCTGATGGGAAACGCCTGGCTCTCAGCTGATCTAATAGCTGATTTTTTTCAGGGTTGACTCAACACTATGACGTTGTATATAAACTTAACATTTACTTTTAATTGGAAAGATGTTAATTGTCTGATTTGAAGGCATATTCTGTTAACAGATGTTGTGTGGGTCATCAAAGAGAATAAATACATTCAGATTACAGATAATCTACAGTTGTGTATTAACATCAGCAACAGATCGCATGTAGAGCATTTTAACAGGCTACTCTGTCAGAATCAAAACAATTGGAGACTGCATATAAGATGATATGAGTCTGATAACATTTTAATAAATCGGACCTAACAGGATGTGAGTGTTTCTGTGACTTCCTGTTCAGACGAAAGCTGCTTGAAACGCCTGCCCCTCAATGATAGCGAGTATAAGTAAAGGTTGTATGAAAAAATGAAATTCATGTTCGGGCTCTTGGGGTGCTTAAGAATAACATGCACATGCAATTATCTAGACTACTTAAACCTGTCTTCAATTAGTCTGATTGG
The DNA here is from genome assembly GCF_010015445.1 of Perca fluviatilis. Taxonomy (NCBI): domain Eukaryota; kingdom Metazoa; phylum Chordata; class Actinopteri; order Perciformes; family Percidae; genus Perca; species Perca fluviatilis. The sequence continues at coordinate 11,288,139 of NC_053114.1, forward strand.
GTGAGCTTAAATTGACCTTCATGGAACCGCTTTAGACTGACTTTTAGGTACATTCAAGTCAGGTGTTGGACTTTAATCTCCACATTTCTCAGTATTATTTATGGAACATGACTCAAGTTTGCAGTGTAAGTGGCCCTGATAGCTCAACACACTGCAAATTAAGAAAACAATTTGACAACACATGTGAAGCAATTAGATTTAACACAGAAAACACAACATACTACAGAAGAATGCTGGATGTTGAAAAGATGATTCTAAACTGGATTTCTGGCTTAAAAAGTTTAAGAATACCAAAAATGTATGAAAGATGTGGAATATTTTAAATATCATATCCATATTGGTAAAAATTATTTAAATGGGAAAAAGTTATATTTCTGTGTTTACCTGGACAACAGTAATGCTGAGTCGCCCTACGGTGCCTATTGAGCCTCCAAACTGCAGCTGCCTGGCTGCCTGGGCGTCCAGCTGGACCTGCTGCTGCTGCTGAGTTGGAGTGATCCTCAGGAAGTCCTGGGGAAGCTCCCCAATATACACCTGAATATATATACAAACAGGGATTCAGACGGACATGCTATGCAAAGACAAAAAAACACACACACCTGCAACAGATCAACACTAAAACTTTGTATACCTAGATAAATGCACATATTTACTAGGGGTAGGAATCACCAGAGTCCTCACGATACGATTGGGCCCTTGAGAACAAGTTCTCATTTGCAACAGCGACCTGGCCAAGAAAAGCTGGGGCATGCAGGACAACATACAGTTTCACATTCAATACAATACAAGAATACAGAATAGGCTACATAAAGTACATAATTAAGTGGGCAGAATTAAGTGGGCAGAGTACAATAGGCTACATAAAGTACAGAATTAAGTGGGCATTACAAAGCCGGTGCAAAGTGAGGTGTAAGGAAGTCGATGGATATGCGTAAGTGATGAGGTAATAACACGAATAAATATGAATAGACAGTCAAGTGCAAATTGTGGTCTAGTTAGTGATGATATAACACAATTTACATGAAAAGACAGTCTATATAAATGCTGAAATGTTGTGAGGCGTCAGTATAAGGTTAGTACAAGAATTGGTCTAGTTAGTGATGTAAAACAGTAATAGCACAGTAAACATGAGTAGACAATCTATATAGAGGCTGAATGTAGTAAGAAGTCAATATACAGTTAGTGCAAGTAGTGGACTAGGTATTGATGTAGATCAGTAATAACACAATATATGTGAACATACAGTCTAAATAAATACTGAGATGTAGTAAAGAGTCGATGTACAGTTAGTGTAGAGTGTGGTCTAGAATAGTGATGTAGAACAGTAATAACACGATGTACAAAACATGATCAGAACAGTGCGAGGATGTGCAACTGTGCGACTGTGCAAAGGGGCAAGACAGAGATAATGGGATAAGGGTGTGAAAAACAGAGCTTGTATCATAACGATACTCATGTCACGATACAATATTATTGCAATTTTAAACCTAGTGAAATATTATGTGATATATTGCAATTTATTAACTTTTTCCAACTTAAAATTTTTCCCAATTTCAAATTATGTCCCCAAAAGGAAACTTTGTCAACATCTGTTTTATCTAAAAAGATACATTTCTCTGTCTATTGCTGCAAAATGGGACTGTCAAGAAGACATGCTGACCAACACATATATAATAAAAGATTGATACTTTGTATCGATACAGTATTGCCATGGAAAATATCCCCCACACCTAATATTTACCTCCGTTAAAGGAGATGTTTTCGGCTTGGTTTGTCTGTCAGCAGGATTAGGGAAAAACTACTGGACCCATTTTCACGAAACTTAGTGGAAGGGTGCAGCATGGGCCAAAGAAGGACCAATAAAGGTTTGCAGCGGATCCAAAACCTTTTATTTAAACTGTGATGAAACTACAGATTAATTTAGCTGCGGTGATCCCACATGCCAACAGGTGAGGACTCTGACATCTTGCCAACAGCCCAGAGTCAGGGAGAGACAGAGGTCAGTAAGTAGTGATGAGTTACATTTACTACGTTAGCCTACATGTACTAAGTAATTGTACTTGTTGAAGTAGTTTTAATGCTGCATAATTTTAACTCTTACCTAAATAGATTTTTTGAGAAAAAAACATTACTTTTCTCTGTTACATTACTTAAGATTTATTAATTGTTTTATTCATATATGCATGTTCTGCTGGCACTGTTACCCTACTGCAGAATAATGGCTTAGCTACAGCGGGATATTCATGCTGGTATGAGGTCAGTATCAGAGAACCGTGCTGCTGATAGCAGAATGCATCAAGTGTGTCTGTTGTGTAAATGCTAATATGTTTTAAGGCCCTGGCACACCAAGCAGACAGCAAAGAACTAGCGGCTACGAAGACCTACTCTGGCGTCCCCTCACATCGCCTATGTCTTGGCCAAAAAGTATGATTAACAGAAAGCAAAAAAAAAAGGGGGGGAAAAAAAAAGAAAAAAAGGGGGGAAGGAAAGGGGGGGGGGTATCCGTTAGCAGATTATCCGATCAGGAGAGGATGATGTGACTTTTTATCACCAACTGACCATAAAAAAAAAAAAAAATTCACCCCCCCCCCCCCCCCCCCAAAAAAAAAAAATCTTTCGAAAAAAAAAAAAAAAAAAAAAAAAAAGGGGGGTGTTTTTTCTTTTTTTAAAAAACTAAAGACAGAAAAAAAAAGTTTCCCTCCCTTTCCTTTCCCAAGAATATTGCAGAAAAAAAAAGGGGGGGGGGGTCACGTTGACGTTACTCCAAGTGTTTGCCTTGATGAGTACTTTGACATCTAACGTTACTTAAGTACAGTTTATTTGCGTCTCTAAGTTACCCACCACCCAGTCCTAAAACTACTAACAGGCAACGGTCTCAGTAGTTTGGTAACTTTTAGAACAAGGTTACTGTTGTTGTCTTAACAGCCAGCACTGAATCAGTGTATTGACGTTTAACCCAGATACTGTTATGCTAACGTTATAGCTAACCCTAACCTACCATTATAGCTCGTTATAATACCGCTAACGTTAGGTGATAGTGTCAGTGTTGTAGACGGCTCTATGTGGCTGTACAGACTGAAGGTAGTTAAGAGTCAGACATGTTGATAAACTGCAGTCTAACAACACAGAGCCCACTGTGTAACGTTACCTGTCCCCGCTGAGTGCTAATAGTGGTCGCCATGTTGTGTCTTTGCGTTGATTATCACAAGTCCTCTTTAATCAAAAACGCGTTCTTAACAAATAAAATGTTTAGTTAGACCGCTGCTCGGATTAGACTTGACCCATTCATTTATAATAAAAAACAACTTGACCAAGGAACCTCTAAATTTAGTTTCCTTGGATCTGACCCGGAAGGGATGTTCTTCTTCTTCTTCTTCTTCTTGTTTCCGGCAGGCTAGACGCATCTATGGCGTATTGCTGCCCTCCACTGGTCTCTACTCGCTATTCACAACTCAAGTAGAAATAATTATAATTAGCTACATCTTATTATATACTCCAATATGTCGCAAGTACTCCATCAGTTTCTTCAATTTGCGCCAACTGTCCAAATTCAATAAAGTGCGTAAAGTAAAAACAGTTTCTCCAGTTGCACCCAGTTCTCTGAAAAATTTCTTCCTCTGACGAGAGTACTTCCTGCACTGCACTAATACATGCTTCACTGTTTCCTTGTCTCCGCATTCACACTTTCCATCAGGATGTTTACAAATCAGAGCCAGCCCACTCCTCAGCCCACAATGCCCAAGCCTCAATCTGGATAAAACTACTGCATCTCTTCTCTTACATCTATCTATAATAGGCTATCTAATACTATCTATAATCACATTTCTTTCTCTACCATTCTTTGTACTGAATAAGTTCTCCCCTTCTTTTCACAATCCCATGAATTTTGCCACATTTCTTTTACTGACCTATTAATTATGTCAGTGTAGTCTGGTGACCCATACTGCACATCAATTTGAACTCTTTCCTCCTGCACTGCTTTCTTTGACACCTCATCTGCCTCCTCATTACCTTCCACACCCATGTGTGCCGGAACCCACAGAAACCCCACCTCATACCCTGCTTTATGAATTCTATACAACACCTGCATAATTTCCACAAGCACATCAGGCCTGGACTTAGTTTTGGTACCTTTAATTGTAATTAGGGATGCAGCTGACTCACTACATATGACAGAATGTTCCTGTTTGTTATCTTCAACCCACCTTACTGCCCATAGAACTGCCACCAACTCTGCAGTGATAAGCAATCTGGAATCCTACAACCTTTTTTATAACCTATTTCAGGTATGCCAATACCAAAAGCCACTTTACCGCTCTCAGGATCCTTCGACCCATCAGTATAAATTTGTAGCCTCCCCATATTTGATCCTGCCGAGCTTTTATCTCCTCCACTACATCCTCTGACATCTTTCTTTTGCTTGTTTTCAAAAACGGAAGGTATGTTGTTTTTAAAGAAATCTTTATTATCCAAGGTCCACATTCAGCATATACATTCGTGAGGAACATAATGTAAATTATACAACAATAACATGTCATGTTCTCTTACCACAGCTTCTTAATCACTGTGTGTAAGAATAGGTAAGAATACATAAAATAGAATTAAATTAAGAAAAAAATAATAAAATATAAAGCATTATTTCAGCTTGTATTGAATTAATAAAGCATCAAATTGAGTTCAGCGATTGTCCATCCAGGGTTATGGTAGGCTATATGATGGAAATTCATTTACAAATATATTCATTTATATAAATGCCATGACGAAATTCAAAGTGTAAATATATGAGATTGTGGCGAGTGGGACTCTTTGGTGTGGAGCACCTTTTTGGCCCGCTCAACACCCAGACCCAAGGAAGACACCGGCAATGCCACCCGGGGAATTTCACCCCGAGAATAGGATTTGACTAGTAAAATAGTTAAACCACCAAAATACAGAAAGCACACAGGTTCAATTTATGCATGAAGCCAGAGACGTAGTTCTGTCAGAAACAATGATTTTATTAATACAATTACTAAAACCTCAAATATAAAATACTATTTAAAATAAAACACACACACACACACACACACACACACACACACACACACACACACACACACACACACACACACACACACACACACACACAGTTATTGGGGGGAGGGAAAATAAATCAAACCAAAAATAAATGAAAAACAACTTCAATCTAAGGCAAATCTAGGCAGCATAGGTGTCTAAATAGCTGCCTAGAGCCTAACAAATAACCAAAATTAACTAATAAACTATGAAAGTCTCAACAAAAATGAAAGTCGTTATCACAACTTAAACAGAAATAGAAATCAACCAAAGATCACTTATTCCTAGCTGCCTGGAGCCAAACAAAGGATTAACAGATAAATCTTAAAGTTTCAACAGAAATGAGTCTTTTATCAGAACTTAAACAAAAAGAAATATAAAATAACCAAAAATCACTTAATCATAATTTAACAAATAAACCCATAAACATAAACCCCAATCTCCATACACATTCGTAAGCACGGGCAAGCCAAAGAAAGGCAAAGCTATCGTCCGTGTCACGATCACTCAAATACAGCCCTGTCGGACACTTTGGGCATCAGATCCTGGCGCTGAAAAGCGCGTAGAGGCGTTCAAAGCCTGGCGTGAGCTCGTGTGGTTACAACCCGTTGACAGTGGTTGAAACAAAAGTCAGTTTAGACAAAACAGCAGCGTGGCAGGGAAGGGAGGGGCTAGTGCAAATATCAGCGCAAGCGAAGCAATTTCACAACCCTGGCATGCACAAACAACCTAAATTCAGTAACGGTTTACGATTAAAGAAAATACACGCGATGCCACTGGTATACATACATACCCGTCAGGGAGCTTCGCACCAATACACAGACAGTGCCGATAGTACAGCTACACAGAGCCTACAATAAAACGGCCGATTACTTAAACACTCATTCATTAAAATATTCAAAGAGGAGAAAGATTTGTCCAACCTACCAGCAGCAACACTCAACCCGGTTCCGTTACAGGAAGGATTGGGTTTGTAACAGGGAGACACTGCAAAAGACAACACGCCATGTCAACTGCAATTACCTGTTGCACAACCGTGACTGCACCACGCAAAAGGACCCAAAGCGGAAATGTGCTTCCAGCAACAAAGAGTAAAAGAGTGTCAAGAGGTCAAACCCCCGGCCTATATAGCATGCAGTTACTTCCTGATTGGTCCAGAGAGAGTGAGTGTGATTGAAACCACCTGCGACCAATCAACCTGCTACACAATGTATGTCGAAAGCCCGTGGAGCCCCCCGTGGAGTAGCAGTGCTTCGGCTGTAGCCTACTTCCACCCAATATAGTCCCAAGTCAATATCTGCCTAGGAAATCATCTAGTCTTAATCTGCATTGCTATTTTTACTCGTTGTTGAATACGCAGGCCACAAGAAGTAATTAGGTTTTGTCTTTGTCTTGTTGGTTCACTTTTACTCACCACATGCTAAACAGCAACAAAGGATTCCATTCATTACGCTAAGCTAAGCTAGCACCGGCGGCATAGGCGCAGGAAGTAGGGGTGCTGGGGGTGCTGCCATTGGGTGCTGCCGCACCCCCGGTTGGTGCTGTTGGCAAACTGCGATCAAGCCCGGATTACCCAATGTGCATTAATCATTATGGTGATAATTATCCAATCAGAATAAAAGAAAAGTTGTTTACAAAAAAATGTCTCGTGATTGTGTGTCAGTATGATGACTGGACAGGTAATGATTGGGTGAAGGCCGCATGCACTGTGTAAATTGGCGTAAAGGTTGAATTGGTAAAGGTGGGTGGGCATAGAGCAGGTTGTTTACATCGTACTGATTCAAGATCAGTTTTCTAAGAACAAGTTGAGATTGAAAGAGTGGAATTAATTTGTAACTGATCCCCGGTCAGATTGGGTTGTATCAGCGAGTGAAAGTGTGGAAAAGGGAGAGAAAGAATAAGCGGCTGCTATAAAAAAATGTCCCGCGAATAAATAGCTTTTTTAAAAGAGCTGGTGATGACGAAGAGGAGGATGTCGAGGAGCTAGCCAACGTTAGCTTGGAAGAATCGCTGCCTTCTACCAGCTACACTCAGCCACAGCTAACGGTAGCTAACGTTAACTTTAGCGAAGTTGTTGTGGAAAAAGACAGAGATGAGGCCGGTCATCAGCATTACAGAACAAGGTAATGGCACCTCAGGTACCATCATCTCTGAAGAGCCTGCACTATGGGGACCGATTACAGAGGCCGTCCGGGAGGAAATTCTACCCAGAGGGATATTAGCCTTTCAGAATCGGGCGGCTAAATATCCAGGGGGAATGAGGCTGGCGGCAGAAAGACGCGCTCTCTCTCCCTGACACCTTCACAACGGTGAAACTGTACCACGGGAGTGGATTCTATATCACTGTCCACCAGAGACATTTATTGCATTGGCTGTAAAGTGCTACCAACACACAGCAACGCATCTGTAATAGGGTTTAGCGAGCTGCTGAGGGAGCTGGACTTTGAGGATTTGATCTGCGACTTTGCAAAGAAAAAGACAAGAAATTAGAACTTCTAAACGTAAGAGCTATTATGCTATCTGTAAGTTGAGTAGGCTAATATAATCTGTTGTGACTGTGTGACCAGATAATGTACATATTTTGTTTATATTTGAGTTTATTGAAATGCCATGCATATCAGACGTATTGCATCATAATTTTGTGATGCTGCTATAGGCCTGTGTGAGACTTAGTTGTCAAGTGCAGTATATGTTGGCTTTTGCAGTTTGTGAAGTTGCAGCTGACTAAGTGACTGTTATTTTGCAACCTGCGCTCAACTGTGTTGTGTGATGGCATTGTTGTATCTTCAGTCATTCACGTTTCAGAATTACTACTGTGCTTTCTGCTTGGGTGATTTTTAGTAAATCCTATATTGCCATAGTCTTGAGCCATACAATGCTTTGGCATGATTTAATTCATTGTAACACTGTCTTGTGATGTGTGAGTCAGATGGCAGTACTTGGTTTATTGAACTGGAAAGGCATACTTGATGCCTGCTCAGCTGGACTAGTCATTCATTTTCTTTTTTTTGATTACTTTTTATTCGATAGTAACAGTGGATAGACAGGAAAGGGGGAGAGAAAGAGAGGGAATGACCATAGGGAATGACACGCAGCAAAGGGACGCAGGTCGGATTCAAACCCGGGCCGCTGCAAAGGACTCAGCCTACATGTCGCACAAGCTCTTACTGGGGGAGTTAGAGGCCGCCCCAAGTCATTCATCTTTTGACCAATAGTGATTTGGCATGTGATTTATGTATGCCTATTTAGTTCGCTGTGCAGTACGCATCTGCGCACCCCCCCCCCCGCCAGCACCCCGCACCCCCTGCAGAAAATGACTTCCCGCGCCTCTGGCCGGCGGCGCCGGACTAAGACAATGCATGCACTGATACTAAAATGCATTTGCCCACCTATATAAATATAGAGGAGACGGTGAATAACCCTTTTTCAACAAACAGTGGCTTAGTCCTTTAACGACAAATTCAAATGTTTTCAGCAGAAGAAAACCAGACAACGAGGAACACAGGACTAATAATTGGGTATTATAGAGGGAAGGAGAAATACATTATAGGCTACTGTAAGTATGAGGGAAATACTGTAAGTATTTTTGTAAATACCGTGTATGTAAAGGGTACATTACTTTTCAACAGTAACAATTGCAGCCTAAAAAAACATAATGAAATCTACCCAAAGATTATTTCAATCAGGAGAGACTTCGTTTGCAGATATGCAAAATTATTTATTGTACAACTGTATAATATGAAATGTATAAAGTCTTTTGGAGATTAGACTCCATCGAATCAATACTATATTTCAAGGGGGTAGAGAACAGGAACAAAACCCCCCGATGGAGTCCAGACACTGGTGGCGGTGGACAAAGAGACCAGAGACCTGACCGAAGAGGCAACGGAGCGGGCAGCCGGGAGAAACACGAGGCGGCAGGGGAGGAGGAGGGTCGAGCGCTTTGCCTGAAACGACAGCTGACAGCACAGGGAGAGAACAGATTTAAAGCAGAGTTGTAAGGCTTTGATAGGCCCATGAATTTCATGGCCAAATCTGATTGGTTCAACTGAAAGCCTCACTTCTAATCAGCTGTTAGATTTAAGAATGAGTAGTGCTCATAGACAGTATATAATGGACCAACAGACCCCGTTGCTCTGGACGGAGACCAGTGAAGGCTATTAGAAGCACTTTTCCGGTGATGGCCAGCTTTACTGTGCAGCCTCCAAATGTGACGTGAGCAACGTGTCTGAAAGTTGTAAGTCTTCTGGTAGCTGTGCCAAGAGAAATCTCAATCATTCCCAATCTTACAGAGAAGGAGAGTGTAGGTATATGTAAGGAGATAACATGGGCACAGGCTAATTATTGCTAACTAAAATGCTAGTTAACATTAGTAATTAATCCTAAACAGCTCATGTAAGTCGAAACTAGAGGTCAACCGATTCATCGGTTTTGCTGATTAATCGGCACCGATAGTTGATTGGTGGAACTATCGTTATCGGAAAAAATCCATACCGATCCATTTTCCTGGTTGCGTCCGTTGCTGGAGCGGCTGTCATTCATTACACAGTACACGAGAGCTGAGAAGGGTCTGCTGGCATCATGCATTACAATAGCGGCCTCTAGAGGCGAAATAAAAACCATCACTGATGCCTTGTGTTGTTTATTTTCGACACGTGTTACTGCGCGCTGCACAGAGAGCCAGTGTTGTATAAAGTACTAGAAAGCAATACTTGAGTAAAAGTACAAGTATCGTACTAGAAAAAGACTTCGGTAGAAGTGAAAGTTACCTTTTAGAATATTACTTAAGTAAAAGTCTTAAAGTATCTGATATATACTGTACTTAAGTATCAAAAGTAATTTTCTGACATTTAATGTACTAAAAGTAAAAGTAAAAGTTGTTTTTTTTAAAAGCAAGCGGTTAGAACTTTTATTGTGGCTTTCTTATAATAAAGCATAAAGCATATTCAGGGACTTTTCAGACACAATTCTCTTAAGTTCAAAGAACAAACAGCATATGTTTAGAGCTGACATCAATGTACAGAAACATTTCTTGCAACACGGGTGTATGACGTTATCTTCACCACTACCCTGTTCACCGAGTTCACCACTATTGTCGGGGTGGTCGCAGGGCTCAACATAAAAAGAAATCCCCACTGGCCCCAGGGGCCAGTAGATCAGAGTTTTGCTGGCCCCTTCTACATTTTTACTGGCCCTGAAAGAAATATCATAGGTGTGATTGGAAAAGGACAAAAAAACAGGAAAAAAGCTAGCCACTGCCACTGGATGTTGTGCCATTAGCAGCAAAGCTAGACCAGGGGTCATCAACTACATTCAAATAAAGAAAATAAAATTATACCTAATACGCATCATCTTGTCATCTTGATATTTTCACTTTCTTACTAAATTAATGCTATATTTTTTACATTAGTAAGCAAACCCCTAAAAACATGGAAAATCCATAATGATAACTAGATAGGCTACTTAACTAGAAAATGATCTCAGATTAGTCCTGTATGCCTAATTTGAAATAAGACGATTCTGTTGCTAAATAATACAACTGGCAACATCGTCAACAATGAAGAACGCGTCATTCACGTGCATATTAAGTAGCCACATGTATTTGTTTTGGTCTTAAAATACATCCATAGGTTTACCGCTCCAGCGAGAGGATGGCTCGTTTAGAAATCAGCTACGTTTACAATAGTTTGTCCAAAGTTCAAGATTGGTTGCAAATTAAGACAAACAGTCAGACTACAAACTGACATCTTTCATTTTAGCTCGTTTGTAAAGATGCTGTTTGCAGAGTAGCCCGACATACGTTTTTACTGGCCCCGGGCCATCGGGCCATTGCTTATGTCGAGCCTGGTGGTCTACGATAACGGGAGGTCCTCCAGTAGGTGCTCCAGTAGGTGCTCATGCTTCCATGGCGGTTTGCAACAAACAAGCGCTGAAATAGAGCGCGCGGTGTGCGGAGCGTGCGTAATGCAATCTAGGAGCAGTGATTCGCCCAAACGTCCCTTATTGCAGTCTCACACATTTCTTCTAATTTTATTTTTTAGTAACGAGTAACGAAGATGCTTAGTGGAAATATAACGGAGTAAAAGTATACATTTTATCTAGGAAATATAGTGGAGTAAAAGTGAAAGTTGACATAAATTTAAATAGCGAAGTAAAGTACAGATACGTGAAATTTCTACTCAAGTACAGTAACGAAGTATTTGTACTCCGTTACATTACAACACTGCAGAGAGCACATGCTGTGCGGAGAAGGCTGACATCAGATGCGCGTTTAAAGCATCGACAGCAAAAAGGTATGTATACAGTACAATTTGTCATATCATATAAAGTTATTAATTTGTTGAATAGATGCTGCATTAGTAGAGAAAGAACAGCACAACAGTATGTTTGTTTGCTTTCGAGGCTGAGATGACGCTAAACATTAGTAGTAGGCTAACTTACCTCAAGCGGTTAAACACTGACAAAAATAAACGCAAGTCCGACCCAAATCGTCCACGATCCGTCTAGTGGCTCCCGCCGGAGAATTGAGATGTGTAGAATCGACAGTGCATTCATTTTAAAATCCTCAGCGGAGGAGCATCAACAACTGCCCGAAAGCACGGTAGCGTTATATGGTGGAGCGAGATAGAGAATGAGTGAAGAGAGGGAGCGCCCAGTGACGTTAGAACAAAGCCGTGGCGTGTCTCATTGAAATAAAACGTGTTTTCGCCGATTCATCTCTAGAAATGCAACTGTAGCAAGCATGTCACTATCACTAACGTTATCCACGTTTATATTTACACGCAACAAATGATATATCCAGCTTCAAAAAAGTCTAAAAGTCGGAAGTTAGAACGAATGCATTGTTCAAAGAGTGGTTGCTATGGAGACAATACACAGTGTTGAGTTCTGTTGACAGTTGCGTTCCGTTGCTCTGATTGGTTGTAGGTCTATCCAGTGAATGAGCATTATAATTCATATAAAGGACAAACTATTTACAGTTCTTAAAAAAAGGCCCGTTCTACAGAGAAGAATGGCGTCACTGTTTTGAGATTTGGCATACATTTGGGCCTTTTTTGAAGAAATGTAAATAGTTTGTCCTTTATATGAATTATAATGCTCATTATGTTTATTTTTGCACTGGATGACTCCAAATATGTAGGAGGACTGTTTTAGACAACACACATGCTTGTGTAGCATTGCTGTGGGTGTAATATCAATAAATATGACATTATTATTTTGATTATTGGCAAAAGTGTCTGGACTTTTTTTGAAAAAAATGTATGTATTTTGTCAACTGTTTTATCCAGTATCAATTCTAAATACTATCGGTCGATTAATCGGTCATCGGCAAATAGGGCCCAACCTAGCTATCGGTATCGGTAAAATCCACTATCGGTCGACCTCTAGTCGAAACTGCCTGCAAGCTTATCCTGTACTATACGGTAATTCCTCTACTGTGTGACACAATTGTTAGCCTATTTTTACAAAAACATTTGCTATGGAGCCATAACGTGAGGTACAAGGTAATGGAGCCTTTTATACGTTGTCGTGTTTCTTTAGAACTAAACAATGGACAAATAGAGTCTTTAAACACTTCAGATGTAAAGTTATTCGCTGTCAAGTGGCGCCAAAATGAATGCTAGTCAGTGGAATGCTAGCAGCAGGTGATGGCCAGGTAGCAACAAAATGGCGCCATAGGAGGTCTATCCTTTCATTGGCGGGATACTGGAGTGTCGAGCTGTTCGGTTTACGGTAAGATTCCTTTTTACCAGGTTGCTATGTATCATGAACTTATTTAATTGTAAATTGATATGGTATAGTCGGCTTGCTTCTGTGTAAGACAAGGAATTTAGGCTACAGCCTTCTCTAGGCTGTTAACAAGTTAGCTAGCTACTCAATTGCAGTCTGTCAGCAAGCTAGGCTAGCTAATAACAAAATGCAAGCTAATACCGGAGTTGAAAGGTTAGCTAAGCCTACTAACCTTAAAACGTGGGTTAGCAAAGTGGAGATGATGAAAGATATGTTGGTTACGTTACTTTAAACGTTACCTGTCGTGGTATTTGACAGTGTCACATGTATTGCTGTCATGGCTGTACAACCTATTATGCTCCAAATTTAAGCTTACTGCTACCTAGCTAACGTTACAGGTAATGTTAGCAACCTAACGTCAACGTTAGCTAAATTAGGCGGATGGTCACTTTGCCTAAATTAATAAAGTAGCTAGCTTGCTAGCTAACGTTTGAAGTATTGATACACTCCAACGACCTGCTCTTGGGAAAATATATTTTAGGCCAACGTTTCATAAAGGTTATCAATACAGCTTTTATCTTACCAACTCCGTTTTTAATTTAATGAGATAAGATAACGTTATTGTTACAATAAAATTTAGATAGGGATGGATGAAAAAAAGCAGAACTCAACCGTGAGGGCAGTGCAACAACCGGGCAATCTGCAATTAGCACACACTACCTAGCTAGCTAGATTTATCTTCTAACGTTAATTAATTTTTTTAAAGGCAGCGATTTGAAGCATTCTTTTATTCAGATTGTTATGAGTTTAACGTTAGCGTTAGAGCCAGAATAGCAGATGCGTTGAGGGAGCGACCGATACGAGTGAGGCTGTATGAGGGAAAGACGAGAGGAAAAAAGTCGTGAGTTTAAAAATGTCTAGTAAAACAGCAAGCTTCTTAAGACACGGTGGCTTTATCAGTTTTCAATACTGCTTGCAAGACGCATGTCACGTAGCAGTAGTTATTATAACGTTGTAACGTTACGCCATCACTCAGACTATAACGTTTGTGGAGCTGAACAGCCATCAGCAATAACAAACGAGACCCCTACTGACTTTCCACGGAGCTAATGTGTGTTTCATACTGTATTTCAGTGGATTATGGACACTAGGGAGTGATTTGCCAGACACTACTGGAGCAAGAGACTGGAAATAGTACGCCCTTTCTATTAATTTTATATTTTTGCATCGACGGTGGCGGCACGACCGTCCATAGATTGATCGACCCTCTCTGTTAATAAGTGAAGTGGCACACAGATTTCCAGGGGACACAAAACCGTGACCCAAGGGCGTGAAATTAACCTACCGTTAGCCTTTTTCTCATATCACCTTTTTCTCATATTAACTTTCCAATTCAAATAATCGGACAAAATACACAACTAGAAAATGCATTTCCTGCAGAAAATGCGTGGGAATGCTGAACGGCTGAATTGCTAAAGCTAACTGGATAAATAGCTTAAATCCGTAAGAAGAAGTTGAAGTAGTGAGAATAGTTGAAAAAGTGGAAATCAGTTTAATAAGTATGAATTTCATTAAAAAGTTAAAAGTTTATGCTGAACTGAACTGTTTGCTTTAAAAGGTTGAATAATGACAAAATATGTAGAACAATGTGAGTTTGGAGTATATTTTCTAACTGATAATGACTTACATATGCAGAAATATGAAACAAATTGTATGAAAAATCTTAAAGCTCAAATGCATTGCACTGCACTGCTGAAACATCTGGAAAATGTTCAGAGTTGGAAGCTAAACTGCATTACCTACATAAGTGAAGAGCTTCTTAGAAAAGCTGGAAGCTGAACGGTAATACTGTTAAAGATGAAAGTTGAAAAGGCTGAAAGAAGAAATATTTTTATTATTATCAGATATATACACTGCATAGAATGAGAAAGCATCAATCTAGCTGAGATGAGATGTGAAATATATTAGGTGAAAAGAATGGGGCTGAACAAGAAGAAAGAGGAAAGAGAGGAGAGAAAGAGAGAAGAAAGAAGAGCAGGAGAGAAGAGACGAGAAGAGAGAGGAGAGAAAGAGAATAAAGAGAGAAGGAGAGAGAGAGGAAAGAGAGGAGAGGAAAAGAAAGAGAGCAACTTTGACTAAAATTGACTAAAAAGGCTGAAAGTTTGAATACTTTGTATTATTATCAGCCATATCCATTGCGTAGAACAAACAAGCATGACCCTAAAGAGCTGAGAGGTGGATATATTGGCTGAAAAGAAACGGGCTATATACATGGATGAAATCACAAATCACAAATGACCCTGGAGGGAGGGAGGGAGAGACAGAAGGAGGGAGGGAGAGAGGGAGTGAGAGAGGAAGGGAGGGAGGTAGAGAGAGGAGTGATAGAGAGAGAGAGAGAGCGAGAGAGATTGAGAAGGAGGAAGGGAGAGAGACAGAGAGGGAGGGAGAGAGGGAGGTAGAGAGGGAGTAAGGGAGACAGAGAAAAGAGAAGGGAGGGAGGGAGGAAGGGAGGCAGAGGGAGGAAGGGAGACAGAGGGAGGAAGACAGAAGTAGGGCAGGAGACAGCGAGAGACGGAGAATGAGGGAGGAGGGAGACAAAAACAAAAACAGAGGAGGAGACACAGACATATTAGGAGACAGACAGACAGACAGAAAGACAGACCAGAACAAGAGAATAGAACAGAGAAGACAGACAAACAGAAGTGGAAGGCAACAGATCTAGACTACTGGTCATATTACTGCCTGTAGTATCTGTATAGACTACTGTTCATATTACTGCCTGTAGTATCTGTGTGTGTGTCTGTGAAAGTGTTGTCATGGTAACCAATGGCCTGTGAATGTTTATAAACATGTTTTGATAGTTTAATCAAGTTAACGAGCCTGTCACCTGCTGAATCTGTCAGCTGTGCTGTGCTACAGCTATTCAGAGACCCTGAGAGCGAGCTCTCAAATAAAGCCTCAGACTGGCAAAACTATAACTCCTATCAGTCAAATGACATGATCCAGAGCACCACAAGGCCTTTGTGAACGTATCGGTATAAAATTTATAATTTATATGTATAAACTTAAAAATGTGGGCATATCAGCGATTTAAAAAAGTGATTTGTTCTGCATTTCGCTTGGAAATGCGAAGAAAGTTATACAGGAGAGTGGATGGAGGCAGTTGTGTTACTCTTGTCATTTGGAAGCTCAACCAGCCAAAAGTAAAAGGCGTATCACAAACCTGAGCACATTGGCTGAAACGAGACAAAAATACCTACGTTTTGATGTATAAATTGTGTATGACAAGTAGATATTGTGGGCGTGAGAACAATTTATAGAGAAGGGATAAAGATAATTTTTTTGAAGCTTCACCCTCTGAATGATGACATCATCACTCTAATAAGCCACATACACACTCTGTTTAATCGATAAAATTTCCTGAAATGATCACTAAACTTAAACAGCTTTTTCACAAAAAGTGTACAAGATATCAAACTGAAAAGTAGTAGCCGGATAACTGAATATTGTGTGAACATTTTAAAGTTTGGTTGGCGTCTGTAGGTGAAAGTATGAAGTAGCTGAAACTTTTGGGAGCGGAAGAAGATTTTAAGGATTTGAAGCCTGCTCTCATTCACTTCAATGTTAAAAAAGTGTTAAAAAGCGGAATATTTAAAAAAGTATAAATAGTAGAAAAAACGTTGAAGAAGTCACATCATTAGCTGAAAGAGGTGAACATTTTAAAAGTTGAATGGTTTAAATAGGTGAAAGTATGCAGAAGTTACAGAGTGCCAAAAAATGTACGGAAGACGGAATAAGAATAATAAACAAAATGGCCGACACGAATAACAATAGTTGGAATGCTGTAGAACAGCATTCCCACTAACTAGAAAATGCATTTCCTGCAGAAAATGCGTGGGAATGCTGAATAGCTGAATTGCTAAAGCTAAACTGGGTGAATAGCTTAAATCCGTAAGAAGAAGTTGAAGTAGTGAGAGTAGTAGAAAAAGTGGAAATTGTTTTAATAAGTATGAATTTCATTGAAAAGTTGAATAACACCACTAATGTATAAAATAATTTATTTTCTAACTGGAATTATGAATAAGTATGGAAGACTTACAAATGCTGTGAGAAACACTGATGAAAATGCAGAAATATGGAACAAATTGTTTGAAAAATCTCAAATGCATTGCACTACACAGCTGAAAGACTTGGAAGTTGGAAGCTGAACTGAACATAAGTTAAGAGCTGAAATACATTTGTAGAAAAGCTGGAAGCTAAACTGTAATACTGTCAAAAGTGGAAGTTTCAATACATTGACTAAAAAGACTTATCAGCTATATCCATTGCACAGAACAAACAGAGAGACAGAGAGAAAGAGAGGGATAGAGAGAGACAGAGAGAAAGAGAGAGAGAGAGGGGGAAAGATAGATAGAGAGAGAGAGGGGAGGGAGAGACAGTGAGGGAGAAGGAGGGATGAAAGAGGAGAGAGAGAGAGAGAAAGAAAGAGAGGGACAGGGAGAGAGAGAGAGAGGGAAAGAGAAAGGTGGACAGAGAGAGAAAGAGAGAGAGAGGGATAGAGATGGAGAGAGAGAATGGAATAGAGAGAGAGGGAGGGATGGAGAGAGGAGAGAGAGAGAAAAAGAGAGAGGGAAAGAGATAGAGAGGGGGAGAGAGAGAAGACAGACAAACAGACAGACAAACCAGAACAAGAGAATAGAACAGAGAAGACAGACAGACAGACAGACAAGGACAGAGGAAGAGGACAAGAACAGAGAAGACAGACAGACAAGGACAGAGGAAGAGGACAAGAACAGAGAAGACAGACAGAGAGAAGTAGAGACTACTGTTCATATTACTGCCTGTAGTATCTGTGTGTGTCTGTGAAAGTGTTGTCATGGTAACCAATGACTAATCAGTTAATGCGTGACACCTGCTTAAACTATCAGCTGGGCCAAACTGCAGCTCAGAGACCCTGAGAACAAGCTCTCAAATAACGGCTCAGACTGGCAAAACTGTAACTGCTATCAGTCAAATGACGTCATCCTGAGCACCATCCAGGCCTTTGTGAATGTATCGGTATAAGATTTATATGGATAAATGTAAAAATGTGGGCATATCAGCGATTTAAAAAAGTGGTTCGTTCTGCTCTTCGCTGGAAAATATGTAGGACTTTTATCATTGCAGCGGATGAGGGAAAATGTGTTACTCTCATCATTTGGAAGTTTGCTGAGCCCAAAGTATAAGACATATCGCTTAACCGAGCACATTTCTGAAACTAGACAAAAATACCTACGTTTTGATGTATAAATTGTGTATGACAGGTAAAGATTGTGGGTGTACGAGCAATTTATAGAGAAGGGACAAAGATAATTTTTTTTAAGCTTCACCCTCTGAGCATTGACATCATCACTCTAACCAACTGTCAGGGTCCCACCGTCACCTGCATTCACTCCTCCCTCTCATTCTCCAGCACTCACTCCTCCCACTGATTCATACTCCTCGTCACTCACGCCGATCAGACGCTCCCAGTCCCCTCAGTACTAATTACACCCACCTGCACCTCATCAAGCCACATCCTCAGTTCACCACCTGCAGCTAATCAACAACCACCTACATAAGCAGCACAGACACACATGCACTTTGTCTAGTCTCGTTTCTACACGACGCTCTGACTCACTCACGTTAAAGCCTAGTCTATCCAAGTTTGCCTTACCAGTACTTCGTATCCTGTTGTCTGCTGCTGCTCTAAACCTGCCTACTCAGCTACCAGATTCCTGCCTGTTGCTTCCTGCTCTTTGTTGGATCATTGTTAATAAAGATCTACTTCACTACTCCAGTCTGTCTCCTGGTCGTCCGTGACAGAAGATTAGACCAAGATGCAAGATCCAACAGAGACCGCGGTGGATTCTGTTCACGATCCATTCACGGAGCTCGTACAGGCGGTTCGTTAATCTCTCCTGCCTTCTCCGCCTGTTAATCCGCCCACCGTGCCTGAAGAGATCCTCCGCTCAGCACAGAGACATTTGCTTCCGCAAACACCGGCTTCTTCGGCTACAGCTGCTGCCGCAGCTTCGAGTCCCATTGCCCGACCAGCGACATTCACTGGAGAGGCGGAGGACTGCAGTGGATTTCTCCTCCAGGTGTTGCTGTATTTCCAGATGCAAGCCCACCTGTTTAACAACGACACGGCCCGAGTGGCCTTTATGATCTCCCTGCTGTCAGGCTGTGCTCTCCAGTGGGCCCAGTCGTTATGGAACTCTAACTCCCGGTTGGTGACATCTTTGTCGGCTTTCATTCAACACTTCAAGGAAGTTTTCGGGCAGGTGGCGGCAGACCTTACTGTGCATGATCAACTTTACCGGCTTCGCCAGGGAGGATCGTCTGTGAGTACATATGCTCTCCAGTTTCGCACTTTAGCAGCTGCTAGTGGTTGGAACGAGACAGCCCTCATAACGGCATTCAGAGATGGTCTCCACCCTGATGTTCGTCAGCTAGTAGTAGTGTATGATGACACCATGGGACTGGAAAACCTCATACAAAAGACTGTACGTGTGGCTCAACGCTTGTCTGTCTGTGAACCCTCTGCCACGGCTGTTTCCTCTCCTCCTTCGGTGTCGCCTAGCAGTATTCCAGCCGCTGAACCTATGCAAGTCGATTCTGCTCGCCTGTCACCTGCTGAGCGTCAGTGCCGCCTAGGGCTCAGGCTTTGTCTGTACTGTGGAGGGGAAAAACACTTCATCAGAGACTGCCCTATCCGTCCCCAGCGCCCAGCGGTGAGTGCCATTCAACTCCCTCCAAGAATTGAGACCCTGATTCGCACTCCTGTACAAGTATTGACTACACGTATCTGTGTCACAGCGCATGCCCTCATCGACTCAGGCTCAGCGGGGAATTTCATCTCCATTCCCCTCCTTCAGACGTTAGGGGTCAACAAACGTCGGCGCCCGCGGGATTTGGAAATTCACACCATCCAAGGAAAGCCGCTAGGAAAAGGTCGGATTCGCCATGTCTCCCCTACACTGACGCTCCGGGTGGGCAGTTTGCACTCTGAAAAACTCACCTTCATGGTACTAGAAGACTGCACAGCCGAAATCATCCTGGGAAGGCCATGGCTAGTGCAACATCAACCTACCATCGACTGGACAACTGGAGAGGTTCTACAATGGGGAGAGGACTGTATTCATGCATGCGTAACACCGCTCCAGAGGAACTCTCCTCCAAAACCCCCTTCTTCATCCACAAGCAATGGACCCCAGTTTCCCGTCTGTTCTACCACCATCGAGAGCCCCGATGTTCTTCATCAAGTGGACCTTCCCGTTGTTTACAAAGACTTCGAGGACGTGTTCAATAAACAACTGGCTACTAAGTTGCCTCCACATCGACCCTGGGACTGTGCTGTTGACCTGAACCCCGAAGACATCGTCCCTAAGGGACGGGTCTATCCCCTCTCCATCCCAGAACAGAAAGCCATGGAGGAATATGTGAAGGAGGCCCTTCAGCAGCAGTTCATTCGCCCATCCACATCTCCTGCCGCTTCCAGTTTCTTTTTTGTGGTCAAAAAGGATGGAGGTTTGAGACCATGCATTGACTATAGATCCCTTAACTCCCAAACCATAAAGTTCAAATATCCCCTTCCTCTGGTTCCGGCGGCCCTGGAGCAGCTGCGGGGAGCCCGCATCTTCACGAAGTTGGATTTACGAAGCGCCTACAACCTGATCCGCATCCGTCGAGGTGACGAATGGAAGACAGCCTTTGTCACCCCCTCTGGACATTATGAGTATCAGGTCATGCCTTTCGGACTGGCTAATGCTCCAGCTGTATTCCAGGGATTCATGAACGAGGTCTTTCGGGAATTCCTCAACCGCTTCGTCGTGGTCTACATTGATAACATCCTCATCTATTCCTCTTCTCTCTCTGAACACCAACTACACGTCCGTCAAGTGCTGAAGAAACTCAAAGAGAACGACCTGTATCTGAAGCTGGAGAAATGTGAGTTCCACACCCCATCTGTGCAGTTTCTGGGTTATGTCATCGACCAACACGGGGTCCAGATGGACCAAAAGAAAGTGGACACCATCCGTCATTGGCCTCTTCCCTCCACCATCAAGGACCTCCAGCGGTTTCTGGGATTTGCCAATTTTTATAGACGTTTCATCCTTGGCTACAGTGACATCAGTGCTCCTCTGACCTCGGCCCTCAAGGGGCAGCCCAAATCCCTGTCCCTGACTCAGGAGGCCATCACCGCCTTTACTCGTCTCAAGGATGCCTTCATAACCGCTCCCATCCTCGCTCATCCTAACCCGAACCTGCCCTTTGTTGTTGAGGTTGACGCGTCCTCCACTGGGGCGGGAGCGGTACTGTCACAACGGCAAGGAACGCCTCCCAGACTCCATCCCTGTGCCTTCTTCTCCAAGAAGCTTTCTACAGCAGAACAGAATTACGACATCGGAAACCGAGAACTACTGGCTATCAAACTGGCCCTTGAGGAGTGGAGACATTGGTTAGAGGGAGCCAATCACCAGTTCGAGGTCATAACAGATCATCGCAACCTGGAATACATCAGAGAGGCAAAACAATTGAACCCTCGCCAGGCCCGTTGGGCTCTCTTCTTCACTCGTTTTGACTTCCACATCACCTATAGACCAGGCAGTAACAATGGCAAGGCTGATGCCCTCTCTCGTCTCCATCAGTCAACTGCTGAGGATCTCCAACCTGAACCCATCATACCTCCTGCCTTGATCGTCAATCCTATCGTCTGGGACATCGTCGAACAGATCACCCAGGCAAACCTTCACCTTCCCGCTCCGCCAGGAGGTCCCAAAGGGGTGGTCTTCGTTCCTCCTCAGTTCTGTACCATCCTGCTGGACTCAGCCCACACTGTTCCGGCTTCGGGACATCCGGGTAGGAAGCGTACCCTCTCCCTCCTCCGCCAACCGTACTGGTGGCCCACCATCTCTCAGGATGTGTCCCGTTATGTTACCGGCTGTTCAGTTTGTGCCATAACCAACACCCCCAGAAATCTCCCAGAAGGCAAGCTCATGCCCGTTCCTGTTCCTCGACGCCCATGGTCCCACTTAGGGATAGACTTCATGACTGACCTTCCTTTATCTGCCACACCTGCATCCTGGTAGTAGTGGACAGGTTCTCCAAGGGGTGTAGGCTGATTCCTCTACCCGGGCTTCCCACTGCCCTCATGACGGCAGAAGCACTCTTCTGTCATGTGTTCAGGAACTTCGGCATTCCAGAGGACATCGTCTCGGACAGAGGACCTCAGTTCATCTCCAGAGTTTGGCAAGCCTTCTTCAGACTCCTGGGAGTGACAGTCTCTGTCTATCGTCAGGTTATCACCCTCAGACAAACGGACAAACAGAACGGAAGATCCAAGAAATCGGACGTCATCTCAGGACCTACTGCTACCAGAACCAGAACAGTTGGAGCCGTTTCCTCCCCTGGGCAGAATATGCCCAGAACTCCCTTCGTCAAACCACCACAGGTCTCACCCCTTTCCAATGCATCCTGGGTTATCAACCCCCGCTTTTCCCTTGGTCCGGTGAGCCATCAAAGGTGCCTGCCGTCAACCACTGGTTCCAAAGCAGTGAGAGAGTATGGAATGCGGCTCACGTACAGCTTCAACAGGCTGTCCGCAAGCACAAGGACCATGCAGACCGACGTCGGTCCGAAACTCCACAGTACCAACCCGGCCAGAAAGTGTGGCTGTCCACTCGGGACCTTCGCCTTCGGGGTCGGCGTCTCGAGTATCTGGTAGACTGGGAGGACTACGGGCCGGAGGAGTAGTCGTGGGTACCTCGTGAAGACATCCTGGACCCCGCTCTCCTCGACCAGTTCCACGCCGACCGTCCAGATCTCAGGCCTCGTCGCCGTGGTCGACCCTCAGCCGTCGGGAGCTGCCTTGGGAGGAGGGGGTACTGTCAGGGTCCCACCGTCACCTGCATTCACTCCTCCCTCTCATTCTCCAGCACTCACTCCTCCCACTGATTCATACTCGTCACTCACGCCGATCAGACGCTCCCAGTCCCCTCAGTACTAATTACACACACCTGCACCTCATCAAGCCACATCCTCTGTTCACCACCTGCAGCTAATCAACAACCACCTACATAAGCAGCACAGACAAACATGCACTTTGTCTAGTCTCGTTTCTACACGATGCTCTGACTCACTCACGTTAAAGCCTAGTCTATCCAAGTTTGCCTTACCAGTACTTCATATCCTGTTGTCTGCTGCTGCTCTAAACCTGCCTACTCAGCTACCAGATTCCTGCCTGTTGCTTCCTGCACTTTGTTGGATCATTGTTAATAAAGATCTGCTTCACTACTCCAGTCTGTCTCCTGGTCGTCCGTGACACCAGCCACATACACACTCTGTTTAATCGATAAAATTTCCTGAAATGATCACTAAACTTAAACAGCTTTTTCAGAAAAACTGTAAAAGATATCAAACTGAAAAGTAGTAGCCGGATAGCTGAATATTTTATGAACACTTTAAAGTTTGTTTGGCGTCTGTAGGTGAAAGTATGAAGGAGCTGAAACTTTTGGGTCTGGAAGAAGATTTTAATGATTTGAAGCCTGCTCTCATTCACTTCAATGTTAAAAAAAGTGTTAAAAAGCTTAAAATTTTAAAAAGTATAAATAGTAGAAAAAAGAGTTGAAGAAGTCCCATCATTAGCTGAAAGAGCTGAATATTTGAAAAGTTGAATGGTTTAAATAGGTGAAAGTATGCAGAAGTTACAGAGAGCCAAAAAACGTACGGAATAATAATAA
The DNA here is from genome assembly GCF_010015445.1 of Perca fluviatilis. Classification (NCBI taxonomy): domain Eukaryota; kingdom Metazoa; phylum Chordata; class Actinopteri; order Perciformes; family Percidae; genus Perca; species Perca fluviatilis. The sequence continues at coordinate 11,311,688 of NC_053114.1, forward strand.
GAAAAACTAGAAAATGCATTTCCTGCAGAAAATGCGTGGGAATGCTGAATAGCTGAATTGCTAAAGCTAACTGGATGAATAGCTCAAATCTGTAAGTGAAGTTGAAATAGTGAGAATAGTTGAAAAAGTGGAAATTGTTAAAAAGTTCAAAGTTGACGCTAAACTGTATTGTTGGCTGTAAAAGTTGAAAAATGACAAAATATGTAGAACATTGTGAGGTCTTTAGCTGAAGCAGAAGAATAGTTGAAAAAGTGGAAATTGGTTCAATAAGTATGAATTTCATTGAAAAGTTGAAGAACACCACTAATAAAATATAATATAATATAATATATAATAATAAAATAAGTTCTTGAAATACATTTGTAGAAAAGCGGTAAGCTAAACTGTAAAACTGTCAAAAGTGGAAGTTTCAATAAATTAACTAAAAAGACTTATTATCAGCTATATCCATTGCATAGAACAAACAAAAAAAAAATGGAGAGAGAAAGGGAAAGAAAAAGAGAAAAGGGGGATGGAGGGAGGGGAGAAGGAGGGATGGAGAGAAGGAGAGAAAGAGAGAAAAAAAGGGAGGAGAGAGAGGGGATGGAGAGAAGGGGGATGAGAGAGAGAGGGAGAGAGAGGATAGAGGAGAGAGGATGCAAAGGGAAAGAAAGAGACAGAGAGAGAGAAGGAAAGAGAGTGATAAGAGAGAGAAAGGAAGAGAGAGAAGAGAGAGAGGGAAAGAGGAGAGAGGGATGGAGACAGAAAGAGAGAGACAGGATAGAGAGGCAAAAGGGAAAGAAAGAGACAGAGAGAGAGAGGGAAAGAGAGTGATAGATAGAGAGAAAGGAAGAGAGGGGGAGGGAGAGAGGGAGACGATAAGGAGGAGAGAGGCAGATGGAAAAAGAGAGATAGAGAGGGGAGCAAAGAAGACAGACAGACAGACCAGAACAAGAAAGAACAGAGAAGAAATACAGACTGGAAAGTTCCCTGAAAAGATGAATGTATTTGAGTGAAAGAAGAATGGAAGTGAATAGTAGAATAGTGGAAATTGAAAGGAAAGTTAGCATAAAAGTGACGTTAAATTGAACTGTTTGCTTTAAAGGTTGAATAATGACAAAATTATGTAGAACATTGGGAGTGTATAGATTTTCTAACTGATAATGACTCACATATGCAGAAATATGAAACAAATTAATACTGTAATACTGTTAAAGATGAAAGTTGAAAAAGGCTGAAAGAAGAAATATTTTTATTATTATCAGATATATACACTGCATAGAACAAAAAGCACCAATCTAGCTGAGATGAGATGTGAAATATATTAGGTGAAAAGAATGGGCGGTCTGAACAAGAAGAAAGAGAGGAAAGAGAGGAGAGAAAGAGAGAAGAAAGGAGAGCAGGAGAGAAGAGACGAAAAAGAGAAGAGAGAAGAGAGAAAGAGAATAAAGAGAGAAGGAGAGAGAGAGGAAAGAGAGGAGAGGGAAAAGAAAGACAGCAACTTTGACTAAAATTGACTAAAAAGGCTGAAAGTTTAAAGACTTTGTATTATTATCAGCCATATCCATTGCGTAGAACAAACAAGCATGACCCTAAAGAGCTGAGAGGTGGATATATTGGCTGAAAAGAAACGGGCTATATACATGGATGAAATCACAAATGACCCTGGAGGGAGAGACAGAAGGAGGAAGGGAGAGAGGAAGTGAGAGAGAGGAAGGGAGGGAGAGAGAGAGAGACAGAGAAGGATTGATGAAGGAGAGAGAGATTGAGAAGGATGGAGGGAGGGAGAGACAGAGGGAGGGAGAGACAGACGGAGGGAGAGACAGAGGGAGGGAGACTAAAGGAAGGAAGGAGGGGAACAGAGGAGGGAGGAAGACAGAGAAAAGAGAAAGGAGGGAGGGAGGCGTAGAGAAAGAGAGGGAGACAGGAGGGAGGGAGACAGACAGATAAGGAGACAGACAGACAGACAGACAGACAGAAGTGGAACGCAAATGATATAGACTGATGATCATAGTTAGTCTAGTTAGTTGACTCCTACAGCAAGCCTGACTAAAATTGACTAAAAAGACTGAAAGTTTAAAGACTTTGTATTATTATCAGCCATATCCATTGCGAAAAAAACAAGAATGAGCAGGAGCAAGAGGTGGATATATTCGAAGCAAAGAACGGGCATATACATGGATGAAATCACAAAACACAAAAATGACCCTGGAGAAGAAAAGAAGGAAGGGAGAGAGGGATTGAGAGAGGAAGGGAGGGGAGGGGGAAGAGAGAGAGAGAGAGAGAGAGAGGATGGAGAGAGAGAAAGGGGGGGAGGGAGAGAAGGAGGGAGGAAGACTGAAGGAAGGAAGGAGGGGAACAGAGGAGGGAGGAAGACAAAAAAGAGAAAGGAGGGAGGGAGGCATAGAGAAAGAGAGAGGGAGACAGGAGGGAGGGATACAGACAGAGGGAGGGAGGGAGACACAGACAGATAAGGAGACAGACAGACAGACAGACAGACAGACAGACACACAGACAGACAGCCAGACAGAAGTGGAACGCAAATGATATAGACTGATGATCATAGTTAGTCTAGTTAGTTGACTCCTACAGCAAGCCTGGACTAATCAGGTAGACTGTCTGTGAAAGGGTTGTCATGGTTACTAAGGGCCTGGGGCCATGTCTATAAACATCTCTTTGATGTGTTAACGATCGCACCTGCTCTTAATATGTCTCCTGTAGCACACCGCAGCAATTCAGACACTGAGAGCAAGCTCTCAAATAAAGCCTCACACTGCCAAAACTATAACTCCTATCAGTCAAATGACGTCATCGTGAGCACCACAAGGCCTTTGTGAACTTATCGGTATAAAATTTATGTTGATAAACTTAGAAATGCGGGCATATCAGCGATTTCAAAAAGTGGTTCGCTGTGTGTTTCGCTGGGAAATGCAAAGAAAGTCATACAGGAGAGTGAATGGAGGGAGTTGTGTTACTCTTGTCGTTTGGAAGCTCAACCAGCCTAAAGTAAAAGGCGTATCACAGAAGTACCTACGTTTTGATGTATGAATTGTGTATGACAAGTAGATATTGTGGGCGTGAGAGCAGTTTTTAGAGAAGGAACAAAGATAATTTTTTCGAAGCTTCACACTCTGGATGATGACATCATCACTCTAAGCAGCGCAATACACACTCTGTTTAATCGACAAAATTTCCTGAAATGATCACTAAACTTAAACAGCTTTTTCACAAAAACTGTAAAAGATATCAAACTGAAAAGATAAGTTTGGATAGCTGAATATTTTGTGAACATTTTAAAGTTTGTTTGGCGTCTGTAGGTGAAAGTATGAAGGAGCTGAAACTTTTGGGAGCGGAAGAAGATTTTAAGGAGTTGAACGCTGCTCTCATTGACTTCAATGTTAAAAAAAAGTGTTAAAAAGCTTAAAATTTTAAAAAGTATAAATACTAGAAAAAAAGTTGAAGAAGTCCCATCATTAGCTTAAAGAGCTGAACATTTGAAAAGTTGAATGGTTTAAATAGGTGAAAGTAGTTTACAGAGAAGTTACAGAGAGCCAAAAAACGTACGGAATAATAAAGCGAAGAATAACTAGAAAATGCATTTCCTGCAGAAAATGCGTGGGAATGCTGAATAGCTGAATTGCTAAAGCTAAATTGGATGAATAGCTGAAATACGTAAGAAGAAGTTGAAGTAGTGAAAATAGTTGAAAACGCGGAAATCGGTTTAATAAGTATGAATTTCATTAAAAAGTTAAAACTTTATGCTAAACTGAACTGTTTGCTTTAAGGGTTGAATAATGACAAATATGTAGAACATTGTGAGGTCTGAGTAGATTTTCTAACTGATAATGACTCACATATGCAGAAATATGAAACAAATTAATACTGTAATACTGTTAAAGATGAAAGTTGAAAAGGCTGAAAGAAGACATATTTTTATTATTATCAGATATATAGACTGCATAGAACAAAAAAGCATCAATCTAGCTGAGATATGAAATATATTAGGTGAAAAGAATGGGTCTGAACAATAGGAAAGAGAGGAGAGAAAGAGAGAAGAAAGGAGAGCAGGAGAGAAGAGACGAGAAGAGAGAGGAGAGAAAGAGAATAAAGAGAGAAGGAGAGAGAGAGGAAAGAGAGGAAAGAGAGGAGAGGAAAAGAAAGACAGCAACTTTGACTAAAATTGACTAAAGAGGCTGAAAGTTAAAATACTTTTTATTATTATCAGCCATATCCATTGCGTAGAACAAACAAGCATGACCCTAAAGAGCTGAGAGGTGGATATATTGCCTGAAAAGAAACGGGCTATATACATGGATGAAATCACAAATGACCCTGGAGGGAGAGACAGAAGAAGAAAGGGAGAGAGGGAGTGAAAGAGAGGAAGGGAGGGAGAGAGACAGACAGACAGAGAAGGAGTGATGGAAGGAGAGAGATATTGAGAAGGATGGAAGGAGGGGAACAGAGGAGGGAGGAAGACAGAGAAAAGAGAAAGAAGGGAGGGAGGCATAGAGCAAGAGAGGGAGACAGGAGGGAGGGACACAGACAGATAAGGAGACAGACAGACAGACAGAGAGACACACAGACAGACAGACAGACAGACAGACAGACAGACAGAAGTGGAACGCAAATGATCGAGACTGATGATCATAGTTAGTCTAGTTAGTTGACTCCTACAGCAAGCCTGGAGTAATCAGGTAGACTGGCTGTGAAAGGGTTGTCATGGTTACTAAGGGCCTGGGCCATGTTTATAAACATCTCTTTGATCTGTTAACGATCGCACCTGGTCTTAATATGTCTCCTGTAGCACACCGCAGCAATTCAGACACTGAGAGCGGGCTCTCAAACAAAGCCTCGGACTGGCAAAACTATAACTCCTATCAGTCAAATGATGTCATCGTGAGCACCACAAGGCCTTTGTGAACGTATCGGTATAAAATGTATGTTGATAAACTTAGAAATGTGGGCATATCAGCGATTTAAAAAAGTGGTTTGTTCAGTGTTTCGCTGGGAAATATCCACGAGTTTTAACATTGGACCCAATGGAGAAAGATTTGGACATCTTGCCATTTGGAAGCTCAACCAGCCAAAAGTAAAAGGCGTATCACAAAGCTGAGTAGAATGCCTGAAACTAGACAAAAATACCTACGTTTTGATGTATAAATTGTGTATGACAAGTAGATATTGTGGGCGTGAGAGCAGTTTACAGACAAGGAACTAAGATAATTTTTTCGAAGCTTCACCCTCTAGCTGTGATGTCATCCACTCTAAGCAGCGCAATACACACTCTGTTTAATCGATAAAATTTCCTGAAATGATCACTAAACTTAAACAGCTTTTTCACAAAAACTGTAAAAGATATCAAACTGAAAAGCACAAGCCGGATAGCTGAATATTTTGTGAACATTTAAAAGTTTGTTTGGCGTCTGTAGATGAAAGTATGAAGGAGCTGAAACTTTTGGGAGCGGAAGAAGATTTTAAGGAGTTGAACGCTGCTCTCATTGACTTCAATGTTAAAAAAAGTGTTAAAAAGCTTAAAATTTTAAAAAGTATAAATAGTAGAAAAAAAGTTGAAGAAGTCCCATCATTAGCTGAAAGAGCTGAACATTTGAAAAGTTGAATGGTTACATAGGTGAAAGTATGCAGAAGTTACAGAGAGCCAAAAAACGTACGGAATAATAAAGCGAAGAATAACTAGAAAATGCATTTCCTGCAGAAAATGCGTGGGAATACTGAATAGCTGAATTGCTAAAGCTAAACTGGTTGAATAGCTTAAATCCATAAGAAGAAGTTGAAGTAGTGAAAATAGTTAAAAAAGCGGAAATCGTTTTAATAAGTATGAATTTCATTAAAAAGTTCAAAGTTTATTCTAAACTGAACTGTTTGCTTTAAAGGTTGAATAATGACAACATATGTAGAACATTGTGAGGTCTGAGTAGATTTTCTAACTGATAATGACTCACATATGCAGAAATATGAAACAAATTAATACTGTAATACTGTTAAAGATGAAAGTTGAAAAGGCTGAAAGAAGAAATATTTTTATTATTATCAGATATATACACTGCATAGAACGAAAAAGCATCAATCTAGCTGAGATGAGATGTGAAATATATTAGGTGAAAAAACTGGGGCTGAACAAGAAGAAAGAGAGGAAAGAGACAAGGAGAGAAAGAGAGAAGAAAGAAGAGCAGGAGAGAGGAGAGAAAAGAGAGGAGAGAAAGAGAATAAAGAGAGGAGAGAAAGAATAAAGAGGAGAGAGAGAGGAAAGAGAGGAGAGAAAAAAGAGAGGAAAGATAGAAAAAATTAGAAAGAGAGCAACTTTGACTAAAATTGACTAAAAAGGCTTAAAGTTTGACTGTCTGTGAAAGGGTTGTCATGGCTACTAAGTGTCTGTCACGTGTTTATAAACATGCTTTGTGTATGTGTGTCTGTGTATGTCTTCATGTGTGTGTGTGTGTCTGTGTGTGCTTGCGTGTGTGTGTTTGTGTGTCTGTGTGTCTGTCTGTGTGTGTGTTTGTGTGTCTGTGTCTCTGTGTGTGTCTTTGTGTGTGCGTGTGTGTGTGTGTAGGTGTGTGTCTGTCTGTCTGTCTGTGTGTGTGTGTGCTTGCGTGTGTGTGTGTCTGTGTGAGCTTGCGTGTGTGTGTGTGTCTGTGGTTCTGTCTGTGTGTGTGTTTGTGTGTCTGTGTCTCTGTGTGTGTGTCTTTGTGTGTGTGTGTTTGTGTAGGTGTGTGCTGTCTGTCTGTCTGTGTGTGTGGCGTGTAAGGTGTGAGAGAGAGTGGTGTGAGAGGATGTGTGTGTGTGTGTCTGTCGATCTGTTGTGTGTGTGTGTGTGTGTTTGTGTGTGTGTGTGTGTTTGTGTGTGTGTGTGTATGTGTGTCTGTGGTTTGTGTGTGTGTGTGTGTTTGTGTGTGTGTGTGTGTAGGTTTATGTGTCTGTTTGTGTGTGTGTGTGTGTATAGTGTGTGTGGTTTTGTGTGTGTATGTGTGTTTGTCTGTATAAAGCGTGTGTATGTGTGTGTGCTACGCTAAACTGGATGAATAGCTTAAATACGTAAGAATAAGTTGAAGTAGCGAGAGTGGTTGAAAAGGTACAACATCATCCTACACTGGGACACATTGATAGATGTACCACAGTAGGATTTGAACCTTGGTCCTTCACACCAAAGCCCTGCAGCATAACCACTGCACTATCTTTAGATCAGACAAGCAATTTTCCTTCAGTATTTATAAAGCCTCCCTTTGATCATTAATCGCCACACCTAATGAGTGAGAGACAGTTTGAGAGAACCCTTCAAACAAGCCTTAATAAATCCACAACAGTACATGCTATCGAAACAGCGACTTGACCGTTAGAGACACACGGCCTTTGTGAATGTGTCGGTATAAAATGTATATTTATAAACATAAAAATGTGGGCATGTCAGCGATTTAAAAAAGTGGTTCGTTCTGCTCTTCGCTGGAAAATATAGACGCCTTTTATCATTGGAGCGGATGGAGAGAAATTTGTTGAACTCGTCATTTGGAAGCTCGCTGAGCCAAAAGTATGAGACGTATCGCATGACTGAGCAGATTTTCTGAAACTAGACAAAAATACCTACGTTTTGATGTATAAATTGTGTATGGCAAGTAGATATTGTGGGCGTGAGAGCAGTTTACAGACAAGGAAGTAAGATAATTTTTTCGAAGCTTCACCCTCTAGCTCTGACATCATCCACTCTAGCAAACGCAATACACACTCTGTTTAATCGATAAAATTTCCTGAAATGATCACTAAACTTAAACAGGCTTTTCACAAAAACTGTAAAAGATATCAAACTGAAAAGCACAAGCCGGATAGCTGAATATTTAGTGAACATTTAAAAGTTTGATTGACGTCTGTAGTGGAAGAATGTAGAAGGAGCTGATACATCTTTGGGAGCGGAAGAAGATTTTAAGGATTTGAACGCTGCTCTCATTGACCTTCAATGTAAAAAAAAAGTGTTAAAAAGCTTAAAATTTTAAAAAGTATAAATAGTAGAAAAAGTTGAAGAAGTCCCATCATTAGCGGAAAGAGCTGAACATTTGAAAAGTTGAATGGTTTAAATAGGTGAAAGTATGCAGAAGTTACAGAGAGCCAAAAACGTAACGAAGAAAAACTAAAAATGCATTCCCTGCGGAAAATGCGTGGAACGCTGAATAGCTGAATTGCTAAAGCCAACTGGATGAATAGCTGAAATCTGTAAGAAGAAGTTGAAATAGTGAGAATAGTTGAAAAAGTGGAAATCGTTAAAAAGTTAGCCTTTAAAAGCTGAAAAATGACAAAATATGTAGAACATTGTGGAGCTCTTTAGCTGAAGCTGAAGAATAGTTGAAAAAGTGGAAATTGGTCTCAATAAGTAAAAGAAAGTAAGAGAGGGAGGGAGGAGGGATGGAGAAGAAGAAGGAGAGAGAAAAAGAGAAAGAGAGAGAGGGAGGAGAAGGCGGGATGAGAGAGAAGGAGAGAGAGAAAAAGAGAGAGAGAGACAGAGAGAGGAGGGAGAAGGAGGGATGGAGAGAGGACAGAGAGAGAGAAAAGAGAGAAACAGGAGAGAAAGAAAAGACAAACAGAGAGATAGAGAGGGAGGGAGAAGGGGAGGAGAAAGAAGGAGAGAGAGAGAAACTGTAAGAAGAAGTTGAAATAGTGAGAGAATAGTTGAAAAAAGTGGAAATCAAAAAGTTGGCTTTAAAAAAAGCTGAAAAATGACAAAATAGAGAACATTGTGGAGCTTAGCTGAAGCTGAAGAATAGCTGGAAAAAGTGGAAATTGGTCCAATAAGAAAGAAAGAAGAGAGGGAGGGAGGAGGGATGGAGAAAGAAGAAGAGAGAGAGAAAAAGAGAAAGAGAAGGGAGAGGGAGGAGAAGGGGGATGAGAGAGAAGGAGAGAGAGAGAGAAAAAAGAGAAAGAGACAGGAGAGAGAAGAAGGATGGAGAGAGAAGGAGAGAGAAAAAGAGAGAAAGAGAGAGACAGAGAGAGAGAGGGAGAAGGAGGGATGGAGAGAGACAGAGAGAGAAAAAGAGAGAGAAACAGGAGAGAGAGAGAAAGAAAAGAGAAACAAGAGAAGAGAGGAGGAGAATGGATGGAGAAGGAGAGAGAGAGAAGTAAAGAAGAAGAAAAGAGAAAAAAAAGAAAAAGAAAAAAAGAGAAGAGGAAAGGAAGGAGAGAGAGAGAAAGAGAAAGAGAAGGAGGAGGAGGAGAGGAGAGGGAGAAAGAGAAAGAGAAGGAGAGAGAGAGGAAAAGAAAAGAGAAGGAGGGAGAAGGAGAGAGAAAGAGAGAGAAAAAGAGAAAGAAGAGAAGAGGAGGAGAAGGAGGGAGAGAGAGGAAGAGAGGAGGGAGAAGGAAAGGAGAGAGAGAAGGAGAGAGAGAGAAAAGAGGAAAGAGACAGGAGAGAGGAGGGAGGAAAGAGAGAGGAAGGAGAGAGAGAGACAGAGAGAGGAGGGAGAAGGAGATGAGAGGAAGAGAGAGAAAAAAAAGAGAAAAGGGAGAGAGAGAGGAAAGAAAAGAGAAACAGAGAGAAGAGAGGAGAAGATGAGAGAGAAGGAGAGAGAGAGAAAAAGAGAGAGAGAGCAGAGAGAGAGGAAGGAGAGGAGGGATGAGAGGACAGGAGAGGAAAGGAGAGAGAAGGAGAGAGAAAAAGAGAAAGAGACAGAGGAGAAATGGAGAGAGAAGGAGAGAGAGAGACAGAGAGAGGAGAAGGGATGGAGAGAGGACAGAGAGAGAAAAAGAGAGAAACAGAGAGAGAGAGAGAAAGAAAAAGAGAAAAGAGAGAGATGGATGAGGAGAGAAGGAGAGAGAGAGAAAGAAAAAGAGAGAGAGAGAGACAGAGAGGGAGGGAGGAAAGGATGGAGAGAGAGAAGGAGAGAGAGAGAAAAAGAGAAAGAGACAGGGAGAGGGAGGGAGAATGATGGAGAGAGAAGGAGAGAGAGAGAAAAGAGAAAGAGAGAGACAGAGAGAGAGAAGGAATGGATGGAGAGGACAGAGAGAGGGAGGGAGGAAGGAGAATGGAGAGAGAGAAGGAGAGAAAGAGAAAGAGACAGGAGGGAGGAAAGTGGATGAGAGAGAAGGAGAGAGAGACAGAGAGAAGGAGGGATGGAGAGGACAGAGAAAGAGAGAGGAATAGGAGAGAGAGAGAGAGAAAGAAAGAAAAAGAGATAGAGGGAAGGTGGATGGAGAGAAGGAGAGAGAGAAAAGAGAGAGAGAGAGAGAGGGAAGGAGAAGGGGATGGAGAGAAGAGGGGAGGAAGGAGATGGAGAGAGAGAGAGAAAGAGAGAGAGAAAGAGATAGAGAGGGGAGGAAGAAAGAGATAGAGAGAGGGAGAGATGGAAGGAGGGGGTAGCCAGGGGACATGGTGGAAACAGGAATGAATGGAAGGTGGATATAAATATGGATGGAATGGAATCGTCAGCCATGCTGTGCTGCAGCTATTCAGAGTCCCTGAGAGCGAAGCTCTCAAACAAAGCCTCACAGTGGAAATAACGATAACTGCTATCAGTCAAATGATCGCGAATCCTGAGCACCACAAGGCCTTTGTGAACGTAATCGGTATAAACATTTATATGGATAAATGTAAAAATGTGGTCATATCAGCGATTTCAAAAGTGGTTCGTTCAGTGTTTCGCTGGGAAATATCCACGAAGTTTTAACATTGGAGCCAATGAAGAAAGAAATGGATATCTTGTCATTTGGAAGTTCAACGAGCCAAAAGTACGAAGACGTATTGCATAACTGAGCAGATCTTCTGAAACTAGACAAAAATACCTACGTTTTGATGTATAAATTGTGTATGACAAGTAGATATTGTGGGCGTGAGAACAATTTATTGAGAAGAGACAAAGAAAATTTTTCGAAGCTTCAACCTCTAGCTATGACATCATCCACTCTAAGCAGCGCAATACACACTCTGTTTAATCGATAAATTTTCCTGAAATGATCACTAAACTTAAACAGCTTTTTAAAAAAACTGTAAAAGATATCAAACTGAAAAGTAGCCCCCGGATAGCTGAATATTTTGTGAACATTTTAAAGTTTGATTCACGTATGTAGGTGGAAGAATGTAGGAGGAGATACATTTTGAAGCAGAAGAAGATTTTAAGGAGTTGAAGCCGGCC